>NC_052501.1:2727843-3055687 GCF_016617805.1 Bactrocera tryoni
GATGATCGTAATGTGCTTTTAATACAGTTACGAATTTTCGGCTACTAAAGCGTTAAGCTGCTACTTTTATAGCTGGCAAGTGCTGACTATTCGCGAGTGTATTAACTTTGCTCTCTCGGGTGCAGCAAGGTGATGACGAAGGCAAATGCCGTTGTTGAGCGCGGTGGGTTAAAATCTAAGCGAAGCGCGTAAGATGTTGAGGTTTAGCACATCTTAGGATTAATTGAGTATTCATAATTGGAATTTAGTTAGCTGAGTAGGTGAGCCTGTAGTGTGATAGGGTCTTAGTTACTCATGAAGGGAGGGAGGTAGCTGGTTTAAGTGAGAGAGTGAACCATGTTGTTAAATTTATGTTAATATTACGCCTCCCACGCCAAGTAATATGTAGGATATTAGGTTGGGTACATGAGAGTTAGGTGAATGTTAGATGTTCATATGTAATGTGTGGCGTCAGGAATTATTATTTAAGCAGATTTAATAGGTATCACAAAGGTAGCTATGGGAGATTGTGTGGTATAAAACTCAGTTCAGTCCTCCAAGATTATTTACCAACTCCTTCCATCCATTGTACTCAAATATTTCGACCGATTTGGATCCATAGTCGAAAATGTAAACTTCGAACTGGGCTTTGTGATTAGAAACTGCTCAAGCTCATACTTTTAAATCGTCCGTTCCAACATATTACATATGATAAGCAAAGCAACTTATGTCGCACACATGAGCGAATCTCCAAGGTTCCGCGGTGTGGCAACAACAATTCGACGCAATTGCAGACAAACTCCAAATGGCTTAAGTTGCTTGTGCGAACGTGTTGCATGACTTTCGACGTTTCGAAATTGGCAAGCGAAAGTGAGGTTATGCAGCATTTATCCAGGCCATCGCAGTCAGCAAGGCAGTGAACACACAGAAAATTGCTACAAATTGCAAAAGGCAGAGCAACATGAAGCTACAGCAACAACACACATTCTTCGCTTACAGTTACTCTAATAACAAAACACACATGTAACAGCAAAGCAATAACAACAAGACGGACATGCGTGCGCAAATGTCAAGACGAGATGAGCACAAGAAGAGGAAATTATTTTAGATTGCCTCGGGGAAATGATTTCGTGTTCTTACGGTGTACCACTCCTCCCACTTCAAGCACTCAACTACAGATATGTGGCACGCATGTATGCTTTCCGAGTATTGCTCACAAATTGTTTTCTAATTTATACAACTTTTCCATGGAATTGCTTGTATTGCGGCCAACAAAGGCAAGCACGTAAACACATACAACGAATACAGTTATGTGGGCGTGTGAAGTGCTATTTCTTGTGTGTCCCCCTGGTGTCCCTGAGTGTGAATTTGCTGTTTGACACAGTCCAGTTTGCTGACATGTTTCATTTGTGCGAAATTCCAATTGGACCAACCGCTGATCATAAGCAGAGACAGAAAATGCAGCTCGCACTTAAATTCGAAGAACACTGGCACTCCCCGGTCTTAAAAGTGGTGATATGTGTTTAGAGATGTTAAATAACCTCACATTTATCGCAAATTTTGTTGAAAATAGAAAGAAGTTGATTTTGTATAAAAGTTCAGCATTATTATTTTTGTTTTAAGTGTCTGGTTAGAACATACAATAGCATTCAGTGCTAGTTTACACGTTGCACCTGTACGCATAGCTGATAGGTGCTTTCAGGTAAAAACTCCTTTAAGCCTTCGAGAAGCTGGGTGGCACTTTGAAATTCTCCACAACTTTGATTCTATTCCTTACAATGTAGATCACTGTATCACGGAAACTTCACCCGGAAGATCCTTTTCTGCTGAGACTCCTGCAAGGGATTTGTGCTCGACCGAAGCCGTTGAAGATGAGCTACAGGGAGCTTCGTCAGAAATGCATCTAAGTGAAGAGGGAAGGTAGGAGTTATCTGTCTGGAGCTCTTCATTAACTCTAGTTCTATGTGGCTGCAGAATTGGAGCTCGCAGGCTTAATGTTAGTCAAAGAGGGCGTGACCTTATTACGAACAGTTTCAAGTTTTTCGATATTGCGCTCACAGGGGAATCGCCGAAAACTGAAAAACCGATGAACTTGCTAGCGAGGACACTCCTGTCCCAGTTTCACCCGATTGGCACCGATAGTCGGTGGTTCGATGTCTCTTACCGCTTTAGCGCTGAACCTGTGGACTTCCAGTGAGCTTGTGTGACTACGAGATCCTATTGGTCTAAAGTAAACTAGAAACGATAGTCGGTGATCCGATGTCTTCTTGCGCTTTAGCGTAGTGCCTGAGATCGTTCAGTGAACTTATGCGATCCTTTTGGTCCAAAGCAAACTTTAAAAGGTCTAACAAATTGCACTTAGCAAAGTACATAAATTTCACAGCTATTGAAGTTTTCTGACTGGATACTGTCCAATAGGTGTACATATGGGGTGGTTAAATATTCTGCCCGACGCTCTCTACAAGTTTCAATATTTCTTCAAAGCTGAAACCTTTTGGTATGTCCTTCATCTATCCAAAGCCAAAGTAGTACTCAAAGTGGGCTGTATTGATGGTCTTTCAAAATTTGAAGTGTTCGCCATCATCCTTTCCTTTCAAACAGTCTTTGAAGCAGCTCGAAAATCTTGAGCATCTCATGAGAACCACGGCTCGGCCGCAGCAGGAAAGACGAGGGTTAACTCGTCCGCATTTTCACTGCCACCTAAATCTTTTTGATTCTCAACTCATTTTGCGAGATTTTAGGTACTCGGTAACCGTTTGCTATAACTCAGTCAAGCTGTAGAGTGGAACCATCACTAGAAATGTGGATTGATTTGAACCCCTGAAGTTATTTTGAATCTGAAAATATATTATGTTACCTTAGAAAACATAGCACATACCTAAACTGAATGACATACAACAACAGCTGATAAGAATTACTACCGCACAGCTCCAAAAATGCTCAGCGAGTGTCATTCTCTGACGTAATGATGAGCTGTTATGTCTTTTTGGTTTTCCAATTTGCTATACAATTTCCTCTATGTAATGAAAGTGTGAGAACTAAAATCACTGATGCACTGTCAGAGGGAAAAAATAATGAAACCAAATATTTTCTCACGCCAAGTACTTGTCAAATTTCGCATTTTATGCCTTGCCATGCCACATTTAGCTTTTATGCGCACATTAAACTCCCTTCCACTAAGCACAGCATCACAGTGCGCCATAAAAGTATGAGCACGCATTAAAACGAGATTTCAGCTGCCGAGCTATGGAGCTAAGTGACCACTGGAAGCGTTTAGAGTTTCATTTAGCCTCATATGTCCGAGCTGGCTCCGCACGCCGCCACTTAACGCCACAGCACTAGCAGTGGCATTCGCTACGACTCCGTACATGTGGCAACTCCTAATCTCTCTGCAAATATACACACACACACACAGGGAGAGCTGATTTTCGTGCATTTGCATTTATGTTTATGTGCAGGTTTCAGCGTTCCCCCATTTATTTTTGTTGCTGTTTTTGCATGTGGTTCTGATCTTTTGCTGCATGCATGTTGTTCCTTTTGTAGTTATTTCCATGCAGTTGGGTTTGCACAAGCACGAGCACTTGTTATGCGGCATTTAAAGGATGACGGAACAAATTCGAGGCGAAACGAAAAATATTTTTAAGCCAAAAGTATGCAACCACACTCAGAACGGGCTGGGACAGAGCAGGAGGCTTTGAATGCCACTAACGCAGTGAATATTTTGTATTGTGTCCGCCCTGTGTTCTATGTTCCTGCATGCGCGTGAGCTCGTGCGTTTGTTCTTATATGCATGGCGTCGTGTGTCGCTTTGTTTTCCCTGTCATTGGCGCCGGCAACAGTTTTCAGGCTTAAACACCAATTATTGCGTAGTCGGGATGAAAGTATTTCTCAGACTTTGTCCGGCGTATCGCCGCTACAGACTTCGCCCACGTCAGTCTCGGAACTGGCTGGCGGCAATCAATGTGATATTGCAACTATGCGCAAAGGCGGCCCTGTAGGAAATGGAGCACTAAAGCTGTTGGTAAGGAGTGGAGCTGTGAAATATTGCGTCAGCAATAAATTCATTCTTCAGAAAAGTCAGCTCGTGCTGGGTATATAAGTTTGTTCCCTTAAATGGAAGTGAACTCATTTTGACTACTTGGAGACTGGTTCAATGTGAGCTTTTTAAATCATTCGCATTCATATTGCTTTTCCTGCTGCGTCGCTTTGTTGTTGTTGTGCAATGTGTGGATGTGTGTTAGTGTGTCAACGCTTGTTTTAGCTGCGGAAGTAAATTTTAATGAAAGCTGCTGGTATTCGAAGCGCAAACAAGGCGCAGCAGCGGATCAAGTGGCGTGCGGAAGAAGCACAAGAAGGCGATCCGCGTGTGTGGCAAGATGCATGCAGCGGAGCGCGCAACAGTCTTTTATTGCGTCAGCCATTGCTGGCGCTTCTGTGGCTGCAGTTGCCGTGTCTCTGGCATGCGATTTCTTGTTGGTCTTGTTCCGCGCCGGGATTACATTTATTATTATCCGGGCATATAAATTTGTTAGTTGCACGCGCGCTTGTTGACAGTGTCCTTTACCGTTGCAGTGGCTTAACGGTTGTGTCGGTTTGTATCAGTGTTGCGGCAGCGGTTTACAGCATAAATTAGGCATGAAAAAAGTGCGCGAGTTAAGCCCTTGCTGAGGCAATTAATTAACATCTTAGCTGGAAGATATTTTGCGCCAAAAGTGTGGACGTCGGCAGCAGATTACTTCGCCTTTTAAAATTGAGCACACAAATTCTCCACACATACGCTGTGAGCTCAAGTGTGCGGAGCGGCGTTGGACTGCGCTCAATGCCTTCCCCTCAATATGAGCCAGCAAAAATACGAGCAACAACGCGGTATGAATTCCGCTGCCGGATAGTGCACTACGAACACTGTTCATAAATTTCTTTTTTTTTGTTTTTGTTGTAATTATTGTTATTGTAATCATTATTACCCAGAGCTGCGAATTTTCGCGATAAAATAGAGAAAAATCCTCAAGGCTCAAGTTTGTCAACTAGTCTGCATGCAGGCGCGTGTAGCGCAGCGCCAACTGAAAGTCAGCGAAGTTTGTTTACGCATAGTTGCGACTGCATGGGGAACTTCCGTCCGCGCTCACGCACACGCACGCACACACACGTGCGCGCTGCTGCAAAACTTGACATGACAAAACTTTAAATTGCTGCTTCAAAATCGCAGAATGAGACTTTCATGCGGAGTTTGGGGGAAGAAAATGAACGTATGCACACACACACACACTCTCGTATGCAATTATGCATGATTCAGCGCCGCACACAAGTTGACAACGTGCAAAGCCTGCCGCAGCCGCACTGTTGTCCCCAAAGTGTCACAATTCGCCCATAATTCTTACCCACACCAACACGCAAGCACAAACACACACACGCACACATGTATATATGCAAACAAACACATGCAAATAGACAACACATTCATCAGCAGCGCTCCACACACGCGTGTGTGTGCTCGCATGTGTTTTGCGAAAGTTGCTTCAGATGCAATCTTCGGCATAGTTTTGCGCCCACTTGTTATTCTGCAATCACTCCGTGTTTCTGTGTGTCTCTGTGCGCTGCAGCAGTTGTTGCAGTTGTTTTTTCATGGCTTTTCAGTTGATTTTACGACTTTTTTCGGTGCTTCGAACTAGGCAAATGGGTTTTTGCGGAGCTGGCGTTGCTGCCCGTGTGCGTGTGCGTGTGTGTGTGTGGCAGCAACATGTTGCAAAGTAGGTCAGCGCTAATGAAAAGAAATTATGCGTAAATAATGAAAATATGCTGCTAGCAGCGTTGCCAGCCTGCAGTTTTCGCATTTTGTTTGCACATACGAATATGCTTTTATTCGCCATTTTATTGGTGACGCCGCGCTATTTGTGAATGCATCGATGCAATTGTGGAGCTTTGCAGAAAATATGTTGTCGGTGGGTTTAGTATGGACTTGTTCTTGGCTGGTATAGAACTCTCCGTTTATTATTATACTTGTTTGGCGTGATGTAGGGGTTGTGTGTAGTTACTTGTCAATTTCAAAAAACTCGCTTCTGTTGTTTGCATATATCGAGTATAGATATATTTTGAAATAAACCCCGAAAATTTGAAGTTGATCTGAGTAATTAAATAGTTTCAGAGATATGGGCGCACTTGTAAGCATTTTTTGTCTTAGTCAGATTTTCTCCCAAAACATTAAACGCGTTTTCTCGAATACCTGTTATCAAAAACGGCGGCAAAAATTTTTCTGAAACGGCTAGACCGGGTACAACGAGGCAACGCATCCCCATAGTTGAAATCCGTATGTCCTAATAGGTTTCAATGTTTCATTGCAGACTAACATTTTTTTGATGTAGCAAAGGGTGATTTGCTGCCGATTAACAAGTTTATTTTGTTGTATATTAGTTTTAGTTCTCAAACCTTCTTTTATATATGCTCCTTCCATTTCAAATTTGCATCCAGCGTCATGGCAAAATAATTCGCAGAGGTGGAGTACGGGATTACTTCATTCCCAATATGTAAGGGGATATACTTATGTAGCACTTTTGTTTGGATAGAGTTAAAGTACCATTTCTGTTTCCATTCTACAATTTGATTTAGTGAAGATTGCATTCTGTTCGACGACTCAGCTTCCTTTTTGGCAGTCGTAAAGATGCAGGTACCAGCTGCAAATGTGGCGATTATGCAGTATGGCGGCGTCGGCATGTTGATAACAAACGAAATGTATAAAAGTGGTCGCATGACACTTCTTTGGGGTACACCTGCTTTTATTGGCTGAAAAATAGTATATGATTGTCCCTGCTTGACTCTGAAGAAGCGGTTGCTCAGGTAAGAGGCAAGTAGTTCAGTTAAATACTGTGGAAAGATAAGTCTTAATTTATGAAGTAAGCCAAGGTGCTATGCTCTATCGAACGCTTGGGAAGCGACAAGAAAAATAGCTGTGCAATTGTGCTTTTTTCCTTCGCATCTTCTGGTATCATTAACTAATCTAACATCTAATTGAATCATTAAAGCTAGGTTCAAACCAAAAAAGGCTCTCGTCTTTGATTTGGTGACTGCTGATATATTAAAAAAAGTAACGGGAAAAGCATTTGCCAAGCTTATATCGATGATAAACGCTTGCTTAAATCTGATATACATACGTCCAATTTTCATGGAAGGTATCTGAAATTATTATGGTACAAAAACCTGGCAAAAGCGCGCATGAGGCCTCGTCATATCGTCAAATATCACTGTTACCTATTTTGTCCAAGCTACTTGAAGCTGTAATTATTATATAAAACTACAGAACATAATTGAAGAAAAGGGCCGTATATCAATTCCTCAATTTGGATTTAAGCCACTATGACGTTACTTCTTATACAACAAACGATTTTTTAGGAATAAAAACCCGTTGCTAGAAGCCTTAGATCTCTGATTTTTTATATTTGATTTTTTATTGAAAAAAGCAGAAAGAAAACACTTACAGAGGACAAGCTTTGTCGCATAGCTATGCCATTTTTTTCACAACAAACACTCATAAAATTCAGAAGTTTTTTCACCATTATCCTTTTTCCTCCTGCTTTCTCTCGCTATTGCTCTCTTTCTCTCCCTCTACTATGACTGTGTCTCTGACTCTGCTGGTCGGGTTTAACATGTTTGGTTTCACTTGATAGACTAAAAAGCAAAAACTCACTATAATATTAGCATTTAAATGAAATCGTATGACTTAACTATATATTATATAATACTTATGTCAAATTGTCATAAGGCAAGGTAGTAAAATCAACACATCACAAATTTTTACACTTCTTTGAAAAAAAAATGTTGCTGAATTACATACATAAATGAGTTTGGGCAATCACAATTCTCAACGCAATTTTTTCTGTTCGTTATAGTTTATGATTTCGTGAGACTATATGAAAGCCCTAAGCGATTTTAATTAAAAGTTGTTACAAAATAAAAAGAGGCTGACAACTTTCAAATTTGTTTATGAAATATTTTTTTCTAAATATTGCTTTCAAATTCATTACAAAAGAGCGTTGCCAGATTAAAAGAATTCATACGCAGATATTAACACAAATAGAAGAAATGTCAATTGCAATAACATTTGGCAGAAAAAAACCTTAAAGCGTATATAAAATTTGGTACAGTTGCTTTTATATAAGGTCAAAAATAGTTCTCAAATATCAAACAGAGTTTTCCCGCTCGACATACATACATACATATGCATATATTCAGCGCTCTCGAATAAAATTTATTAAAATAGTTAATTTTGCCGCTTGAAAAGCCCAAAAGTATGCATCGGAAGTCAGCGAGCACATAATCCACAGCCGTCTCTGCCGTTTTACTAGCTCGTCGGCATCATTTATGCAAACTCAACAGCAATGCAGTGGCAACGCAAAACAGAAAATGAAACCTAAAATTGTGAATTTGTGAGAGATAGCGTTAACGAGGTATTTTGTTAATATTTAATGCATGGAAATTACTTTCAACTTTGCGCATGTCAACTTTGGTCTAAAAGCAGAAAGCGAAATTTAAAACATTTCAACAAAGTTTCCCATAAAGTCTGGCGACCGACGCTACATATATGTATGCAATATATAATGTCCTCTAGTGACTTGGTGGAACATTGTGGCTCCGAGGGTAGTTGTGGCAACTCATGCAAAGTCGCATTTGTGGCAGTATTTGTGTAATGAATATATGAATACAGACTTACATACATTCACCGCTGGACTTTGATTCCCAAGCGCACTCATACATGTACATTAGGTAGCTCATTATTTCCTCAGTAGATGCAGTCATATAAAATAGGTTACAACTGAAACAAGCTCTTCATATTTTTTTATCAAACTTTGCCTAAATCACTTTTCTTTTCCTTTGTGCATAAGATGAGATTTTTTAATAGTTTGCATGAAATAGTAAACTTGCAACTTTTACAAGATTATAATCTAGTACGAAGGTGTAAATAATTTTTTCAATAAACCTTCACCTTCAAAACTTAGAAGTAGTTCGTGTTATATATCAAGTTCACAGATGCTCAGCATGCTGCACCTGAATATGCATACAGTACACCATGGCGTATGAGCAACACATAATTGATGAGGCACTTGAACGAATGTCCAACAGACTTGATTCATAAGTTTAATAGCGAATAACTTCTGAAAGAATTATTTAACGAAGAATATATCTAGAAACGATTTTGCAGAGCTAACATTTTTTTTTATTAGAATATTATCTTTTCAAAGTTGTAGGTTTGTTTTATTTAGAGGTATAAAATTTCTAGCAAAACACCGAAGCACGCTGAGTTAAATATAATGGCTTTTTTATAAAATAAGAAGAATGCCACGCAAGCCACCAATGAAATTTGTGAAATTTACGTGGACGATGCCGTATCAGTTCGTGTAGCACAACAATGGTTCGCCTTTTTCCGTTCTGGAAATTTCGATGTGAAAGATGTACCTCGTCACATAAGCAGACACGACATCGCTAAGGTACTTAACATTCATCACAAAACAGTTTTGAACCATATAAAAAGGCTGGCTGCAAAAAAAAGCTCGATGTTTGGGTACCAAACGAACTGTCTGTGAAAAATTTAATGGACCGAATTAACATCTGCGATTCTTTGCTGAAACGAAATGAAATCGAACCATTTCTGAAGCGAATGGTAACAGGAGACGAAAAGTGGATCAAATACAAGCGGTCCAAGCGTGGTGAAACAAAAAAAAAGATCTCAAAGCCAGGATTGACGCCTCGAAAGGTTTTGCTGAGTGTTTGCTGTCAACAACTGAGGAGACTGAAGCAAACAATTTGAAAAAAAACGGCCAGAATTGATCAACAGAAAAGATCTCCCATTGGGCAACGGTCCCCGGTGGTCTAGCCACACACATCTTTGATTAGAAGTACGAAAAGACTTTTTCGACTAACGAATAAGGGAAGAGAAAATTGATTTAGGCACGATTAAATTGAAAATAAAGAGCTTGTTTACATTCTATGATTTTTAGGAGAAAAACTGACTTTCAGCAAGCGTTTGTCAAAGAAAAATCAACTTGAGCAATAACGATCACCCTAATGTACAAATATTTAGAACACATGCTTTCCACACGTCTACTTATACAAGTGTATTTAAGTTCTGCAGTATATAATGCACGTACATACATATACGTATATTACATTTAAATTTGTATGCAAATGCATATGTGCGAGTGCATGTTACAACAACTAGTTGACGAATTATGCTCACACTTACGTTGAAAGATGGTTGTGCGGCAACAACAATAGCAACAATCCACTTACATGCGTCAAAACTTATTTTCTCCAGCGGTTGACAGCAGTTGCTCACGCTCTATTTGCAAGCGTGCGTGCGAGCGTGTGTGTGTGAGTTTCATTATTTCTGACAATTTATTTAAGTGCTGCGCGGCACAAATCATTGCAGCGACATATTTGCTTGTTTGTTTGTGTGTGTGTGTGCCTTATTGCTGTTGGTATGACAGTTGCGGCATGAGCAGCCTAAACATTTGTCTTTCGAAATTGATTATGAGTTGTAAATTTCAAAGCAATCTCTGGCGTTTGTTTAGCGTGTCAAGAAAGTTCGCAATTCGCGGCTGCAACTTTACTTTGGGATTTGCGATTAATTGGGAAAGTTTGCGCGCGTTGACACAAGTAATGCGCAGCAACGAGATTCGGCGAAACTATTTGCACGAGGCATTAGAACTGTTAGTTCGCGAGGCTTTTGGGTGATATTGCGTCAGTTTCAGTTTTAATCCCGACGGTAATGCTATGGCCATGTGATAGGGTTGGGGGCATCTGAAAGTAACAGTGAAGTTATAAGTGGAATTTGATAGTTGGAGAAGGGGAATTTCATCAAGGATAACAATGAGCTTGAAAAATTAGTCGTATATATGTCGTTCGTATTTATAGATCAGAAATGATAACTAACTAACGATTGAAAGACGCAACAGTTAGTTGTCAAAATTATACGTTCCTCAACGTACAAATACGTTCTTCAAGTAAAAAAGTTGTACTCTTTGTTAAGAAAATGTTTGGAAAATGGGAAAATGCTATGAACTCGACTTGTATACTAACCATTTTCAATGTATTTTCCAGATTGGCTTACATATATTACTCGTTGTTTCAAAACTCAAAGGAAAGCACTTTTGGAACAAAAGTTACCCTCATTAAAGCCTAGAATATTTTAAGGTTGATGTGACTTTTACTCCAAAAATATTTGATCGAAATGCTAGAATATTGGAACACTAGACATAAAATGCCTTTGTGTTAGAACAATACGAGATTTACACAATACCACTGGGTCTCTTACTGCTTTAGAATACACAAAATATTAAATAAATGTCGGCGACCATATAAAAATTGTACGAGGTATGTTAAAAAAATGGCGGGAATTCTCCTAACAAAAGGTTTTATTAACTCGCCTGTATTAAGATTATCGCCTTCCAAATATTCTCCAATACTGCTGCAGCAAAGTAAGCAGTGAATGCAGCTGAAAATTGTATCATACTTAAGGAGCATATGTATCTCTATACAATATTAAAGAAAATAGACTCTCCAGACCTGAAAACACACAGGTAAATGCCAATTGTTTTGCAAACCACCTAGAAAAGGTATTTCAACTTAATTTCCCAAAGAATAACTTTAAGCTGTCCGACTTACCCAACACAGCTAATGAGTCGCTCGAGTTTTTACGACTTCACTTTCTGAAATTATTAGAATCACAAAAGAACTTAATCCACAAATGTCGCCAGGACTGGATAATTTTACCCCAAAAATGCTAATGAGTTAGCAATTATTGCTGTAGGGGTGCTCTCTTTGCTCTTCAATGCAATTATGAGTTTCGGATAATATCCAATTTCATGAAAAAGGTCGCAGATTATGTTGATACATAAACCTGGGAGACTTAACACAGCCATCTTCTTATAGACCAATCAGTCTTCTACCCTGTCTTTCTAAAATATTTTTCCTCCACGAAAATAATATAATACCAGCGCACCAATTCGGCTTTCGTGCTAAACATGGCGCTGTAGTGTAAGTAAATAGAATTACCAACGAAATCAGGAAAGCATTCGTGCACAGAGAGTACTGTTCAACTATATTTCTAGACGTGGCTCAGACGTTTGTTAAGGTGTGGCATGAAGGCCTGTTATATAAGATAAAAAACTTCTAACTCTAGAATTGTATCGAAAGTATGAGAAAGTAGGAGATTTCATATCTGGTGAACGCCAGAGAAGGGCTGATGTGGCAAAGGGCAGTGTTTTAGGCCTAACTATATATATCACATATACAGCAGATCTGCAAACAGCTAATAATGTATTGGCATCAACTTTTGCGGAGGATACAGCTTTGGTGAGCCGTAACAAATGCCAGATGATAGCATCAGGAATATTAGCGGAGCACTTGAGTCCTGTCGAAGAATGGCTAGCCAACTGGCGTATAAATGTGAATGAACCAAAGCCGTAAGCATGTTACATTTTCGCTTAGACCAAAAATGTACTCGGCATTAAAAATGAACAATATTTTAGTTCCCCAAGCGAACGAAGTAACTTATCTTGGCATTCACTTAGATATAAGGCTCACGTGGAGAAAACATATTTCTGGCAAAATAACTTGAAGGAAGATTAGAGCTGCAAATTTAAATTGGATTTTAAGTAAAAACTCTAAACTTAGCCTAGACATCAAATTGATTTTATACAATTCTGTGAAAGAGTTTTTAATTTGCGAAGATTTTTTCCGGGAATTTGGTATGGATTATTTTTCAAGGCAATGCTACAGTTTCTGAGCATATTGTTCAAAACGGAAAGCTACAGCATATAGCTGCCATTCAAATTAATTGATGGACATTTTCATACATTTTCTTCTTTCCATACTTTTTTTCTATTATATTTCTATTTCCTGTAATATTTTAGATTTTTAGATTTATAAAGTTATAAGTAGAAAAAATAAAACAAAAAGCAATTCTAAGAAATGGTTATTGTTTTTTGCCATTTTACCCTTTACCTCTTAGCCTTAGTCGCTTGTCCCTTTAGAATATGGCGACCTGGTGCGAGTTCGACTAAAACATATTACTTGCGCATTAACATTTCGTTTAACCGTTAACCTGCATAAATACTGAAATGTCTATAAATATAACAGTGAACGCTTTTGCTAACGAGCGGACTTTTATTGCTCCTGGAATTTCAAATTGCGTTTTAATCATTTTGTTCAGGATATTAGCAATTTTTATAAAAAAAAAAAATAAAAATTCTTCGAACAAAAAAAAGTTGTGCCGCATTCTGCGCAGCAGATGACACAACAGCACGCAGCAGAAGCGTATTAAGTGGCATTTTTACACGCACTCCACTTAATTACCTACATACCACACGAGCGCCCAAAGCCGGCTAAATAGACACCACGCAAATCAATCACTGCGGCCCGCATCCACACCCGCGCCGACAGGCACGTAAACCGTTACAATTTAATGTTTCGTGATTGCTTAGCAGCGCACGAGCGCCCAACTGAGATGATTAGGCAACGGCAAAGCTTTGCGCTTTTATCTGCGCGCTCGGCTGAGCAAACGATGGTGAGGCTGGGGTATGCTTTGTCTACTTGGAAGACTGTGTTGGCTCGTATTATTTACATAAATGCGAGAAAGGACACAAAGCGGCTGTCAAACGGATGTGCAAAGAAAGACTCAACGCAAGCGAAAGCAAAGTACAATGGAGCGCACGAGAAATGAACACAAAGGGCAACAAAGACTGAAAGCGTTTATGTTGTTTGCGCAAACGAAGCGAGCTTTCATTTGAATTTGTCACTGTCATATCAACATCTTGGCACTGCCATGCAATTAAAATTAATTTCGTTTACACAATACAATGTTTATTGCCACCTACACACACACACACAAGTAATCGTGGCGACATGCCGGGCACATAGCGATGTCAATGTAACGCGTAAACACATATGTGTTCGTGTGTGTGTGTGTTTGCGTACTAATAACAATAATACACGCTGCCTTCCGCCTAGGAGCCCTATTAAGAGCGTCGACATCAATGTCAGGCCTGCTATGTGATCGCCGACTATGCCTAGAGGCGCTGCTGGATAGCGCAAAGCGACAAACACACGCACACAAGTTGTAACTAGCTACTGAAGACGGCTAACTAGCGCTGGTCGACGGGCGGCGGTCGACGTTCGTTAAATTGGTGAGCATCATCAAGGCAAACGCCTCCCTGCTCTCCTCTCTCCTCCTTCCCATTGACAGGCAGAGAGTGGGGGTGCATAATCACTTCGGAGCTTCGCTGGTGCGATAATTTCATTTACACAACAAGCTGGCAACTAATAAGCAAATAAACGTGGCAGAGCGCGTGGGAGAGCGCGCAAGCGGTGAGGACATGACATCAAATCTTCGATTACGCTGATTGTGTTTGATATGATTTGTTTGTCACTTGCGGCAGTGAGCGATAGCGAAGTGAGTTGACGTGCAGCGTTTCCGCCTTTAGTTCGGTTGTCAAAGCGCTGGATTTCCGGTATGCAGATAATTAAAAATTCTCACGAAATTTCAGAAGGGCGACTCAACTTAAATACGCCCTATTTAATTTACTTAGTATACTCAAAAGTGAAACATATATTTTTTATTTTTATGGTACAAAGCCACTCGTGCGTGCTGTCTATTTCTTTTGGGTGTGAATTTTAACCGCGATTCGTCGTAATTTTCTCGGAACCGTGTGAAATATTCATAAACATGTGAACCGACATATGTCTGCTATGAAATGTTTGTACACATAAAAAGTGAGAGACACGCATGTTAATAGCTAAATGAATAGAGCAAGAGTTAGGAGCCTCTACTTAGGCGAACATCGGCGCAGCTGTCAAAATAAAAATCAAGAAGAAGAAGAAAAAAAAAATGCACAACAGTTTAAACTCAGTCACTAATACCATGTATGACGGAATAGTATTTTATAAGTTTCATATTCCAGGTTGCGTATCTAATATTTTTATACAGCATACCAATACAAATATATTGGATAGTCGAAAAAGTCTTTTCGTATTTCTAATCAAACTTCAACTTTATTTTTTTATATTTATACCAATAAATAAATGAATATGTATAATTTTGTTCGCCATTTTTTGCCATTTTTCCGCTGGAGACACTATTCCATCATTGTAAATCGAAATTTCGAAATTTCCGGAACGGAAGCGAGCGAACCATTGTTGCGCTACACGAACTGTTACAGCATCGTCTACGTAAACTTCACAAATTTCATTGGTGACTTGCGTGGGATGCTTCCCCTTTTTATAAAAAAATTTCAAAATACAGAGAATTTCTTCATTATTTTCACTCATTTTTGAACAGCTGAAACAACTTAAATTTTCAATGTTTAAATTTATCATTGAAAAACATGATATTACACTGGTCTATAAAACAGTGGCTTTATTGTATAATAACTATTTTGGATATACATATTTGTACCCACAATTCTTGATACTGTCAATGATCTTGTAAGACTTGCCCCTGTTCATTTTCAAAACACAGTTAAACGCCTTCATAAGCTTTTTCTTTATAGTTTTCTAGTTGACAATCTCTTTAAGGATTGTCAGTAAACGGTCATAACCAGATCTTCCCATTTACCTTAAAACCTTTCTTTCATCACTTTCAGCTCCTGATGGCACCGCACTTTGGTTCTAATTATAATTTCCAAAGTTAGCCGAAAACTTATCCAGTTGATTACGCAAATAGTCTAACTTCATATTAATATTTGCGCCTAGTATCTGATATTGTTTTTGCATATTTTGCGCATCTTCTTCATCATTTGGTGCTTTATTGTTAGTTAGGACTAACAATGTTTTCAACTATCAACATGAAACTTTTTCAAAACTTCCTTCCCAGAACGGTCATAATTATGATAATAAATTTGTATCTTTTATTAATAGCTGTATTCGAGGACCAACAAGTTCTCCACTTCACAACGTCTGCATCCAAGCTTCGTAAATTTTCTATAAATGTTACTAAAACAATATCCTTCAACGTCCAAACAGATTTCTTTATCCTTTATTTGATTACGTTTCAAAGCCCTCTCACTTACTTTCACTGGTAGACTGTGCTGATTTCGGGAAATTTGGCGACATTTCTGTTTTGGAGGGCATACTCATTACCTTTGAAACCAAAGCGAGATTTTCATTGTATGTAGGCAACTCTAAGTGAGCTTTTTTTTTTGTGTGGGGGAGCCTAATTTTGAGGCTTCAAAAAATCGTTTTTTGAGGGCGGGCAGGATAATAACTTATCTTCTAGAAAAATAAAGAAAATTTCAAAAATAGTTTCAAATTCTACAAGTTTTAAAAAATTGAAAAGAAAGTGGGCTTTGACCAACAAATTTTTACTTTATGTTGCTTAAAATATGTCCAAACATTAATTTTCTTAGCTTTCTTAATTTTAATAGAAGATAATTTATTGCCAAAAATAATAAACTTTGCCCCAATTTCATACGACGTTTGGTTTTTTTCTATCCTGCCCCCCAATTAGCTCAAAACTGGTATAGAATTATTTTAAAAGAGTTTCTTTGCTCCAAAGTGGAAAATAAAATTGGTACTCATACTATGATATATTTATCTAATAGGGAATAAAATTTGTCTTAAAAAGGGAATACTTTCAATCTCTATTGAATGCATTCGAAACAACCAATGGCATTCCCATTAAAAAACAACTTCTAAAATTTTTTCACATTATTTACTTGTTTTAGGGTTTGTGTGAGTCATTAGTTTTACATTGTTATATTTAGATTATTTTCTCCATTTGATAAACAAATTTTTTTTCTGTATGTAAAGGAGCGCATTAAAGTTTGTGGAGAGTTTCCCAATATTATAAGAGTCTCCCTAATTCCAGATTTACATGTCACATTTCCGCTGACGCAACTGGCAAATTCGCGGCACACGCATCCGCGTTAATTATGTTGCATGCGCGCGCAAACTGGGTCATCACTAAACGCCAATAAAGAGAAAATAAATAATCGAGATGTGTGCCCATATGCATTCTTACTCCGGCGTGGGTGTCTACGTGTATGTAAACATGAAATTATTTTCGCCAAGGCTGTGTGCACTTCGTGAGACTCACGTGGTTCTTTTGAGCACGCAATAACGGTTTTTCGTGGCATTCGTGTAATTAACTTTAATTTGTTTTACTGCTTATTATTTGCTTTGTTGCCTCCTCAGTTGTTTCGCACTTCTCTCGTTTTCCTTGATTTATAAAATTTCCAAGCGACTGCGTGTGGGGTATTATTTGCTTTATGCCCGGTTTAATGTACACACTTTGCAAATATGAATGCCGTTTGCACTGGTTCTTATGAGTGTACTCAAATATTTACTTTCGGGAAGGCTTTTAGCTGGAAAAACATATGAAAAATTAATTATGAGCACAAGGAAATTAATAGCTTATTGAGGTTTGTTTTAATTTCCGTGACACGTTTGGTTTCAAATTCATGTGGTAGAAATAACAAACAAAACGGAAATGGCTCGGTATTTGTATTACCTTTCAGCTTTGAAGATTTTAAGAATTTCGTGGGAGTTTTTGATGAAGGGAAAATTTTCTCTTAAGGAAATTAGAAAGGCTTAAAAATGCCATGTTTTTGAGGTGCTGAGTGGGATGAGCGGAAATGAAAGTGGTGGGATATTATGAACAGCTAAAATGCCTACGCAAAGTATGCAGATTTGTGGGCGTTAATTCCGTGTTTAGAAATCTGTTAAAAGAAATTTCTAGAAACTTTTCTGAAGATAGGCGAAAACTTAATGAAAGAAGTCTTTATTGGGTAGGCAGAAATGGGATGCAAATGAATGGACTAAGCCGATATACATATTTACTTATGTCTACAATATTTTCCACAAATCATTTATAAAGATTTTGAAGACTGATGAAGCCTTTTTTACGGTTAGAATAGTATTGCTTTCTACTTTCGATTTACTTTGAGTTACCTAAATATTAATCATTGCTAAGAAAATTTTTCCACATATGAACGTGAGGCTTTATACCTTGTGGAAAACATCACGATTTCTTTAAGGGGTTTGTCATTATTTTCTAAAGAAGGTAGCGAAGTTCGTAAGTTGATATAAGTGAGGTCTGTAATTAAGTGGTGTGACTTAAACAACTGTGACTGCTTGACTGACTGCTTCTTTGAGCTCATTGAAGTAAACATAATAATAAGCAGCAGCTTTCAACCATGTGCCCCAACATGTTATGTATGTTATGAAACTGTTAACATGCGAAAGCCAAGTGAAATGCTTCATCTTAGGATACATTAACAGCAGCCAGCATATTAGATTCTGCATCCGACACATTTGATTGATTGATAGACGAGGGATGCACCGCGATCTTAGGTCTGTTGTGCCCTCTCCTAAATCACAAAGACTCACCTAGCCCCAGCATATTGATGAAGTCCAATTGAATTGATTGTTAGCGAAGCGATGTGATCCGTAACATTTAGTAAGGCTCTGTCATACTGATTACTTGCATTGGAATTATTCGAAATAGGTAGTATACGAATTAGCAATTATACGTCTTGAATTGAGTATAAAGTGTAACTCACCATTTGGCCAAAGTAACGTCAAACTGTCGTTAACAAAGGCGGCTACAGCGGTAGAAGTTGCAACATTGAAAAAAAAAAAACTTTTTTCCCGTTCCTGTAAATCACTCGTCAATACTCCGAAAATGAAGTTCATGGCCAGTCATTGCTCTAAGTCGGTTGTCGCATCTACATACAAGTATATCTAAATATAATTATTGACAGATTTGATTTTTAGCTCAGTTAAGACGTTTTGTGTAGAAGAGGCACGAAACTCTGTCCCCACCTTGATTCACAGGGAATTTGTTAGTTGGTATATTTCGAAAAAAAATTTTACAATTGGATTGTTTATTCTTTTTAACGGTATATTCGCTTTGAGGAACGTTTCATAAATATCTATAGCAAATGTGTGTCCGTCTTATGGCTGATATTTTGTTAGCAGAGTTTATGCTTGTGAGGGTTTTCGCTTCACTGTATCTAAATTGAACATAGTCGTATCTATAAATACAACAGTCTTATCTATAACATACAAATACATATAAACGTTTTATTAATTATATATTTAGCTATTAGGGTGAGCCAAAAACTAACCAATCGATTTTCTAGGTTAAAATAAACCTATAAACTGAGAAAAATATTAGAATTAAGCCCAATTTTGAAGGGTGTCGGACAGTATTCAAAGTTTCCTATATAACCATCACGTGAAAACAATTATTGGTCAATCTTATTCGATGCTAATCGCTCACGTGAACTGCTCCATGGATCTTGTCAAGCACAATTCTCTCTGGAATGCTCCAAACGTTCTCATTTTGGTTCGTCATCGTCTATATTTGATAAGATATATGATAAGATGAAAATGATAAGAGACTTAGAGCCATCGTTGGGTGAGATATTAACTTCTCGATTGCCTATCGATCGCCATAAGAGAGGTTTTGCGTTGGATCTTCAGCCTCACATTGTTAATGATTGCTTCAAATTCCGCCAGAGCATAAAATTTTCTAAAATACCTAAGTTTGTGTAATATTTTTGAAAGTTGTTTTTGACTCACCCTAATATATGTATATACACAAAAATATACATATGCTTTTTCTTTCAACAGAAATAACTCAAGTGCGGAATATATGTGTTTTTCTGATCGCACAGCATCAGATTGAGGCATCTACCTAAGGGAAAATTACTGTCACACACAAATGAGAGTGTATTATAAAGGATGTCAAGCGAAATGTGCAAAATCAAGCATTTTACTGACGGAAGTGCAAAAATATATTTTGCTCGGCAAATAAAGTGCACATTTTAATATGTCGCCTAGCTTAACGGTTGTGGGCGCAGGCCTTTACTTGCGACGCACTCGTAAAAGGTTAAGATGATATTAAGACCTGCTCACTTGACACAGGCCCTAGACACTTTATCGTAATTAACCGACTGCCACGACAAGCCATTACGCCGCTATGTACACGGACACATATACTTTACATGTATATTATATGTTACATATGTGGTGTGCGATATTTGTTTTGGGTTTCGCTTACGTTCGATACTTGTGCCACTTTCACGGAGAATAGCTGACGTTTCTGCCGCGTCAAAAGTCAACATTTGACAATTTCCTTTGAGCTTGGGCTCACAAGTGCGCACATACATGGATGCACACTTGTAGTGGTCGTGTAGGTGTATGTATATGCCGTGTAGGTGTATGTATATGCAGGTGCTCTGTTGTATGTGTATTAGACTGGCTAATAAGTGTGCAATATTTAATTTGTGTCATCAGCATAAAATGTAACTTGCTTGCCAGTGCCGGATCACATATAACATTACTTTTAATATTATACCCAAATATCTAAGTAATAGTATTAGTATCAAAACGAATATGCGTTAGCCTAAGTGGGTGTTTACGAATCTTGCGCAAAATGGCTCTGAGATGAGCGAGTGCCTGTCTTTATTGCTCTTTGGGGGACATAAAGGGAGTTTTCAGATTTTTCGTACTAAAAATAGCGTTATGATGATATGTATAATCTTAAGTATATTTTGAGATTTTATGGGTATGAATGGGCAGTATAATTTTGAGGAGTCATTGTAGAAATAAAGATTGTAATTATTTATTTTATTTGCTGATTTTCATTTTTGTATTTCAGGTAAGAAATATGCGTTGGTTGAGCTTGAAGTTGTGAGTATTGCCGCCTACAACCGCCAAATATTGTGACTTTTATGTAAGTAACTGTAAATCTTCATCTTTGGAGCTCAACCTAGTTTCTTTACAGGTAACTAATTGATTTTACGGATTTGGTTTTTTCCTGAATCTTTTGCTCCTACTATCAGTTACTTTTACTTTGCTTCCTACTTTTTGGTTACCATTTTCATTATTTGTTGGTTCTGCATTTTTTACTAAAAAATATACCTCTTACCCAATCATATTCCGGCCGCATTCAAAAGGCAGGCAGGCTACAAACTTTCAACGCAACAAAAATATACACGAGCAGGTATTTATGAGCATATTCAGATACACACAAATGCTTTGTGTATGCTTTGCCGCCTGTACCTCTTCAAAAGTGGTCGAAAACTGTAAATATTTGGCCGCAAACCGAAATATTATGAAACCCAGAAGATTTCTAGTGAAATAAGAGGAGCCTGCTGGAGGGGAGAGCATTCCAAGAATAACTGGATTCGGCAAATGCACCGTGGTCGCTCTCTGCGGCTATTAAAAACTCATTTTCCATTAATATTTCCGAAGCGGAATGCAAACAGGACTTAATGTGTGGCTTTCAAACCGCAGAGCCATATATGCGCAAATAAATACAAACACATCAGATATATATATATATTTATATATATATACATACTTATATGTACACGAGTACCAACTTTGCGCACTCGTATATAAACAGCTGGAACAATAGCAGACGCACACTTTGCAGCCATCATATAAAGCCAAGTTGAATGAAAAGAGAGCAAAAGCCTGTGAATCAGCGTGTGTGCCGCAAATAATAGTGAGCAAATAGTTTGCTTGGCCGCAGCTATGCAGTCTGTGCACAAATTGTTTGCAATTTATTTATGGCCAAATGAGGGCAGGGATATTTGTATTCACTTGAGCCAAGTTAGTTGGCCGAAGTATTATTATAGTCCATAATAGTTTTCAATTTAAATTAATATTAGGGAATATTTGTAAATTATTATTATTGCACATTTTAATATATTTTTCTATTCTTATTTTTATTTTTATTTTTATTTCAATAGTTTCCATATTTGACTGCAGAAATTGAAAACGTTTTTTTATCCATAAAGTGAAATCATATATGCATATATGTATTGATAGAAGAAATTGTGTCTAATCACTGACATTGAAACATAACGAATGTCTTTGCTGATTAGAAAAGACTTAATACATAAAAGTTACTCATACGCCCTATCATACTAAAATAATGCTAACGCAAGGCTAATAAACAAAATTAGAAACAATAAGAACACTCGACTTAAATGCCAAAGAATTTATAAAGAATGATTTATTTTTCCCTGTCTTATATTATAACCTGAACAATTTTTAACACCCAGAAGAAACAACAGAGCCCTGATCAGCGGAAAGAGCACAAACGATTTAATCAAGCGAACTAGTCCCTCAGTTTTTAAGCTATCAATCTAATATTTTGGCCTCGTCCGTTTCTCGTCAAAATGCTGCCTATTTGCCTAAATCATCAATATCGGACGACTATAGCATATAGCTGTCATACAAACTGACCGTTCACACTCCAGTTCTTGTATGGAAACCATTTCTATTTGGCAAGCTATCTTCACGAAATTTTATGAGGCTTACTGCCCAAAGAAACAAAACCGTCTCGGAAAAAATTATTTAAGTCGGAACAGTATAGCATGTAACTGCCATACAAATATATCGTTGAAAATTAAGTGTTTGTATGCAAAACTCCGGTATTTGATGAAATATGCTCACGAAATTTGTTACAGAGTATTGCCTCAGCAAACGATACAATTTTGTGAACAAATTTTTTTGATCGGTCCTCTATAGTTTAAAGCTGCCATACAAAGTGACTAATAAAAATGCATTTCTTATATGGAAAAATTCTTTATTTGACAAAATATCTCTACGAAATTCAATATGGACACAACGCTTTATTGTGGATCAGATCATCGTTATATACTTAAAAACTTTTTTCCTTCTTGTTCATTTTATATTCACCAGAGAGAGTCGGCGTATACGCAACATATGAATTTCTAAAATATTATCTAATTATAAGTAAAACACTATTGAACTGATTAGCAATTTTTAGGAAAGTTTTATTATAAAAAACTTATTTGTGACTCACTTTTTTGTTTATAAGCCGGCCTTTGGTGTATTTGGCCACAAAATGTGTAAAACAATGTGCGAGTTTGTGCACGAAGGGGGCATGTATTATGCAGTTAATGTGTAGAGCTGGCATGAAAGCTGCGCCTTGAGTCTCGTAACATAAATTTGGAATCTCTTACGCAGATTGCGTAATAATTAAACTTTTACGACCAAATTAAGTTGAATGAATACCAAATTTAGCCCAATAAACTGGAGAGCGAAACGGCAGCGGCAGCAGTGCGGGCAATTAGTGCAAACCAAACAAAATCGACAGCAACAAAGCGACTATTATTGGCCTTGACGTGACCCTGTAGGCACATGAATCACAAATATATGCATATGTGCATGCGTGCAAAGAAGAAAGATGGAAAAAATTATAATTATTATTGGAAAAAAGAGCAATTTGATTTTTCGCAAAAAGTTTATTTTCTTAAAATATTTTTCACTTTACCTTTTTTGTTGCTTGTCGCAATTAGCGTTTGTCAATTAGAAGAAATGCTTCAAGCGCTTTAACAAAAATGTGATTAATGCGAGACGAAGAAAAATGTCAGAAGATCAAAAAAAGCAGGCAGTGTTTTTGCGCCGCACAAAGCCTGTGTACACGGCGTATACGCAACATATTTAATAATGTTATAAAAATCTCATTAACAGCCGCCTAGAAAGAATGCCCGCCATCACAGACGCTTCGGTGGCAGCATTCATCAGTCAAATTGTCTGGCATGTATGTAAGGGGTCCAAATATGCGCGTCTTGCCTATTTTTATGGCGTTGCGTCAGACAGCCAAGCCCTGTCGCTCTCACTCTCTTTCATTCTCAGTCTTTATGTTTCGCCCTCAAACACCTCTGCCGACTGCTGAAATGCCATAAAAGACTTTGACTTTGTTGGTTGGTGGGCTTTTTCGATGTTTGTTTATATTGCTTCATAGTGTCTAAATGGAACTTAGGGCCTCAACTTTATTTCCCGTTTCACTGTAATTCTTCTGCTGCGTCTACTCTTCCAATGCTGGTAGTGTTGGTGGGGTCTTAACGACTCTTCTAGCTGTTCTTTTTGATTGCATTTTAATGCTTTTGTTTTGCATTTTTATTGTTTTTCTATATTCAATTCCGTCTGCGCCCGCACGCGGAGCACGTACGCCCGCCTTTTGCCGCTTTCTCGGGGTAAAATAATATTTTCATGGCTATGTAAATGTATTAATGCAGCCAATTCGTATGCATGTGTGCGCACGTGCGTGAGTGGAAAGAAAATTCTCGATATGCGAGAACATGTAGATGAACAACAACAAACTTGTTGTCGATTTGGCTGGGAATGCACAAGAAAATGCCGTTGTATGGACTTTCTGTTTTAATATCAATATAAATATTGAGGATTTGTAAAGAAATTTCTTGACTTTTGAACGTTGGAGACTCACTTTTTGCAGAGCGGAAGCCTTAAAATGTCTTTCACAATTCTCAATTTATTAATAATCGCATGAAGATCTCTTTAACCTTGTCGTAAACAGTTCCAATTTCAAGTTTTTCATAATCGTTGAACATTTAATGAACATGTCGACATTTTTCCTTATCTAAAAATTTTTTCAGTTGAAAACTTCACCTGTGTTGTAAGCCAAAACTTTTCATCACAGTATTTTAAGAGCTTTATGGGTCTGCGAACTTATCCAACTTGTATACAATCGCCTTAAGGAATCGTCCTACTAATCATGTCTATATTTCAAAGGTTATGTTAAATAAAAAGGTATTTGTTGGGTAGTCGAAAACATCTTTTCGTATTTCTAATCAAACTTCAACTTCATTTGTTTTATATTTATAATGAACTTAATGAACCAAATATGTACCATCTTGGTAGACCACTTTTGCCATTTTATTTAATTTATTCCATCAGTGTAAAACTTTTCTGGTTTCTCGGCGAAAAACTGCGACAAGCAATTTCCACAGGCTTCTCGTGAAGCCAAATTTACTCCGTTAAGGAAGTACTGCATGGACCGAAACAAATGGCAGTCCGATCGCACAAGGTCAGAGCTATATGGTGGGTGCATCAAAACTTACCAGCCAAGCTCTTCCAGTTTTTGCCAAGTCATCAAAGATGTGTGTGGTCTAGCGTTGTCCTGCTGGAAGTCGAAGCCGTTTCTGTTGATCAGTTTTGGCCGTTTTTTTCGATTGCTTGCTTCAAACTCATTAGTTGTTCGCAGTAAAATGTAGAATCAATCGCTCGATCGACTGGAGCAGCTCATAGTGAATGATTCCTTTGCAATTCCAAAACACTCAGCATAACCTTTCGAGGTGTCCATCCTGGTTTTGCGACCATTTGTTGAGCTTCACCAAGTTTGGACCGTGATCTTTTCCGCACATTATTGTCTTACTTGATCCACTTTTTGTCTGCTGTTAAAATTCGACCAGAGCGAGGTGATTCTTTCACATCGGAATTTCCAGATCGGAAGCGAGCGCACCATTGTTGTGCTGCACGAACTGATACAGCATTGTCTCCGGAAACTTCACAAATTTCGTGGGAGGCTTGCGTGGCATTTTTGCTTTTTTTATAAAAAAAATTTCAAAATGAAGCGAATTTTTTCATTACATATTTTCACTCATTTTTGAACAGCTGACACAATGTGATTGGTAGCACTGGAGATATACGACTGCAACGACATCTATTGACAAAATACGAAAATACTTTTTCGACTACCCGCTCTTTCAATTATTAGCTGTACCCGAAACGTCAGTTTTAACTCTGGTGAAGTTTTCATATGAGATCTCTGCAGTTTTTGAGTTTACTCTCCGCTCTCCTAACTGTCGGACGCTCTTTTTATCAGCGCTCTGTTTGGCCCTTCGCTTTTGCACATGACAAATGCATCTACCTCCCAAGCACTTAATAAAAATAGTTACAAATTGATTGCATTATCCCGTTATGGCAGAATTTCTTAACCTCTGCGTACCAAACCGCAAACGCCGCGCCGTCATTTATCGTTAGCATCAATCAGACAATATAATGTAAATGTTACTTAATTTTTCGACTTTTTGAATTTCTGCAAGCAACCGCAACGAAGTGACCCCAAAGCGAACCGCAGCCTACTTTTCATAAATATTGACTTTGGCCCATTGACCGGAATTCGTTTATGGAAATTTAACCAAATTGCTGTGCATCGATGAGACGCGCCACTGAGACGGGCAGCAATGCCGTTATACGCCAGCGATGGCTTTCCGAATTTTAATAGAGCACACTGACACACACACATACACACTTTGCATATGTGTGTGTATATTAACTCAATGGATGTGTTTGCCGGACAAAGCTTTGCTTGCTCGCCGGCGTGGTTCAAGGCCATTGGCGTTCGATAGGTTCTGTTTATATAAGCTGTTTGAGAGTTTTTAATATTTGCCATGTATCGTCGGCTGCGGCAGCTGTTTTAAATATTTATTAATTTTCCGTTCAGGTCTGCTGGCAACGCGAACTCGTGTTGTTGGCTTTATGTTTATATGCTTGCCGCGTGCAAGTTTCGCAGCGCGGCAGCCAACTTTAGTGCTCACAAATTGCGGGTGCACATCGTCATAATTAGAAAGCTTCGAAAAGTTGCCTAAAGTTTGCTGCTTGGATAGATTAAATTTGCAATTTGTTAAATCGCTTCAGTTCATTTTGGTATTTTTATAACCGAACTTGCTCGTATAAGTGCGTATGCTATTTCGAGAAAGAAATTTTAGACTAATTCAGACATACTTTTTTACAGCTTCCATCAGGTGCTCTTTCTCTTGCTGTGATTTTTTTTTGTAATTTGCAAGACCTGCTTCACCCAACTAAAGCTTGCCTTGCTGGCACTCACAGTCCCTCGCTGCCTTCTCCCCGCTCATTATAAATGAAAGTTAACGGTACGCAGTGCAAATATTTTTTTACGACGCAATTTATTCTTCCGTCAGCCAAAACTGACTTCTAGACTCCGCTGTCTGCCTAAACACACAGCCTCCGCGCCCATCTTTGCCTCGTCAACTTCAGCATTTTTCTGCTACAAATTAATTCGTGTTTTTCCGCTCGTCACCGTTACGTAACTGTGTGCTGTCGGTGTGTTACATTGCCTAGGTTAGTCTAATTGCATTATCTGTGTACAAGGTTGTTGCCGAGTCGGCCTAAGGCTGAACATTTCCACGTCATTTTGCGCTCTCAAATGAGAAGTGAGCCCAAATTATATTTTCATGTTTTTTATTTCTTCTTGTCCCAGCCACTCGCACAAGTTATTAGGTTGCAATTTAATTCAATTTACTGGTAAAATGCCTCATCTTCAAGTCGCACAAAATGTGTCTGCCGAGTTAGTAACTCCAACGACTGCTGGAAAGCTGGAGATTGCGGTACATTGGTGCAAGCAGTTGGTGAGTTGCCACTCGAGCATCTTTAGTTGTGGCAGCCTGAAAGCGCGCAGCTGGAAAATATCTCTGCATTAAGTTAAAAATATATAAATAATTCATAGTGAAATAGTCAAGTGGGTAGCACATTCGGTTAGTAAAAGAGCACCTTTTTTTGACTGAGAAATAAAATAACTAAAGCAAATAAAGGACTAGCTGAGGGAGTGAAACATAGAAGAGTTAAAATGTTTACCAAATTTACAAATATAATTTTGTTCTGCGACTACTCTCATATATGGCCGCAATCGAAAATAAAGTGTTCTCTTCTTTCCAATCCGGCACAACTTCTTCTCATTGAACTAAGTAAGCAAATATGATTGATGTGGAGTTCTTATGGCTAGGAATGAATATAAGACTTTATCTACTTTTGATTCCATGGGAACGAGTGATGAATATATCATCTTCTATGCTACCTGTTTGGAGAATGCCGCTGACGATTCGGTATATATGGAACCACCGACTCTAAGTCGATCTAAAGAAGATTTCTTACGTGTCAAGAAATCTGATTTGCTAAGTTTTTTTCGTTCAAAAATAAGCTGATTTTGGTGTGCTTAAATCTTCTCACATCTAACTAAAAAAATAAAAATGAATATAGTTTAAAAAAACTAAAAAACACGCTTTTAAAACATATCAAACTAAAAAGTGAAAAATAATTCCTGCATTATTGTGAGAAAAACCTGGGGTGATTGGTCATATATCGAGCATTCCACGCATATTGGTGCTTTCAAGAAATAAGCAGAGTCTTGATGACAATGTGTGCAATATTTCTGCTCGATATCTCAAAAACTGAGAGGCTGGCTCGTATAAAAACATACTATTACGAGCAAAAAATCTTTCTTCATAATTTTAAAATTTTTAATTTATTCTTCAACCCATTTCGTCCCCCTCAAAGTAGTCCCTCTTGGCCCTTATACGCTTATGCTAACGTTGTTTCTAAACCTCGAAACAGTTATTAAAGTTATATTCCGAAATATATTTCAAAGGTTTACGTTTAACGTCTTCCATTGACTCGTTTGAGTTTGCTGAATAGCCAGAAGTCACACGGAAGTAAATCAGGCAAATATGCTGACTGCGGCACGATATTGGCATAAAATTTGACATCTTGGTATTCGAAAAGTATTGTTTCACAGACGTTAACGGGATTTGGGTGATTTTGAAGCCGATCCTGTTTCACTTTCTTAGGCCCAAATGATCTTTCATATTGATTTGGATTCTTGGCTTTAAGTGGTTTTGGATTTAACATTTGTTTAAATATCTATTAAACTTGACATTTGCTCATTTCTTCATAGCTGTTACGGTTTTGGACTATATTCTTTGTGAGAATGACAAAATGTTTTCATGTTTTTCTTTGCTTTTGTAACTTTCACTTCTATTTTCAATTCCACCGTTGGACAGAATTCGCCAAGTCATCTTTTTACGCTGTTTCCATGAAGAGCTAAGTGCCGACCACTTTTTATGAATGCTCTAATGTACCACCTGCAAAGCAGAAAAGAAAAGAATTATGTGTTGTAAATTCGAGAGGGAACTGGACTGCAATGATTAAATGAGGCGCAAATGTACCGTAATCATGCCCTTGGCTACTCAGATTACCCGTAAAGCTGCTCTGCTGAGCGCATATTAATACCGGTGTGAGTATTTCGGTACATTAGAGAGCATGAGCATGGCCTGAAGCTGCCTCGAAGCGCCAAGTAATCAACTTTTTCATATCGTGTGGCGGAAAAACTAAAAAGGAATGCTGGAGACTTTGTCACTTTAAGTGTAGCTGTGCCAGCACGGCACTGCCCGAATTTAGTGCAAACACCTATTCTTTAAAGCTTTGCCCAATTCGCTTTAGAAAGTTATAACTGCGCTTGGCAGCTGTCAATTTTATGTATACGAGCATTCAATGCGACCATATAGATACCGTTAGACGCGCCGGGTGCTCGTCACTTAATTACACTACACAGCTGATATTTAGGCCACTGAACCGGCTGTAGTCAGCGCAATAAAGCGGAGAGGAAGCAAAGCGCTCATCAGCCGAATGACAATATCATTCAGACGCCGTGTAGCACTATCGGTGTGTGTGTGTGTGTGTGTGTGTGCTCAACCGCAAAGTCAGTCAACTTTTGGGCACACGCACACACACATATTCGCACACACCCGCTTGTGTGGCAGTCAGCCTGGCTGCGTTGTCACTGTCAAATCCTCGCAAGCGCTATCAAAGACCCCATAAGTCATTACTTAACTAGGATTTTCACGCTCATCCCTTGTAAAGCTTCACGCAGACAAAATTTCTAATAAGTTTGGTTTAAGCTTAAGTGTGCCGGCGAACAAGTGAGCTAACCCACTGTGTCTGCGCGAGTGTGTGTGCTCGCGTCCTACATTGTAGCTGGCGCGCGCTCACATGCGCGCCAATGTATTTGGGTTTATGTGAGTCGCTCATCCATTTAACCGAGCACATACGCGTCAATGTACGTTCACTTTGTTGTAGACGTGCTGCATTTGTTTTGGCGCACCAAAAGTAGTTTCAAATGTGTCAACATGCATAAGTGCTAAATACTCTCATCTGCTCAGCCATTCTGCCACACTCTCCGTCCCGCACCTTCGGTTTCACAGTTGGCGCAGCTGCGTGATTGTCCGTTGAGGGGCACCCACCGTCCTTGCAGCGCCCGCACCAAGGCGCCAAACGACGTCTGTTGTGCCCCAGCGGGAGCAAAAGTTATGAGTTATGGTGAGCACTTAGAAATGGATTGACGGGGTTGCCCAACCAAAGTGGGGCCATAGAGCAAATAATGAATAAATGCGGATACAAGCTTTTTAGAAATACAGCGATAATGTTACGAGTGCTCAGGAATTTTTGAATTGAAAGGCAAGAGAGCTTTTTATAAAAATTAAAGGATGATTTAAAAATCCCTTACGACTTAACGTGATTATAAATATTCGAAGCAAAGTAGATTTGACGATTATTGAATGAATCAATTTTTATAAAGAAGCTCAGCTTTCAGCGTTAGCTCTTTGTAAAATCTCTCCACTCTTCCCTCAAAATAAAGGCGGATGCGCGCGGTCGCAGCATCTAAACACAAGCGCAGCGATCTCAGGTTATGGCTGTCCGCATTACTAGGCAAATTAGTGTAGCAAAGCAGTTTAAACGTTTAAATAGTTCCTGACAACGCCGGCTTAAATGCGAGCAAAGAGATTACAGCAGCAGGTAAGAATAAAACAGAGAAACATCGCAAAGAGCGAAGCAAAACTGCGAATTACACAAGTTTTGTGGAATTAGCGTCGATAGCGGTACTTGATTGCGGTAGCGGTAATTTTCGGTAATAATAACTATGCTCATCACCGCTTGGCTGCCTGCCGCGGTAAATGATGTGTAAAATTATGCAAAACATAATTTGCTGCTTCTGGCGACAGGTAAAGTTATGACGCGGAACAAATGAAGGGGAGGGTAGCTGGTTAGGCTACTTAGTGGAAAGTTGGCACAGTGCCCCAGACGATGGCACAGACTTGAGCATAACAATGGCATTTGTTTTAGCTGTCGCTTCAGAAGAACTACTTCAAAGTAAACTTTATCATTTCTTAAATTTTCTTCTCAATTCTTTAGCAGCCTGGAGAGAGGCACGATTTGCATACAAAGTTGCGGCTACTGCAAAGAAAATATGAATTTTTCCGAAATGAACATTTAAGTTACTACAGACACTCCAACACAACTTAAATGCTTTCGTCTTCGTTTTCAAGGCTAAATGCTCGGCATATTTTTCTCTTTTGCGTGGCTTCTTGAAAGGTTTTGCTTCGAAAGGACAATAAAAATGCATAGCAATAAAAGTTAGCTTAAAACAATAAAACAATAACAATAATTTTAAAAATCTATAAAAGAGGCTTGTTTTCAAATTGGCTACGTATTAGATAATTTCTAAGATCTGTCTAATATTAGAATGGTCCGATAACTTTTGAAAGCAACAAAAAATCTCAGTAAGATGAAAATCATTGGAAAAGGAAAGTAAAATAATAAAAGTGAAAAGAAATTATTAAAAGAAATTTCCAGTACTTCCTCTCAACCCGAAAATCTTCCAGAGCTTGGTAAAATAAAAGTCGACCTATCGCTTTGTTGCATATAGTTAAATTGCTATTTAGAATATATTGTAAGAGCGACTCACGTCTGGTGGTTATATAATAGGGTGCATGTTAGGATATCTTCTTTTTCGTTGTCCTTGATTAGTTTTTTAAGTAATGCCGGTGGTACGTCCACGTCCTGAGCCATGTGGGCTGAGACCAAAAAGAAATGGGTTTTCGTTTGTTCCACCTTTAACACCGTGGTATCTGCTGTGCTGATATTTTTGCGGATTAGACTCCCCTTGGTTTACCTTCGTTACGTGTGTAAAAAATATTGTTATTGCTGCTGTTTAGCTCTTTAATGGTCTTCGTCAGCCGCACTGGAAGACTTTCATTCTGGCCTTGCGAATCCCGAAGCTGATTTTGTGGGCAGACTCCTGAGAGCCTCTATGGAATCATCGCATATGGCCACTAGTATTGGTCTGCTGACTTTGTTTGGTTTCTCTTCCTTTATCACCTGCCACTCATCTGTGCCTGGCAGCTTGATGCACGTGAGGACTTTTTCCCCAGGCTCCTCTTCTGTGGGCAGCCAAATGTGAGCACGAGGTCTCTTCGGAATGCTCTTGGTGGGTGTAAGCCTGAGTTGTAGGCCTACAAAGGCGTCGCTGATTTTAACAACGCCACCCGTTAAGAAATCCAGAGATACCTGATCCGCGCACTTTATGATCTTGCATCTCCTAAGGGTTGCAGAGGAGTCAAACTCCGAGTAGGGATTCGTCAAGTACATAGCTTAGCACCATACTCGACAATCTGACGTCAATCTCTACCCATCTTTCCTGCATTGTGCTTGGTGAGGAGGACTTGCCGTCAATAACGGCTACTTGTAGGAATGTCTCTGACTACATCGCAGAAATGTCTTGCTGTTGTTGAGCTGTTTTTTTCACCCTCACTCTGGTTGGGTTTTTTGGACGGAGTGCCTTGCCGATTAATGAATGAGCCATTCGTTTTTTGAGAACAGCTCGGTTTTGTGCTTCAGGTTCGGATTGCTTCCTTTTCAGAAAGCTTTCGTAATCCTTCACTGTGCCTTTGAGGCGCTTGATTTCTTCCTCATAAACTAAGGTGCCGGCTGCATGATCTTTGGCAATCTTTCCTAGTACAAAACCTGCCCCCTAGTACCGGTTTTTCCTCCGTTGGTTTTAAGATTTTTTGCGTTTCTTGCGCTGGTTGCCTTCTTTAGCTTCCAACTTTGGTTGGTGCTCATAGTGGCTTGATATGTGGAGGCTTTCACCTCTGGTTTGGTAGTTTCTGCGGCTGTCACTACCGGTATACGGTGGCTAGTACGTCAGGTAATACTCTTAATCGTCTCCTGGCTGGATGTGAGTAGATTGTCCTCATCGGATTCCGTTACTGTATTCCGATATGTCACAGCTGTTCCATTAATCGCAGCAGTTGTCGTCAAGTTGATTATCGTTGTTATTGGTGTATGTTTATTCATATTCTGGTCCCACGAGTAAGCCGGAAAGGTCTGGTCGCTCGTGCGCAGAGTCAGTATGTGTAGAGAAGGCATTTTAATACCTCCAACCTCGACCGGGCTTCGGAGGGGACCGTTAGCGATCAGCTTTTCCTTACCGCCCGCTGACCATTCAGCCATCGGCAAGGATACCTCAACACCTTGGTGGTGTTGGTGCGGGTGTCCTCACACTTCCACAATAGGAGATGGGCGTAAAGCCGAGGGTTTCTTCATCCATATCATTATTGTGAGAGTTATGAGGTGTTGCTCTTGGTTAATTTGTTTTCAGAGTCACAAATAATATTTTCAAAAACACAGTTTAAAGAAGGCGACAGATGAGTGCACCTTCTTCATTTAGGGAGCCCGATCAGGACTTCATGAAAAAAAGATAAAGCTTAAACAAGGGCTAACACCCTTGATACAATTTGTCATAAATAAATTAATAACTGTATTTCCCGACCTTGCCGCCTCTCTGAGTTGCCACATTTCATAAGCTCTGCACAGATAGCTTTGTCCATTCGGCAGAACTACGGATACTATTTAATATTTTAAAATACATTGAAATTGCCTGCTCCACTTGGGTTATTTACATTTCATTTCTAAAGTGGCAAGAAATATTCATTACTAGTACAAGTAAGTACTTTTAGCGTGGCGCCTAGCCTGCATGCCTCTTACCGCGGATTTTTAATTCTTCGAAATCAATAATTGACCAAACTCCAAAGCATTTAGTAAATATGTCAATAGCTGATTTCACCGCAGGGCGCACATATATTTCTCAATCGAACTGGAATTCCAAATAACTTTTATATTTTTATCGTGTATGTGTGCGTGTGCGTCTTTTAAGCATTGAGAAATGTCAAAATCTTACCGCAGCAGCAGGCATTTCCTTTGGCCAAACTGTAGTCGGAGGTTTTGACTGCATGCGACGGCAAACGCTTCCATAAATAGGCACTCATACAGGCAAGCAAACAGAAATACATGTTCGCATGTGTGTGTGTGTGTAGTGCTTGTACTTGAGCAGACGGCTGCGGTTGTGGCATTAGGAAAAGCGGCAGATAATTGAAAATTTGAAAAGAGCTTAATTGGATTTTCGTCAAATTTTCATTTGGAATTCATTTTATTTCACTTGAATTTCAATGGAAATGTCATAGAATTGTGTTGCGTTCAAGAAATAAATACCGATTCATCAAGTGCTTCCATTTTCTGCGAAAATGTGTGTATATTCATGAATATTATTCCTATCATTTCATAAATATTCATGAAATCGTTTAAAAATATTCTAAGGAAATTTTTTGTAGTCAGAGAAAGATATTTTTAGCTCGACTATCTGCAGTCAGGGAGCTCAAATCATAAAACCGCAGGATTTGAATTATTTCGGAGTAAAACTGAGGGATTTTTCGTCTTCTCAAATATACTAAATTTTTTGGCATTATTCTTTTTTCTACTTACTTCAGAGTTGCTTCAAATGGAAATTAAGGCCTCGTGTCTTCTATCTTTAATTGCTCGAGTGTCGAAAATGAAGATTTTCTTTAACAACGACATATTCTTCTAGGGATTTCAATAACTTGAGATACTTTGAGATAGTCACTTATCCATAGATCAAAGCTCAGCATAAGAAAGGCTTCCAGCTTTTCGATTTTATGTTTGCTTTTTGCATTTTTGCTCGATTTTATTATTTTTTTTTCTCATTTACTTTTAAATTTAATAAGCAAATGCCAATGTTGACTTGTTCTTGTCGCATTGCTTTGTCGCCCTCAGTTGACACTCGGAATTGTGATAAATGGTGCAGTTTATTGAAATTTTCCTTTTCTTTGGTATTTTCATAATTTTGCATTTTTATTCGCGTTCGCTGAATTTTTTCATTGGCGCAGCGCTACTCATGAGCGTACTCCGCCCGGCGCACAAATGACTTTCTTTCAGCTTCAAGTTCATTTTTGTTCCACACACCCCCACACATACACCTTCACATGCAGAAGTGCGGGCATTTTTATATGAAATACTTTTTTTTGCTCGCCTTGCTGCTCGCTGATTGCTGCTAGCGCGCTCTTTGCAGCTGCCTGAGTGGCTGCGCGCATGAAATGAAATAAATGGCCAACAACAAAGCGTCAGAGCGAAAATTTAAAACAATTGCCCACAAGAAATAAAAATAGAATTAAAATAAATATGATAATTTGACAGAAGAGAAGTTAATGCGAAACTCAAGCCAGCAATGGAAAAATTCCGAAAGCCACAAGCCATAAATCACAGCGGATTTGTGAAATATACAACCGCAGTGAAATTAAATAACGGCATATGTGCACATGTAATAAGCTAAAAAAGATTTTTTTATATTTTAGAATTAAATTTTATTTTTTGAAGCTTTTAAATCAGTCGTAAGTGAAGGAAAAAAGTTAATGTGAAGAACACACCGAGGAAGAATTTAGCTAAAGGAAAGCGCAAAATGCGGATTTAATCAAAAATAAAAACTTTCGTAAATTGAAAGGCATAGAGTAGGGTGTAGCAGGAGGTAGGTTGGGTTGCCAACTGAATTCATAGATCTTTGTTTTACCAAATAACACTTCTAAAAAGTCTCCAATTTATGGATGTTGTAAGTAGTGAGTTTCAGTGCTTCAATAAGGGATGCCACCGGAACTTCTCCAACAGTCTACGTTACAACTAAAACATTCATAAATACATACGTGTTGTATTCATCCATAGACTTGAACAGACGGATAGATAGAAAGAGCGAAACTCAATCGTTTTCGATAGTTTTGATATATCGACCATCGGCATTATGGACCTTACAATTAACGCAGCTATAACACCCTTCATAGGTGTAATTCTTTTAGCATAAAAGGGTATAAAAATATTTGCCATAATTCTTGATAAGCGGTTTAGGATTTTATTCGCTTTACATTACAGTGTATTCTTAGTGATTCTTAAAGCTTTGAGTCTACTACATATTACCCCCCCGATACTAAGGTTGTGGCTATGAATGAATCTTTCTTTACTTTTGTAGTACTTCAGACCGATACTTCAGTAATAAACTCATTGAATCGGAACCATTGGCGTAGATCGTTTTTGCACTCATTTTATTTCCTCCGGAAGTCATCTACATAGATGTTTAGGCACTGCTGCTGTTTCGGGAAATATCCCTTCTTTTAAGCACACATTGTACATTTTTGTAAATAATTTTAATTTCAGAGTCATGGTTCCCGGCTTGGGCCTTTTTTTGGATTTTGGCATATACGTTCTGTATGCTATTCTCCAAGGGTCTTCGTTCGTTTCTTTTTTGTGGCAAATAAAATACTCTACGCAAAATTTCATGAAGATATCTCGTCAAATAAAAAAGTTTTCCATAAAAGCATTTGATCTATACATGATCCCATATAAATTGAACACTCTACCCGATATCTGCAGTTTCGACTTATTATCAGCTTCTTAACGGGAAAAATATGTGTACAAAATCGAGCTCGATTTCTTTAAATCTGATGGATTAGTGCGTATATATACAGACGACGAAAGTAAAGACGGATAGCTGAAGGGATATGACTTAATCGACTCAGTTCGTGGCGGAGATTACAAAAAGTATATAAAATATTTTCTTCTGTGTTTTAAAAATTCGTGCCAAACTTATAACCTGCTTAGGGTATAATCATTTAATTTTCAGTGCAACCTACAGGGCGATCAAAGGAGGAAAAGCAAATGAAGTAAAAGTGAAAGTGAAATAATGTTGTTCTGATTATTAATAATAGCGTGACTATCGAAGAAGAAGAGAAGGAAAGAAACTTGTAAAAACAGTCGCATTTCAACACACACATGCCACGCGTAAAGATTGTGAACTTTTCTATGCGGTATACGTATGCGGCAAGCGGTGGCAACAGATGACACAAATCTTCAAAACACGAATTCACACACACACACTCGCGCATGCTCGGCATGAACGAACGCCCGCACGATTAAAAATGCATTTGCGTCAGACACTCCCACATACACACACATGCACAAAGCAGGGATCCATTTGCGCGGCGCGAACACATGCGGGCGCGGAGAAGTCTACGCCATTGTGTTGCAATGAATCTAAAGCCAAAACATCAACAACAACAACTAATGGCTGTGAAAGTCAACACAATAGTTTGCATGGCGGCCGGAGTTGCCACAGTGCCTCGACGGAGGCGCGGCGCTAACAACTGCGCATGCAAATGCTGCTCCGTAGGGGTGTGTGCGCAGCAGAGCCTGCATCAACTATTGCCCGAGCAAACACTACCAACTGTAGGCCACATGTTGCTAACTGTTTTTGTTGTTGTTGTGTCAACTGGCGTTGCAACTTTTAAGTGACAGGCATTAGTCGGACTGCCTGGAACGGTGGTTGTTGCCGGCACTCGCTTGTTGCCGCTGTCACAAAAGTGTTGTTTACATTTAGAACCGACTCGAACCGCCCATGTCGGATGCGTGCGCTCCATACAAGTGGCTTTATGTTCGCTTTGCAAGTGCTCGTGTGCTCACAATTACTAATCTGCATGTTTCTCGCTTCAGTTTCTTTTGTGCGATTGCATTGTTGCCTGCCGCTCCTCGCCGTCAAGTCGCAAGACAAATGCGCGAGAGTGGGCCAACAGCCAGCAGCGCCTGGCTTTGTCTTCGCATGACACATATTTGGCACAAAAGTCGCCCGCTTTACCCGATTCGGCTATTGTTTTTCGCTTTCGCGCTCGCTTTCGGCTTGCTTTCGACTTTACTTCCACTTTCACTTACGCCGCTGGCCTTGTTTTCAAATCGCTCGCGCTCTAAGTTTTCTTAAGTTTATGAAAACTCGGTGCCGTTGCTTGGCCTTTGGCGCTGCCGCTGCGTCGCGCTTCGTTCAATGGAAGCTCCTTAGCAGTGCTGTGGCTGTGGCAGGGATTTATCTGGGTGCACCCGCATATTTATGGCAGAGAATGAGTGCGAAAGCGAAATTGTTCGCGTGTTTTGTTATGCATTTACTTGCAGAAATTGCGAAAGTTTTCAAGTAGTCACAGCACTGGCGGCATGTCGCACATGAGAATGTGGGTCTTGTGCTCAAATTTCGGCGGTTAAATAAATGTATCAGTAGTTAGACCCGTTAAGAACGTGTAGCATTTAATTTTTGTGTTCATCTAAGCAACTGGCGGAGTTTGATGAACCAGAATTTTCTTATAAATTACTATTACTAGCGGGATCTTTCACCTACCTGTATCGCGTGGCATCGTAAAAATTAAAATAATGAAGATAGAAATTAAAAAGTAGTACTCAAGGTAGGTCATATAGACCCCTAAATGCGGAGAATTCTGAAAGAATAAACCGCTTTGTAGAGCATTCGTTTATCACTAGTAGTGAATGGAGAAAAATATAACCGGTTTTATAGGTAATTAAGTATATATGCGACAACCGAGTACTTGAAGGGCTATGACTAACTCTAATGAGATTAAAAAATATATATTGTCAGATATCTCCCTTCCACTTTTTTGCTCTTTATTCAATGCTTTATTATGGTTCAAATATGCGCCGTTTCGTTCGATGATCTGTTTTCATCTAAACGGCAACTTCATAATACCCCCTTCGTAGAAGGCCCCCTCCTTATTTGCGAAGAACTCGAACAGCCACTTTTCACAAGCCTCTTTTGAGTTCAACGAGGACGTTCGCCATGGATAGGAACAGGTGGTAATCACTTGGCGCTATGTTCGGGCTATATGGTAGATGCGATAAAACCTCCCATCCGAGCTCCCGTAGCTTCTGAGGAGTCATCAGCGATGTGTGTGGTCTGGCGTTGTCCTGGTGAAACACTACATCCTTCCTGTTAGCCAATTATAGACGCTTCTGGCCGATCACCTGCTTCAAGCGGTCCAGTTGTTCGCAGTAGATGGTAGAATTAAGCGTCGGGCCATATGGGAGTAGCTCATAGTGGATGATTCCCTTCCAATCCCACCAAACACACAGTAAAACCTTTATGACCGTCAATCCCGACTTGGCCACTGTTTGGGACGATTCACCAGCCTTCGACCACGACCGTTTTCGCTTGATTTTGTCGTATGTGATCCATTTTTCGTCACCAGTGACCATCGGCTACAAAAATGGGTCGAGTTCGTTCCGTTTCAGTAGCGTATCTCAGGCGTTGATTCGGTTCAGAAGGTTTTTTTGCGTCAAATCATGCGGCACCCAAACATCAAGCTTTTTGTGTATCCATCCTTCTGCAGATGGTTTAAAATGGTTTGGTGACTCACTCCCATCTTCTGGGCGATGCCACGAGATGCGTCATACCGGTCTAACTCGATGTTTTCTATGATTTGATCGGTATTTACCGTCACAGGTCTTCCGCCGGCTGGCTTAACCATGGTGTCGTTTTCACCCGCTCTGAATCGTAGAAAACCATTCCTCCGCAGTTCGAAGTGATAGAGTATTATCCCCTAAAACACCATTAATCTCACGGAGCGTTTCTCTAGCTGATTTGCCTTTAACGAAGGAAAACTTTAAAATAACGCGAACTTGGGCGTTAGTGAACTACATGTTTACACGTCTATAACTGTTGAACGCAATATCCAAACTAATTATACATAGCGTCCTTTTGTTGGTTATGTGAAGACCTTTCAAAGCTTTATACATAGCCGCGAAATTCAAAAGACAAAAAAGCGGATATGTGACAACATAATATATCCATCTGATCATTCAACGAAAGAGAACCAAATAGTAAATGTTAGAGACTAACCTCTTCTGACCCAATTTACACTAGCTAGTTGTTCGCTGCAAATCTAAATCTTCATGCTGCACCACTTTTAACTTCGAAGTGTGACAGATTTTTTGTTATTCCTTTACGCAAAATCCACTTACTGTTTTTGGACTCAGCACAAACCACCAAGCTAGCACACATAAGCTTCCTATGCAAGTCATGGCAACGTAATTGAGGGAATCAGCAGGAAATGCTTAATTCCGGTTAAGGAGAACACCCAATTTTGAATTCATGTCAAAATATGAGTAAAAACTGTTTCTATTCAAGCACTAACCACAACTCTAATCAAAAAATTTCTTTGTTTTGAGCAAGCATAAAGCTTATCAAGGTGCGGAAGGAGCAAGTGGCGTACATGTGTGTACGAAAATAATCTCAAAAGCACAAATTTCACAAAAAGGACATGTGAAAATAACTTATCAAAGTTTCGGCGCCTGCAGGTCTGCAATAGATTTGCCCCATGCACAGATATTTTCAATTCCGCTGCTTGGCTGATTGGAGCTGTGTTGATTGCTTGCATAGCTGTGGGTGTATATGTGTGTGTGTGGGCGGTTGAGCGGGAGTTCGTTGTCAACACCGCCATTGCTGTCATTGGCCCCGTTTCCAAATGGCAACACAAATAACAAAATTGGCACAGACAAACGCACAGGAACGTGTTTTTGTTGAGCATTTAAGTTGGAGCAACTATGTACATACAAGACATACTTGTATATGTATATAGATATGTATACGTATTTATGTAGTAGTTGCTTTTGTTAAAATTCTATACTTTGTTTTGCTCTTTGTTTTTGTTGGTATTCTCTTCTTTGCTGTTCTTTACAGTTTGGCTGATTTTCTTACACGTTCGAAGCGGAAGTTCAGTGTTTGGTATGGCAACTTTTGACCATTTTCTTCGCAAAAAATCCTACAACAAAAGCTGTGAAATTTTACTGTCTTCCTAACTTGTTTGTGTGCTTCTTTGCTGAGTGATTTGGCGTGGTGAGGAATAGTATTTGTTTGCAAGTTCATAAGCTGCCACCTTAGGCCAGCAAAGCAGTTTCCTGCTTCCATATCGCTCTGATATTTATGTAAAGATTGCTGGAAGATCTTGTGATTCCCTTATTTTATAGGTAAATGTTTTTGTTTAAAATACTTATAGTAAATGTCGTTTGTTTATGGCGATAGCCCTGTGTGTGCTCGAAAACACGCACATTATAATATAATTATTAGTTTTTTATAAAGTGAACAGGGCAAGCTAAGTTTGCTTCTAAGTTTGTAAGAGTTAGTTGTTCAGTTTTTGAGAAAATGAACTGAAACTTAGCAAACGCCTTTTCAGTGCGAATGACGTTCTGATTTGTTGGAATCACCGATAGCAAACTACTATAGCAGTTCGCTGCCTTAATTCCTCCCTACACACGTGGCCACGCAAACCTTACCACTATACTTTTGAATTTGTTTCATTTGTTAAGGATTTTTTAAGTTTGGTTTTTTTAATGTTTTTGGTAAGCACCAGTAAACTTAATTATATTATCTAGTTATAATTATAGTCTTTAATGTAAGTATTACCTTTAATGAGTAAAACTCAAATTAGCTTTCCTTTGCTTTTACAAAAGCGGCCGACTTTATAGTTTTTAAAGTAATACCGCGACTAAACTTCTTGTTTCAATTAAAAAAACCGAATATAAAACATTTATTTCAAATATAGTGTAAATAAAATTAAATTAAAAATATGAAAAATATCTTTTTTTCATCGCATGTAAGTCGCTTAAATTTCGAGCTCATTTTGTAAAGCTCACTATCTTTCTAACGATTTTGTCTATGATTGAATGTGTTTTGTTTTTAATTTTTAATATTTTTGATAAATAACATTTCACTAATTTATTTCTAAATAAAAAACTTCTATACCGCAAAACTTACCGCTATAAATATGCACACACTTGAAAATTTTTAGTGGTAAGCTTTGCGCGGCCACGAGTGTAAATTCGTTTTTCAAAACCAAGTCCTTTTGTGGAAATCTTGTTTATTTGACGAAATGGTGAAATGTTCGAAAATATGCCTCTGAGAGGACTACAATATATCTGTCATACAAAGTGACAGATCAAATTCAAATAAAGTAATTTTTATACATATTATGCTAAAATAAATCATTCGGTGAAGGTTACTAGAGCTTATTTTGTTTTCGAATAGTTTTTTTTTATTTATAAATAGCATGTAATAACTGAAAATAAATATGTTTACGAGTAAAAGTAACTTGGGAAATTAGAGTCATGTTTTTGGATATATTAAAGTTTTGCCAAGAACGATTTAATTTACAGGAAAATATTGAGTCGTTCACTAAGTAAATTCGATTTTTTGTTGCTTAAAACATTTTATGAAATGATGTATTCTAGGTTTTGATTCAATACCATTTGACATCTTTGAGGCAAGATATTGGTTAAAGGCTCATAAAATTTTTGACCTTTGCATGCAAAAACTGGTCTAAGAGAATTTGACATCTTCGTTTAAGGTGAAGGTTTTCCCATCAAACGTTTTTGTAGAGACCGGAACAAGTGATAGTTCGAAGGAGCCAAGTCTGGTTATGGGTGTGGTAACATATCCTATTTAAGCTGCAAAAGCGTTTGGCGGGTCATCAAAATTACATGAGATCTCGCATTATCCTGCTGGAATACTACACCTTTTATATTGATCAACTCTGGCCTCTTATGTTTCAGTAAATCATTCAATTTGTCCAGCTGATCACAATACACTTCAGTAAAATATGACAAAAGTGCTGGTTTCGATCTTCAATTTTCGACAGGGTTTGTAAAAACAACTTGCTTTATCAATAGTTCAATTATATAACGGTAAAGGGGTTAAGTGTGAAGTTGGCTGCACAAAAAATCAATTGAAATTACTTACTGAACGATTTATTATGTTAAAATATCTCGTTATTTGCTGACAATAATGTAATTTCATTAGAATATCCGATTCGAATTTTATATTTTTGAAAATTAATGCCAAAAGCTAAAATATATTATTATTATAATTTTTATTTAAATTTTATTATTGAAATTAAATTCACTCACTAAATTTGTAAATTTTGTCTTCTTCACAAATTTCAGCCAGCAAATGCATTAAAGAGCCAAATGAAAATTTGTGAAAGTTGTTGTTCGAACGCTTGGAGCTAGAACTGTGTACTAATTAATGCATTCACTTTCAACTTGGCAAATTGCCCGTCGAACTAAAATGCGCACTAAACTCGCACCACCACCATCCGTTAGTGTGTGTGTGTGTGAAAGTGTGAATGGTGCTCGTATTTCAATTAAGCAATCGCGCAAATGTCGGCCATCAAAGCGCAGAGAATGGCGTTAGGCACTCGAACACAAGCATATATACGTATATACTTTATGTGGTATATGACTATCAGTTTCCATTATTAGAAACAAGTATTTGCCACAGCGTTGGCTAGCGCGCTTTCGCCTGATTCGCCGTTATGCTGGCGCTGGCAATCGAATGCATTTCGCAACGCCTCGTTATGACGTTAATTAATTTTATTTGCACATCTAAATTTATGTCCAAATCATGAACCCAATCAACGATGGCGGGCAAGGCACATAACACACATACCACATATCTATATACAAATGTTTGAATGGCTCTGTGTGTGTGAATGCATTGTATGAATTGGTCAGCTGCTTTGTGTCGGTGTGTGTGTGTGCGACCGTTTATCAATAAAAAAATTCATATTTTCACTAAAAGCTTTAGAGGAGTTCGTGAAAATAAAATCAGCTCACACACATATTTCTAGGATAGTAATTTTGGTTGCTTTATTTTTTATTAGTACACAAATTGGTTTGGAAGTTATTTAGCGCTTATTTGCCAGTGTCAGCTCACTTATGTATATGTATGTGCAATTAAAACTGAACGATACCCCACTTTGCTCCTAAACTTTCTAATATATTTTCGTTTTTTGGCGCTATTTTACTTACTGAATATAATTTTTTGGAAAATAATTGCAAAAAATCATTGTTTTATTACTTTTATTTAATTTTTGATTAATCTAATAGTTGGCAACCCTATTATACCAATCGTTATCCACTAATCAGCCTTTTTTGCGTACCAAACTTATTACAGTTATATTCCCTCATCATTGGTTTTGAAGAATGTGGTAACGCTATTAAGAATATTTACAGCATTTTTGCAAATTTTTTTCCAGTATGATCGTTTTATGTATAGGCTTTTAAATTTTCCTTCATTAGTTACGAGATAATATGTAATATTTAACAAATGTTTGCTTTAGCCTAAGTATATAGCTAAGGGCTAAGATCCTTCAATATTATACGTTCCATTAACTTCCCCAAGATACAGAAAATAGATCCGAAGTTCGAAAATCTTTCCATTAGCTTTATGAGGGCTAAGGAAAATATTCACCCGGTTTTTGCCACTGAGACACATGAGCACATACTCAAAAATTGAAAAATATTTTCGGTAAAAAGTCAGACATAGAACAAAGGTCCCCATATTCATCAAATGGGAGCTTGAAAAGTTGTCGTACAATTTTGGCAGCTTTAGACGCAAGATGGGATACTTTAGAACTTTTTGCGCAAAGATTTATTTTGATAGCTTCATTGGTGCTTGATTTATATACAGAAAAGAGGAAAAAGGGTTTGAATTGGCCAAGTATAGGGTTTTCCAATAACATGAATATGATTTAATACAAAAAAAAATCTTTGTTAAGGAAAATAAATGTTTTTCACTTAGAGTGAGGTGCAATCGACACAATTGAGTTCTAAATATAATGTCATTCAAATTGCCACGACTTTTTTGCAAGGAACGAATTTGATTAATTCATTTTTGGAATATTTTTTCCACAAAATCAAGTTACATATGATGTATTATGAATAGTGCGTTCAGTATTGTCTTCAAAAGCTTGGAGGCCAATCAATGTCACAATTTCTTGGAATAATCAAAACTCTCAACTTTCGGATTTTCCACGTGTTGTGTGGCACGTATCCCCGTCTTGTTGGAAGCAGATGTTGCCAAGATCAGCTTCTTCCAATTGTAGCCAGAAAAAGTTGCTTATCATCGATCCGTACCGCTCTACATTGACAGTCACTGTGTCACGAGCTTCCTTTCGAAAGAAGTAGGGACCGATGATTCCTCCAAATCAAAAACCACACCAAACTGTCATTTTAGTTGAATCTAATGGTGGTTCATGAATAATTTCTAAATTTTCTTCGCACCAGAATCGACAGTTTTATTTATTTACCGCACCACTCAGATGAAAGTGAGCCTCATAGGAGAAGATGATTTAAAAAAAATCGTTACCTTTTCAAGTTGTTCCAAGGCAAAATCAGCAAATTCACAACGTTTACGGTGGTCCAATGGCTTCAGTTCTGGAGTGAAAAAACTTTTCTCGGATTCAAGCTCAAATCCTTTCTAAACATCCACCAGGTTGTGATTCGAGACAGTTCGAATTCTTAAGAACGTCTAAGAATCGACAAATTGCGGTCTTCAGCAACACTTGTCTGAACGACAGCAACACTTTCGCAGTTCCTTGTCTTATTGGCACTTGAACATTATGTAAAAGAAATATACCTTCGAAGTTTTCAGCAATTTGGGCAATAAGACAGGTGGACGATTAAAATGGCAAAAGCGCATGAAAAGTTGCAGTTGGAGAACGAGTAAGTTTGGGGAATAGATCTAAACTAACTTGGAAGGCAGATGCATTAAACCTATTAGGGGGCGTGGCAGCACCCACTTTTTCTTACAGTTTTATACAGGGTGTCAGTAGTTTGATTTCCCCCTACGATACCAATATTCTCATATATTTACTCAAGTTATATCGCTTCCACAGACAGACAGATTTCAACTCATCTTATCATCCTGAACATCTACATATATATAACTAATTCTCTCCAGCTAGTGCTGGATGAACAAAACCAAAATACTCTATAGCAATATGCTGCTAGAGCACAAAATTTAAATAAAAACGATGACATGACCAGAGATATTTCATAATTACAGCTTTTCTTCAAAGAGCGTTTGAGTGCTCTTGTGTAAATAGAAAACCATCAATGAGTGCTTACTTAAGCGTCACATTCAGTTTACTTCAAAATCGCTTGTCTGGCACCACAGAGCAGCCATTCATTCATCAATTTACCGATTAAGCCAGTAAATGACTGAATGAGAGGAATTATGCTAAACAGTTACATACAACAACAACTGATGTAACCGATGTGTGTGTGTGAGGCGGTGGGTTCTATATCCGTCAGACGCAATGAATGCTCAATCAAATAGAAAATTAATTTTTGCAGCCCAACACATATTTTCATGTATATAACTACGATATAAATAAGTTAATTTGCTTGCCTTCAAATTCATATTAGTGTAAGTGTGTGTGTGTGCGGTCTATTGACGCATCAACGCTAATCGAAAGCGAGTTGCTGCATAGCTGCCTATGATGAAGTCATAAAAATTCAAATTATTGCGCTAAGATAACTGCTAGGTGTGAGAGAGCAGAAGAATAGAAGTTACGTATACGCTCAAGTGCACACTCAGACATTCACGTTTATTGTCATAATAACAGCGCTCAAAGAATGCTCGAAATGAAAGTGGAAAGCTAAGTATTTTTAGAGCAGCTGCCGTGTGAGGGCGTTGTCTCAACTCGCTCAACCGTAAGGGCACACACATATGTATATATAAATATACATATATATATTTTGTGGTAAATTTGCTTTATTTGGCGCTAAATTTGGCTTTCCTCAATTGATTGTCATTAATACATTGACTTGCAGACGATGAGAAAAATCACTCCTGAACTAACAGTAAACATTATGGCATCCGTTTGCTCAGATAGATATTGATATTCCTAAAACTTTTCCTGTGTAGGTGTGCATATGAAAATCGCAAAGAATTATTTGCTTGGAAAAATGCATTTATTTTAGTTTCTGTGAATTGAGTGACAACAAAAAAGGAGAGTTGTGAAACTTTATTAATTTCACTCCCTTTTGTTCAACTCAGAATAGATTTTGCTGTTGCTTTCACAAGCAAATACCTTGACAAGTCAGTCAAGCAGAGCAGAGGTAGACACAAGAGCAGTTGGCAGCCCTTTTGTGTCTCTTTATTTCATTTGCGTCAATGGAAAAGCACTGTCCCCCATTTCTTCAGAATAATAATCGTATTTTCATTCACTCATGAAAACTATTTTTAGTTTTATTTTCTACGAATTTGCGTCCTACAGATTTGTGCGCTCTCTGTGTGCGTGATATGACATTATTCCGGGGGTAAAGATTAATTAATTCTTAGCTAAAATTTCGCTTCGAAAGACAATAAGCAAGGACACCATTGCACTTGTAGGCAGACCGTGGGAGGCTGCCGGTTTAACAAGAGCATAAACTCGTACTTGTGCAGGAGCGTTTTCTGCCGAGTATGTGGATTTAGAAAGCTCGACAACATGCTGTTATACCAAAATCTATACAAGCACACACCCTCAGGCAATAATTAATTTTCGAGAGGCCGAGTGAGGAATAGTTTGGAACATATTTTTTAAAAATAAATCGTTTGAAGCCGCTCTGAATGGAATGTCTGCACTTTTACCTACCACTGTAAGTGTTTTGGGGTTCACTTATAAGTTTCTCTTGAAACGTATTTCATGGAAACTTTGTACCTTCAATCAAGTTTACAAAAACGAAGACTTTAGGAAGAAAAATGAAAGCAATCGAAGGTTGTATAGTCAAACTTTTGATGACTAACTAATCTAGAAAGCAGGCGAAGTATATGAATACGCTCGAAAAACAGTACCAAAATTTCAAAATTTGATCACTATTGAATATAACATCGGGTCTCCAGATTTCTTCCACATTTCGGCCACATTTATATTTACAGAGTTTCGACCCATGAATAGGCAATTACAGTAAATCTTAGGCAATTAAAAGATTTACAACTTCATATTAACAGATTTTCCACATAACCTCAAAATTGGTGTGAAAAATTGAAATAACTCATACATTGGTTACCACATGTCGGTTAAACATATCGTTCAAGACGGAGAGACACTCACCCGGACCACAACTTGTCTCGTCATCCTTGTCATTTGGGTGATTTAGGTTTTTAGGTGATACGTACAACCGGTAGGTGAACAAAACTACATACTCTATAGCAACCAGTTGCAAGAGAATAAAAATAGAAAATTGTCGAATTACAGGCCCGTGAAGTGGGGAAATATTTGTGAATATCTTGTTTAGGAATATAAAAATATAATTTCAACAAATCAATATTGTTTTTACAGATTTATAATTATTTTTCTGCAGATTTATCTGCCTATGCACAATACATAAATTCATCTATCACTGGAGTGCTTTACAGAATGAAGAGCGCTGTTCGCAAATATTTTGCACCCACTGTACGCTGTGTCGCAGGTGTTGGGTGCGGGTGCTCCCTTTGGCTGTTTTGTGTTGTTCGGCGAGCGCTTATACATGCGACTCATTGAGTATGACAAACATGTCGCCTAATTCGACAGGCATTTGATGTGTTGGAGATATGTTTTTTAGCCGCGCATTCGTCAACTTGTGGCTCGTCGAGTATGTTTTGATTAATTGGCAATCGTGTTGCCCCTGCTCTCAGCATGCATGCAGACGCTCTCGTGCGCTTTCTTCTTGTTCAAGCAATTAAATTATTTTTGTGGCATTTACACGCGTTTTTCTGACGAATTGATGTTTTCTGTGTGCGCCGCATGACAAGTAGGGGGCATGGAAACGGCGACACGTATAAGTGGCTGCAGAGGAAGTTTGATTGGCGATCTCATCCAAATGGATTCTAATTGATTGTTTTCCTTGCTGAACCGTGGAGGAAAGGTCACTGTTTGATTTATTACTAAAGTAGAATTGTTTTACTCATTTCGGCTTGTGAAAATATTGAAAATAATCATTTATAATGTAATGACTCTAGTTGCTTGTGCTAACTAAAATGTTTGTCCTGCTCAAGCGCCCAAAAGTAGCTCACAAACTGCACACATAACTCCAAGGTGAATTTGCTGGATTTATTGCAAATATTTACCTATTTTTGGGATATATTTCAATCTTTAATAACGAAAAGTTACAAAATGCTTAAATTTATCTAGCAACGCACTGACTATGCGAAAATCGTACGCGATTGCTGCATGTTGCATTAGAATCAATCAACCGGGGGATTCGCTCGGAGAACTCAACGTTCTGGCGTGTTGGTCAGCGGGCGCTTGCAAGTGGCAGCGCAATTTCGAATGTAATTTTTCTAGCTGTCAGGCCAACGCGTATGTGTTCCTGTGAGTATGTGAATGTGTGTGGTTCCATACACCCTTCAGCAATTTATAACCTGACAGGAATCGGTTGGTCAAGTCGCCAATCATAAATCAAATAAACCGCTTCAAATGCGTTGCGGTTATTGATAACCGAAAACCAAAGCTAAAAGAGGGTTACATAAAAAATTAATAAAATAAAAAATAAATGAATAAAGAAAAATAAAATAAATAGTAATAAAAAGTGCAGACGGATTGTTTCAAATCAGTGCTTAGCAAAGCTTAAAAGCTTAGTGGTAACGCTCTGATTCTTTGGAGATGAGTTGGGTTGAATTGAGTTGAGTTGAGTTGAGTTGAGTTGAGTTGAGTTGAGTTGAGTTGAGTTGAGTTGAGTTGAGTTGAGTTGAGTTGAGTTGAGTTGAGTTGAGTTGAGTTGAGTGAAGTTCGAAAACTGTGTGGGCATAATTATACCCTGAACAGGGAATTTTAAGTTTGTCACGAAGTTTGTAACACCCAGAAGGAAGCGTCGGAGACCATATAAAGTATATAATTAAATGATCAGTATGTCTGTCCGCTTGTATATATATGAACTAGTCCCTCAGTTGTTGAGACATCGTTTTGAAAGTTTGCAAACGTCATTTTCTCTTCAAGAAGCTGCTCATTTGTCGGAACGGCCGATATCAAGCCACTATAACATATAGCTGACATACAAACTGAAAGATCGGAATCAAATTCTTGTATGGAAAACTTTCACATTTGACAATGTATCTTCACCAAATTTGGTACAGATTATTTTCTAAGGCAACAATGTAATCTCCGAAGAAATCGTTCAGATCGGTTAACTATAGCATATAGCTTTTCTTGAAAAAATAAACAAATTCAAGAATCTGCACACATTCCAATACTTCCATACGTCATTGGTTTTGAGCTTATAGGTATAAAATCCACAAATATTAAAATATAATAATAATAAATAAATAAAAATAGTTTTAGGGACTGTCTCTATTTATCTTCATTTGTGGCAATTGCTGTTTTATTAAGGGGTTTTCAATTTCACCCAGAACTTCACAAATTTTGAGACGCCAGCACTACAACTGCGTACCCACAAGGACACAAATCGCCCGGGTAATGATCAGGAGACATTGTTGTTGTGCGTGCAGAGAGACATTCCAAATTTATTTAGTTAACACTATAATATATCGAAGCCAAAATCCATACACGTGTGCAACCCACACACATGCAGTTATGGGTGCGCTGTTTGCTGCGGCATTGGTGAATTTTCCACACTTTTATTGCAAATTTCAACTTTACAACATGAAAATCTGGTCGGTCTTTGTATTTTATTTATTGCAGCAATTTGTTAACTTCGGCAAATGTTTGCAGTTTCTGTGTGAAATATAAAATAATAAAAGTGAAAAATTTGCGCAATGCATTAGGCGGGCGAAGGAAAATTGATTGCTGTGGGACTCTTTATCAAAATGTGTTTACGAAATTTGTTTGCGCAAATTTATCTTTTACAGCCACGTACATACATATTTACATAAGCTAGCCATAGCTCAAGAATAGCAAGAATAAAAATAAAATGAAATTATAGACATTAGAATAGAATACAAACAAATTTGTATTATTAATCATATGCAATTGATAGGAAAGAAAGAGAACAACAAAAAACACAAATGCGATAGAAATATGAAAAATATAATTATTCAAGTGTAAAAGTTCTAAGCCCATACTCGTAGGTCTAATCGAACATCGTAAAATTAATAATGAGAAACATTGTAGTATCAGGAGTAGAAAAAGTTCAATTCTTGAGTCCCCTTGCGCTTTTGGTTCTTGTTATCTCGCTGCTGTCAACAATATCCTAAAGATTGCGGTCTGTAAATAGTAGCTTTATGCATGAGGCTTTTTGTTGCAAAGTTTGAGCATTTATTTAAGTAAGACATGTACATACATGTACATATTATTCAAAGTATTGTAAATCTACAAGTATATATCTATAACAATTTTACATCCTTCTGGCAATTTGTGGATTCTATACCAGAAGAACCGCATCGGCTTTGCGGTTAACAAATAATCAAGTAAATTTTTATACCTTGTTCTGTTGAGAACCGTTTTTCAGTGGAGGTCTTCTGCAATGACCGGATCAAATGGTGGTCAGAAAGTCTATAAGATGCGTGAAGAGAATTCATATGAAACTCAATTACCCTGCTTTTGAAGCTTCTTTGCTGCTTTTAAAATGGTTGGTTAAGTGCTAATAGAGTAATGCTGTCAGGGTTTAAAAACTACAGGACAGGATAGACCTTCAAAGTAGCGGACTTTAAACGGCTGAACAATATAAGCACTATATAGTAGACTGTCGGGGATATGCGCTCTTTTCTAAAATGGTTGTAATTTTTTTTACATATCGTACATAGAACCACAAGATGGTTAATTGACCATAATTTCGTTGAAAAATAATGCATTGCCTTATGACTAATTTTCTAGAATAGGTAATACATATGATATGCAGTTTACCCAATTCAGCAAAACGAAAAATCTGTTAGCCTTAATTATCATTTCAAAAAATTAGTCCAGGTATTCCACTAAAGAAGAGTGACAATTAGATTTTTTGTAGAAAAAAACTTGGTTAGGATTATGAGATACCTAGGCGAAATTTTGGCTCAGCTCCAAAGTTATTGGATATTCAATCTAGTAGAAAGCCCAACAAAACAATTGAAGAGATTTTTTTGTTTGACAACATTTTGAGTACTGCGTATTCTCTTAGTGACAGTCACCATATGTCTTTTTTACTTTAGCTTTAAAATAAACAGCCTAGTTATGTGAAACTAAAATAAACATGTTCATATCTAGAATATTGTTTGCTTATATATTTTCCATATGTATTGCGCAGTAATAGTCAATTGTATCTCACTACCCTTTTTCGAGACCCCCTGTAGGAAAAAACAGCCACACAAGCTCGTTCCTAGCTTATAACCATAAAAACTTGCTAAAAAATATTTGGCTTCACAAAAATTTCAAAAAAATTATAAACTCCACACTTTAGACTCGACAATTTCTCTGCTGTCGACAATTTATGAGGCATCGCCACATCAAATCTGCACGGACATGTACAAATTCTGGAAGTGAAGCAAAATAATATATTCTTGGCATATTCACGCGCTGCTCCGAATCATAACACACATAACATAACAACAACAAATATGCCAGCAACATATTCAATAATTGAGAGTTCAGCAAGAAGCTGACAGCAGCAAGCAGCAGCAGCAAACCATTTTATGCTCGAGCATTGTTAGCGGTTTTTCTGACATTCTCATCTAATTTTATATTCTTTTGCATCGGTGCATCCTACACTCTACTAAAAAGCCACACTCGGCAGCGGGCACCAACTGGAGTTTTGCTGATAACATTTCAGCGCCACAAGGCGTACATGTGTGTGTGTGTTGGTGGCATGAAAGAATTGCAACGAAGCAAAAACAGAGTGAATTTTGTGGCTGCAACCGCATAAGTGACAATTGCGGGCTGTTGCCGGTTGTCGGTGCATTGTTGCATGAATCTTTTGTTCCTCGCTTCCTTTTCAATGTGATAGAAAACATTCAAACGGTTTATTATAAGGCATATGCACTTCTGACTGACTGTTTATTGTGTTGCGGTTTCGTTTGTATTTGACTTTCTAGCAATTTACAACTACAATTTTCCGTAATTGAAAACTCAAGAATTGTTGCAATTTTTTCTTGTATTTTTATTGATGGGTTTTAAGGTGCATTTATTGTTGAATAAGAGCTGTGTGAGCTTAAGAAACAGAAATGTTTTGCTTTTATATAATTTACTTGAAAAATCGGTTGACATTAGTGAATGACAGCAACCTATTTCATATATCATTATATTCACCAAAATGCTGGGAAACAAATGAGTGTTGAAAGGTCTACAATTATTTATGACTGTATTGTATAGCATATATATATGTATGTATGCACATATTCAAATAAATACTTTAAAATAATGCCTCAATGGTGTGAAAACTGAGGCCAGGAATGGGCTTATGCGCCCTAAGCAATCGCTTTTCTGAAGGGATGATGCTTAGAATTTCATCTCTTTTATAAAATCAAATCAAAAATAGTTAAAATCAATTTTTTCATGATTTTTAAAGTGAAGTTAAATGTAATTACTTATAATGTACTTACGTACACACATATATATATATATATATGTACATATATTATTTACTTAAGGGGCACCTCTGGCGTAACAGCTTAAATAAGCAAATTTTTCGAATAAAAAAAAATATTATTATTTCGAAGTTTTAAAGCTATATTTACTCATATTTTATGTAGACAGAGTAAAATTGTTAAAGGAAATTTTTTTTCTTTTTTTTTGTTACACGAGATCTCCTACCGCGCTAAAGAAGTTCTTTTACAGCTGCATTGATTCCGTCTTTCTTCGTGTATGAAACAAAAAAAATATTTGTAATATTATAAACTGATCTACGGTCAAACAAAAAACTAAAATTAACAAAACGACTTTTTTGAAAATGTGTTGAATTTTCCAGTAATTGTTATCGTTTTGGCCTCCCAAAATTCGATTCGAACTGATCAAAACACTGGTAGGGCAACATATCAAACTATTATATATACAGAACAAACTGAAGAATTTCATAGTTCTCGGACCGATTGTCTTCAAGTGTTCACTCAAGCAAATTTGAAAACTGTTCTGAAGAAAATGCGTTTAAAGGTAACCAGACTGGCTACAAACTTTGGACGCAATGTGTCCATGTTTAGAAGTGAAAAATGAGCCGACCATCTTTTTGAAAACAGAGATCGTTGGCGTCGATTTGATCAAATTCCGGAGAGAAAAAGCCGACCAACATCTTGTTATAACACTCGCTATTGCTGTTAACGGCATATTTAGCCTCATTTCAAAAAAAAAATAAATAAATAAGGCACGATGCTGCCACCCCACGACAATCTGCACGAAGGCGTAAATGTTCAGAATGTAATTCCGCTTCCTGCACCGTCCGACATCTACTTGACTCACCCCGATAGCGAAAATTTTGTTTGTTGACGAAGCCATTAATCCAGAAATGGGTCTCATCTGAGAAGATGGTTTTTTCGATGAACATGCATTTGGTAATTTTTTGATGAACGTGAATTTATTTTGGCGTTTATATATTGGATCAATTCTAAGCATTGTACCAAGGTGTAACGTAAGATAATGAAATTAAAAATCTTACAGAACTAACACTAATAAAATTTGGTACAACTCCGTAAAGAAACACGCCGCCATGAGCTGTCACAATCACGCCATCCCTATTGATGGACGTTGTTTATAGATTAAGCTCTTCAATATTTTCACATCTAGCCTCTTTGAAAACTAAACAACTTAATTTTTAATACACGTCTGTTCAAAACCAAGGCTTCATTCGCACTGAAGGGGCAATCCCATTTAATGGTCTCTTTTAAGGGATTTTTGTTTCTAAAAGTAAAGATGCAAGTTTTTCGTTTTCCATTTGAGTTTTTGCCACAAAAAATTTAAATTTGGGGAATTTTTCGTTAATAAAAGTTCATTGCACGTTTTTAAATGTACTTAGTGTACCCCAGAAATTTCAGACAATCGATCAAGCTGGTTTAAAAGTGTTTAAACACTCCGAGAGCCAACTTAGCGCTCTGCACAGCTTCTTCTTCTAACTGCTGTATCTTTGAAACGGCTTCGAAGTTTTAGAATTCACTTCACTATTATTTTCTATATTTATAAGTATTCTACACATTTAAAAAAACAATTTAGAAAACTTTAATTTTTGAGCCCTTAAATAAATTCGTAGTTCCTTTTACAATCCGAAAATCCCTATTTGGTTTGTATAACGGTATGGTGTGAGGGTGCAAATTTTATTAAAATAAAAAAATCAAAGAAAACTATTTTTGATTTCAACTGAAAACACGCAAAACGCACACACCTTTCTAACCCAGAAAAAAAAACATCAATTTGATGTGAAAAATTCACTTTTTCTCGCAATTATTTTTACTGTTAGTTGTGTTTGCAGTTTTTGGGAAAAATGGTCATTTTGCACGGTGCCGTGCTTGTGGCGTGTGTCTACAGCTTTATTTACTGCCAGTGTCATTTATTGTCCGAATTTGAGTTTTAGAATACAGACATTGCGGCAAGTGACAGGGAGTTTCACCGACTTGTCCACCTGCAAATAACAAAAAATAAACTTCGTATAAATTTAACAGAAATTCTGTTTACGAGCATTTATTTGATGACAATCATATGTCCGAAAAATACAATGAATATGCTTGTGCGAGAAATAAATTTGATTTTTGGTTGAGTAAAACAACTTTATGCAAATTTTTTGACGAGAAGTACTGTGTCATGTTTGTGAGTGAAAATTATTTGTTTTTTTATGAATTTGCAATTCACATCAACCGCTGGTCAAAGGTTAGGGTGGATATGGGTTGGATGATTGTAGAATTGACTTTTTAGATATCAAAAATCTCCTAGATATGGATCAAGAAATTCTCATGTAGGAATAACGTGCCTCGAGGCCTTCAAACATCGGTTGCGGCAAATAGTTTCGATGTCATGGGTGTCTGAGGGTATAAGATGCAAAGTGTTTTAACCTCGGGTTATCAAGAAAATATTATGCTTAGATATTTCTAGATTGCTTGATTCAAAACTTGGCATCTGCCACATTCCTAGCAACACGGGTTGGGTGGTTATTGAGAAATTAGTTGCTAACTTTTTTACAACCATTGTAAGATGAACTCTGCAAAGAGTAGGAGTTCAGCAGACCTTCTTTGGTCTATATAAAGAGTTTGTAATAGCGCTCACCGAGCTAATACGAAGCTTATTCGTCAGTATTAACTGAATCCAGATGGAGGAGCTACAACCCATTCCCAACTAATAATAACACAACGAGAGTGTACTTCATTGCAAGAATCATGAACTTTATGGCTTTCCACAAGAGGCAATATAATTTCCCCATATTGGGAAGTCGAAAAAGTCTTTTCGTATTTTGTCAATATATGTCGTTTATGTCAAGTGCTATCAATCACATTGTATCCTACCATATAGTGTTAGAAAAGTGAGATCTAAAGCTTTATTTAACCAAAAAAAATTAAATTCGGAGAAGTTGAAAAAAAGTTACAGCTGTTCAAAAATTAGTGAAAATAATGAAGAAATTCGCTATACTTTGAAACTTTTGTATAAAAAAGGGAAGAATGTCACACAAGTCACTAATGAATTTTGTGAAGTTTACGGAGAAGATGTTGTATCAGTTCCGGTAGCAAAGCTATGGTTCGCTCACCCCGTTCTGGAAATTTCGAAATTTCGATTTACGCTGATGGAATAATGTCTCTAGCGGGAAAATGGCAAAACATGGTCGACCAAAATGGTACATATTTGGTTCATTAAAGTTCGTTATAAATACGAAAAATGTGTTGAAGTTTGAATAGAAATACGAAAAGTCTTTTTCGACTACCCAATATAAAATTAGCTAAGACATCTCCCTCTTGAGGAGTATAGTCAATTCAATAGCCTTTTATACGGATAGTGGCGATAGTCGGGGCTACAGCATCAGATCTCTCAGCAGAAGCCCTGATGGCCTCCGGTAGACCATTTGTGCTGAGAAAAATGTGGCTAGAGTCAGTTAGCCTGGTATTGGGCATATTAAGGCAAGAGGTGCTACAATTTTCGGGGACCTCTTAAGTTGTTAAACGATCACTCACCAGCGATAGTGGCATCTGCTTTGATCGTTGCTCGTAAGAACCGTCTGCTAAGCAGACTTTGTGTTCTTCTCCGGACCGACCAAAACGCAGCATGTTTTTTGGTATTAGATAACATCTTGAAATGTTGCGTAATTTAGACTGATTACGATTGTAATCTTGCTGACGAAATAGGCTAAGGCACCACGAGCAACAGGAGCGCATCCCTCTACTTAAATTTAACTACAAACTATTTTGCTTTGTGGTTAAAAGTGATGAGCAGCAATAGACCGCAAGCTTGCGCTCCCTACCCTTGAACGTGCTTCTTATATACACCCGCATACACTCACACACTTATGTGTACACTCAAACATACAAAAGCCGTTTATTTGGGAATTAAGTGGGATTAAATTATTATTACAAGTACTTGTTGGCGAAAATGCCCGGGCGTATGCAAATGCGCTCAACTCGTCTACACGCTTGGCTGTGCTTGTGCGCTCACATATTTCCAGAGAAAATAAATACTTCGCATTGCACTGCTGATTCGTTTATTGCGATTTTTTGCTGCTTTAAAATCTTTGCATTTTCTGCATTCATTTCTTCGCACTTTTGTGCTGCACTGTGAGCAAGCTGCTTGAAGAAGTGCGCACTTGACTCGAGTGCTGCACTTAGTGTCGCCGGCAGACAGCCTCACTTTGGCAGGCGGCAGGTGGCAGGCCGTGGGCAGGACAGAGGCGCTCAGCCGACAGGCGGCAGGCAAAAGAGTGAGCGCTGGCAATGAGTGTCGCTCATACGCCCCGCCGCCCAATCAGCGCGCGGCACATACAACGCACATACAAAGGCTTATGAGTCTGAGCAGGTGATTGTGAAAACTAAGCACTCAACATGCGCATGTGTGTGTGGGACTGTGTGTGTCAAGGGCGCGGACTTGTTGTCGCTGTTGCTGAAAATACGCAACTAAGCAGCGCACTCGTTCTCCGAGCGTATGCAAATAGTTCTTCCATATTTATTTATAATCATTTGACCTTGCGCTCACTTTAGCTTGCTTATCCGAAAGAATTTGAGTGGCTGTGTGTGTGTGTGTGTGAAAATGAATGTTGCTTGCTTATGAATGAATGAATGAATAAATGCACTTAACTGTGCACGGATGCAGTTTTTAAGTAACTATAATGTAGCGGGATTCATGGCTTTGCTGTAGACAACATTTGCTTGGCTCCTCCACCACTACTCGCCTGTTCTCAATCTGCTCTCCTTATCCTCAATGGCAGCGACAGAACGCGACTTGACTGCGCCAGCTGCTTAGGTAAGCAATTGCTGACATTTGCGTCATTACAACTCTGGAATTCTTCGAAGTCTGAACGAGCGTTCTATGGGCTCACGTGGTTGTTAGCTTGCCCGAAGGGTTTACAACATATCATTTTCATTAGTTTGCATTACATGGTTACGAACATATGTAAGCAGAGTACTTGTGGCATGTCTAATGATACAGTTATGTTTATATACATTTGAAACATAGCTTTGAAAATTGTAATTGCGCAAACACATTTTTGCATACAACAACAATTTTTTAAAAACAATTGTAAAAATTTATGATTTTATGATTTTACGATGCGTTATGACAGGTTGTAGGTACACCCTAAATATCTTTCATTCGAATTTTTCCTAAACTAAAACAAAGAGGGAGGATACAAAGTTGTGTCAACAACTGATTTTTGAGTTTTAAGAAAAGTTCAGGATTTAAAAATAGATTTTAAAAAGTTTGAGTTCGCAATGAATTAAGGGATCCCTCCGAAAAATCACTGATTTTCGCAATTTTTTTAATAATGTTGAAATTAACTAAACTGTCCGGTTTTGTTTTTATAAATAAATTCATCACAAATACAAAATTATTTTTGCTTATGTTTTTTTATTGGGTGTATAATAGTTAAATAAATTGTTGAAATGACACTAAAAAAAAGTTCTTGCACGATGTCTACGATTGCGGCCGCAATTCAAAAACAATATTAATCTGTTTAGATTTTCCGTAAATTTCACACTGAGACGACCTCTTAATCAAAGCTGAATAATCAAAGCTTTAACACCGGTTGGTTGTTGCGGTGTGAAGCCTTATTCAAAGGTGAACTGTATCACACTCATATTCTTTTCGATGACCTCTTTCATTTGGCAGATAAGATTTATTACTTGATGGTTAGGTATGAAGCGTACATACATTTTATCGTTTTCTAATAATAACGCTATGCTTTCGATCTTCTAATTAACTATAGACCTCCCAATATATTTAAAGCAATATACTCCTGTATATATGTAGCTAAAAGTTTCGGCAAATAAGTATGATCTTAAGTATGCTATATGTTCAGTCTTTGATGCTTCTAAAAATGCGGTCACTGTACGCCTTTGCTATGTACAAACGCTCATATTTTTCCCGTCTTCTCTTACCTCTGCATTCACTATTCTTTCCTGCTTAGCTCGGTGGCATTTTGATTTATTATTATTATTTCATTTCATATTTGCATATCATCGTATTACATAATCTCATTGGATTTGTGTTTGATTTGGTGACGTACTTTTTGTTGTTATCATTGCTGAGCGTTGACAGGAGTGCATTGTTGTAACTCTCCCCACCAGTTATACGTTTTGCTTTCGCTACTTGACAACTTTCACTTTGTGAGTAAAACGCATTACCCTGAGCTTGGTCTCCTTCGCCTCCGTCCCCTTTCACCGCTGTTTCTTGTGTTTTTTCGTTTCTCTGGCAACGTGTCGCGTCGTCGCCCGCACTTTTGTGACTGCCTTGTGGGGAGAGTGCACTAAACTAAAGATCCAATGGATTATTAAAGCGTGTGTTGAGTTCTAAATATTATTAGTTGACTCCTTTCGCTCTGTTTTTCAAAAGCTAGCTTCTGTGACGTGATTTATGAGCAATTGCAAAGCTTTGAAAAATCATTTTTTATATAATTTTGCTTGTGCTTGAATATGCTTAGAATGTAACACACATAAATAGAATATTATGACAAGCATATTTAAGAGTCGGAGGTTATTGTTTTTCTTTCTTTGAACATAAAGTTTCGTTGTTTGAAGTAAGATGCAAAGATATTGTGATGCAGTTATAGTTTTAGACATCGAGAAGGTCTTAGAAGACAATAGCTGGCTCTAGGTCGCACTGAGGAACAATTTGAGAATTAAATTAAAATAAGTGGAAGCCAGATTTTCATCAAAAAGACAGCAAGAAGAGATAAGTAATGAACAAATCCCAACTTCATGGGGTTTTTTACTTCAAAATTTCCTTCCTCAAAAAAGTTGGTTGGGAATAGAAAATACAGAGAATGCAACAAACGTCATCTAAATGAGGATTTTATAACACGTTACTGTTTCTTCAAAGCGTTTTTGATTGTTTTTCTTTAAGAGTTGAGATCTCTTAAAAGTAGAGCTTTCACACAACTAGCCTATAGAAGCTTTAGATAAGCGAATATGCTTAATAGACTATTGTATTACCGCACAACTTACTCTTCTTCTTCCCTAAATAAGGTTATATTTATTTACTGAGTTCAAGTTTAACTTAATGCGTTGCCAGCTACGTGACGGCATTTAAATTACGAAAACATAACAGAACATTTGTTTTCTAAAATCGCAGCACAGCCGTAAATATGTGAGTCGAAGGTGGAGGAATATGCCAGAATGAGAAAATTTCGCCAAATTCCCTTTGTTTTGTAAACATACATATGAAAGCATGAGGGCGCTTCGTGGAGGAAATTTCCATGCACCACACTCTGCTCAAGATAGGCTTTCCACGTCACGCCGCCTTTCATATTCGCTCGGTGCGCTTCTCCATCTGCTGCTGTTCGAGTCGCGAAGGCCACGAATTTACGAGTATTGTTTATCAATGTTCATCAGATTTATGTAAGGAGCTAATTTTAAGTTTATGCCAATTACGTACGTGACCAAGATTTCACGCCCATTGCGCACAACAACAATGCGAATATCGACATGGAGCATAGCGCAACAACAGCGTGGGTAAGTTCAGCTGTGAGTGGCGAAAAGTTGCCTGGTGCGCTTCAAAAGGGCGCACGGAGAAATCGCTTCTACATTTTTCTAACTCTATATGTTTGTTGTTGTTCTTCTTTGAGAGAAATAAATAACATCCGCTTTGTAGAAATTTATTTTATGATCGTGACTCCAACGCGAAATGCGAGCACTGACGTGCTGCGCCAGTTGGCTGGAAACTGGAGCGAATAACAAAAAGCGAAAGTTCCTTTCAGAGAAAGTTAAAAGTATCGGTTAAACGAGGGCGGTACGAGCGGTACTTAGTGCAAAAAGAAGAAGAAAAAGTATTTTACGTGGCGTTTGCAATCGGCAGTAGAGCACCGAACAATTCTGATTTCAGTCTGAAGTGATGTGAAAGTCATCTTAACTTACCTATTTCTCAAAACTGTTGAAGAAATCACAGAGCGATATATATTTACTTCCAATGTGTCAGTATAGACCGTGACAGTACGCGTTAGGACGCTTCAAATACTTCATGGTAATTCGGAGAATCGAACAGCCCATCTGTGCTGAGCACATCGGGACGCATCGTGTTGTCCGCTCAGCTCTTCAAACAAAAAAAATGTATATATACTATGGGTAATGAAGGCTAAACGCAGTCTTATCTGAAAGTGCTCGAACTCACAGAAAACTGAGCTTGTTATGTAACTGAAAGCAATCCACAAATTTTGTCACTTCAGCATATCTAATAGCGGAACAAGTGGAAGCCACTAAAGTGTATATTTATATTTTATAGTTGCAAGTATAAATATGAGATTGATGTGAATGTCCATATGTATTTTCTATTGTAAATTTCCACCGCACAAAGAAGGGCATATGCAAATTCCGCCACTTTCTCGAGAATGTTTATGAAACACTCGAAGAGCTTGTGTCGCCACGAATTTATTACCGCACCAGTGTTTCTTCTTGTCTACACTGTGCAAATATTTCCGCCACTAGCGGAGCATTGACTAGTATTCACATACATACACATGTTTATGGTTCTTTTATATTTATGATTTCTTACAACATTTCGGGTTACTTTTTATTGATCTTCGGAGGCTTGGGAGTTTACGATTGTACTTCCATTTTTTCGCCGTATTATTGTTTGTGTGCCTTTGTGCTGCTGCCGTAAGTGACGCCAAACTAAAGTGGTGTCTTATTTTACGAGTATAAAAGCGGCGCTTCGCATTCCTCTTGAAGTTCGGCAACTCTTGGAGGTACTTAGAAGATACTTCTAGCTTTTAGCATGAATTATAATCTAATGGATGCGTCATATTAAAACTTTGAATTGTCAGTCGGTGGGGCATAAAATGACAGCGTAGGAGGTGAGGCCACTTAAACTGCGTTAGCGAGAGTTGAAAGGGATCTGAAGATGTTCATAAAAGACAAATTAATGGTTTGCCTTTATTACTGCGTATTTTGAAGAGTAGTTTACATATTTTTGGTGACTTGGGATAAAATGAATAAGTGTAGAAGGCTTGGCAGTGTTAGTTCCGGAACTTCATAGATTTGACAAGTCTGTTTTCCACTTTATCTGTTAGCTGAAACGATTATGGTAGAACAATGTTTCCTCAAAAGCGTTCAGAAAAAGAGCATAGACGAAATTACCAACTACGACTTCCAAGTTATGACTGTCAAAAGTGACGTGGGAGCCTAGTGTCTGTTTGATGGCAGGAGATATTTCGTCTTGTCCTCTTTCACTACCAGACCCATTTGCTTCGCTTCTTTATCCATTCTGGAGAAAGCAGAACTGACGGCGCGGTATTGAAGCCAATGACATTAATATCATCGGCGTACGCCAGCACCTGTACACTCTTAAAGACCATAGTACGTTCCCCATTTAGTTCTGCAGTTCGAATTATTTTCTCCAAGAGCAGATTGAAGAAGTCGCATGAAAGGAAGTCGCCCTTCTGAAACTTCGTTTGGTATCGAATGGCTCGGAGAGGTCCTTCCCGAACCTGACGGAGCTTTTGATATTGCTCAACGCCAGCTCACACATTCGTATTAATATTGCGGTGATACCAAATTCAGATATCGCGGCATAATGCAGCTCCTGTTCGTGCTGTCAAAAGCAGCTTTGAAATCGACGAAGATGTGATGTGAGTCGATCCACTTCTCACGGATCTTTTCCGAGACTAGGTGCATAGTGAATATCCGATCAGTTGTTGATTTCCAGGCCTAAAGCCACACTGATAAGGTCCAACCAGTTTGTTAACGGTGGGCTTAAGTCTTTAGCTCAGTACGCTCGATAGCACCTCATATGTGATGTTGAGAAGGCTTAACCCATGTTAGTTAGCGCAGATTGTGGATTAAAAGTTTTAAAGTAACTGGGTTTACAATTTTCTTCTGAAGATCATAATATATATACTGTACACACATGTCTTGGTTAAGGAGTCTATAAAATTTTGGAAAGTTTATATTTCATGGACTACCCTAGTACGTTTCCAAACATAGTGAGCTATCAAGCGTAGTTCAGCCGTTTATAAGCTTACGCTTTCCTTTTCTTTATTCGGTTCACTGAGAAGTTCTCCGATAAGAGTTCAACAAACTTTCGACACACACACACTTGAACCGCATGCGATACCCCTTTGCAGTAGTTGTTTTCAAAGAATACAGCATTGCATTTAGTAAATTCATCACTCATGGTGATTGCCACTAGAAATCCTTTTAGCCGCACGTGGCGAAAGGGGAAGGGCAACTGCAAAAAGAAGTGAAAGTATTTGTTGGGATTAAGATGCGCGAAACACGCTGGGTGGATGGGTGGCTGCGCTAGAACAATGATGAAACTTTCAGCGCGCATGTTCAACGCCTACGGCAACGCTCGTCAAGCACACATATTTTCCGCGTTTCCACGGAAATCCGTAAAAATTTAAAAAATCAAAACCTCAAAACAGTTGGCGTTTCGTGAGCTCACAGCGAGAGCGATTTTAGGCACACACACACACATTTTACCGTTAAATGTTTTGTTATTTTTGTTGTCTCCTTATCTGGCTGTCTTTATCCGCCACTCAATTGCGTATCCGCTTCGGCGGCTTTCTGAGTTCGTGCCTTGTCGAACAACTCACGCGGCAAGGTGAGCAGCAGGAGGGGGGGCTTGAGCGGAAAGGAACACAGAAAGCCGCATGAAATTATAACAAGAAATCAAACAAAGGCGGCATACTCCGGCATTAAAAACATCCTTCCCGTCAACAAAGCAATTGAAAACACTCAAGCTTTTTTCTCAATTGCACAAAGCATGCGGGCTTCGGCGTGGGGTGTACGGGCGTCATGTGCATGTGTGGCATGTGGCATGTGGCAAGTTAACTGTTTTGTGGCACAATTTGTAAAGCAGTAAATCTGCCTTGCGGCGCAAAAAGGATTTTTTCGTCAAGTCTTTATAATGATTTCCGTTATTTATTTTCGCTGTCGACACGTTTGCGGCAAGGCGCGGGCTTAGCATGTATCATGGCGTCAAATAAAAGGCAATAAAAGTGAAGAAAAGATAAAATTATAAATAACAATAAAAAGCATATAAAACTTTGTTGCTATATTGTTCACGAATGGACTCGAACACATGGAAATGAAAATGTGAAAAATGCCTCAGTCTTCTAAGAGTTTGAGAAGCGTGGTCATGCTTTGTTGAAGGTTATCTCAAAGCTCGGTTGCGTATTTTTTCTGATTTAATGTCACACCTCGGCTTTTAATAAGGCATCCCATTTAACTCTTGTGTTTTTCTTTGTTTTTGCAGAGTCGCTGAGCTCCTACTCGACCACAACTTCAACGACGACGGTGTCGCCAGCGAACCTGCTGCCCTACTTCGACTTCGATGTGCCGCGCAACTTGACGGTGACGGTCGGTCAGACGGGTTTCCTGCATTGTCGCGTCGAGCGTTTGGGTGATAAGGATGTAAGTATTATATCTCTTGCAGTTATATTTCCAAATTGTATGCAATGTTATTATACAAATTTTTCTGTTTGTAAATATATCAGGATTCTGATAGTTTTGGATTGAGCTAGGCTAAACACATAAAGCTTCAAATCCAGTAGTCTAAGTGGCAAGAAAGTGACTTTGAGCGAGTTTTGGGTATGAGCGAATACCTTCATTTGAGCAATCGAAACAGCTTAAGGTTATACTTTTATCTATTTGTGTTTGTGCCTAATCAAACTCAATACTTGAGGTTTTACTCCAGTTCTAAGGTGATTAAAATTGTATACCAAAATGCTTTTAGTCTAGTATAACAAGATTATAATTGATCACGTTTTTTTGATTGATCACGTGTGAGTATTCCCAAGCTCTCATAGCAAGTCTTATGGCTGAACAACGTTTAAAAATCGTTCAACTTTATTTCGAAACTTAACATTCTGCAAAGAATGTGTTTTGCGCCTTCACTCAACATATGGTCAACATAATCGGCGTATTGGGCGTACTATACTCAACGCCATCATCTATATTGAGACCCAACATTAATTATTGGATAATATTTGGCCGAATAGACCACGTCCGGCACGCAGTGAAGAAAATATAACAGCCGCAGCTGAGAGTGTACCCGAAGATCGTAGAAAGTCGATTCGGCGACGTTTGCAGCAACCCAGACTGATGTATGAAACGAGTTGGCGCATTTTATGTTGAGATCTTAAATTGAAAGCTTACAAAACACAGCTTGTGCAAGAACTGAAGCTGCTCGACTTTCCCAAGCGATATGGCTTTGCTCTACGGGCTCTTGAAAAGTGCCAAGAAGATCCGACGTTTTCGAACGAGTTGTTCAGTGTACAGGCCCATTTTTGGCTCAAGTAATCTGAAGAGATTCAAGAGCTGCCATTTCATCCAGAAAAACAACTGTTGGATTTATTGAGAGAACACTTCGGTGAGCAGATAATTTCACATTTTGGTCGGGCGATTGACCACTTAAATCGTGTAATATCACACCGTTAGATTTTTCCTGTGGGGATGTGTAAAATCTAAAATCCATGCGGACTATCCCGCTTCGGATCAGGCCTTGGACCAAAACATCACGCGTGTCATTCGCCAGTCAACGGATGGACTATTTGAGACGTAGCCACGCACACCATTTGAAATAGATAAGAATGTTCTTTCGATTTATAATAAACCAGCCCCATTAAATTTAAGGTTTCTGCATTTGTTCTTTATAAAAGTAGGAAACCTCGAAATGGATCACCCTTTAGCTGCAACAACAATGATATTTAGAAGGAAAAGAAAACTTTAATCAATGCTTAGCTAGAGCCACGAGAACAACAAAAAAAGCAATCTCTAAGTAGTTAAGCTTTGTATTTGAATATGAGTTTCTCTAGTTTGTTTAATTTTTGGCTTAAACTAGTGAATGACTGTATCACGTCTAGATTTCATGTTACCTTCTTTTAACTGTCCATGTTGCTTTAAAGAATGATCAGTTTTACAGCTTTGGATATAAATTTCTCCTGCTTAAAGACTATTTAAATTTACACAGCAAAGACTAACTATTCGCCGAAAATTTGCATCCCCGCCGGTTGTTTTTCTTCTCTGCTTTTTCAAAGCAACCATAAAAAATCACTTTGACAAAGTAGAATCGCTAAATCCATGGCTCACGATAAATCAACCCCACTTTAGACTCACGCGATGACGAAGTCTGCATTATTAATTTTCCAAGATAAAAAGAACAGAGTTTTTAAACATCTTAAGTGCGGGACGTTTTGCCTACGATGCTGTAAATCACATTCGGGTTGCTGGTACTCCCTTACACAGAAAACACCAGACAACAACAATAAAAAACTGTTAATTTGTCCATGTTGCTAAAAATAAATGCGTTCGCAAATTTACTGTTATGCATATATACAAAAACATACATTCTCGGATGTGAGCGTTCGCGAACACGTAGATTTCATGCTGTAAAAGTTGCAATCACTGAGTTACTGTTTAGTCCACAACTAGTACTAAGCCGAGCAGTTGCTTTGTCGCTTTTGGAATATGAAGCTCTTTTATTCCTTTGCCCTGTGCGCTGAGGAGCCAACTTTCTCAGCTTTGGAGGCTGAACGACCTGCGCAACATTTCAGTGAAGCATTCTCTACAAAAGACGCGATGTGAAATCGATGTTTGAATAAGGAAATCAGCTGAAGAGTTAAACATGCTGAGCTGAGCTTGCTTCGGACTAGTCTGAAATTGGCTCAGCGGCCGCGTGGTTATTACCATAGTATACATAGGCAAATGAGCATGTGTGTGTGTGTAAGTGCGTGCGTGCGTCTGCTGCGTAGCAAATGGCATGCAACGTGATTGATGGTTCATAAATTAGTCATTTTGGGCGGTTGTTGTCGATCCTGTCGTTATTTCGAACATCGCTGCCGGTCATGGCGAACACAAAATAAATCGCAAAATGGCGAAGAAAACAAAGGGTGCGAGTGTGGAGGAGAGCGTGAGAGATGGGCAGGAGCGAGCGGCATATTGCCTCCGGCTGCTTTACGGTTACATGCTCACATGAAATGAACCAATGTTTCTTCTGCACTTTTGTTGCTTTTGCTTTATCTTCATGTTGACAATTTGTCGTGCGCTGCCAGAGCGATTTCACTTCGCTCCATCCGGACGTACGTGTGTGTGCGTGGCAATTTGTGCTGGTGTTTTTGAATTTCGGGGCGGCATGAAGTGCTTGTGATGTTGACATATTAGCGTAGCCATGAGGGCCAACATGAGGCATATGCCCAACTGGGCGAGGCGCGCCTCCAAGAGAGAGAACCGATTACCGTTACGAAAAGCAGCATCAGTCGAAGATATTCAAAATACACACATACACATACACACACACACACTTTGAGTGGACAGTGGCGCCCAAATGCGTGACCGGCTAAGATAAAGTGTAATGATGTCGAACATTCATTGCGTTGGCCTGCGAGTGAAGGAAACTAAAGTACAAATAAGAAATTCAGGCGTGTGTGCGTATACAAATGTGAGGGAGAGCAGAAAAAATTCAAACAGGCAGCGAAGCGAACAGGCCAAATGGATCAGCCGAACGCAAAAGCGATAAGCAGTCAGGACAGTGATTGAAGTGCTATTGAAAGCGACGGTGGCGATAAGGATTACGTTGATTTAAGCTGAGAAATTAAGAAGACTGGGCCGTAATCAAATGTGATGCATGAGCGATGCTTAACTTGCACCCTTTCAATACCGGCGCCACCGGAGTCAGTGAAGTCAAGGACACGCAAGGCGTTCGAAATAAATAGAAATCTATACATATCCGAACACACACACAAACACAATTTTTTATCCACAAAAAGCGTTGATTAAATTTAAGTAAAAAAGCCGCTTAAAGTAGTCGCACGCGTTCGCTCTCACGCTCCACATATTTCCGCAACTTAATACTATTTTAAAATTAAAAATTTCAAATTGATGTATCGCCTGTTGTCGTGCGTTCTCAGAATTGATGATTATCGATGACACTTGCCAATTAAGCAATTCAGTTAGCATTTGGTTTAATGGGTTGCTGATAATCCCGGACGACTTATAAGTAAGTGGGAAAATGAGGATTGGGAGGATAAAGTCAAGGCTTCTTCAGTCATTGTCAGACAAACATAGATCACACTCTAAGAAGTTGATGCCTGAGGTTTCTATTGTCGGTTTAGTGGTCACAGCACCTCCGGGTTCGTACGTGCTTAATAGACAATTTGTTGGGAATATTCCTTGACTATGCGATGGACGGTAGAGCTTCTCTTGGCGGAAGCGTCATTAAGGAAAGTCCATATGTACCCTTTGCGGACTTTTTTCGATCTTTTGTTTTAAATAACTTGAAAAAGCATCTCTTGTCTATCAACCTTTAACCTTGATCTTTTTATAAAATTATTATTTCATCTTTTCATCTCCTTTCCTCCATTGCCTATCAAATGTAAACTACGGACTGGAGAATATGAGTCAGCGCATTTGGAAATCCTCAGGATAGTCTACAGGATAGGATTGAGTCGATTTAAAAAAAATTATTGAACCAAACGTTACAATTCTTTAAAAAGTTTCAAAATAGGCTTCTTCTGCCTCGACGTAACGCTGCCAGCGCGATTTCCAAGCATTGAGGGCGTCACGGAAGGCATTCTCCCGAATAGTCTTGAGAGCCGAGGTGCAAACTGCTTGGATCCTTTCTGTCGTCTCAAAATGGTTTGTCCAGGAGGAACAAATTCATGGTGACCGTTGACTTTGACGTCAAAAAAGACAGATGCTCATTTTCACTTTGAATTTGCTCATACTTCCCTTTTTTGGACGTGGAGACGCAGGCGCGTGCTCATACTTCCTTTTTTTGGACCAAGAGACGCCAGCGTGTGCCACTGGAAAAGAAAAGACTTGGTGCCAACGAAACACACCACTTCTTGCTTAAGAAACGTCTGGGTAAACCTGCTTGATCATGTCAAACGTCTCAAAGTTTCAAATAGAATTTAATCGCGTACCTCTGCTTTATCGGATTGCACCACTCACTGAAACACGTCGCGCGAAAATGTTTGTCCTGACGCTCCAGGTGCTCGGAGACTACTGACCAGCGGCTCGTTCGTTAACTAGGAACGCCCTCTACCGAATCCAGTCAATGCGCTCACGCCCCGAAGTACAGTCCCGGCGGAAGAAAACCAGTGCTATTACTTTCCGGAAAAACCCTGTAAATATTGATAGCGTAGTGTTTGCTATGCTACTTTTCTGCTGAGCGTCATTGGACCATTAACTATATTAATTATTTTACTAAAATTTATTACCAGCACATTCCCACTTTAGCAGTTAATTACGGAGCTCTTCCTACTTTATTCACTTTACATTTCTTTCACGTTTATCCGTCTTTCCTGCAGCAGACAAGCGTTACATTACATTACCGTTAACTTCACAATTCCTTATTTAATAATCTTCTATTGTTGTGGTCTCAAGTAGTAAATAAGATTGAATTTCTCCCATCCGAGTGCTGCCGGCCCACTCAGCATACCGATTATGTAACACTCAATTGTTTTGATTTGATATTTTTTATTATTTTATACTTGTTGTTGTGCAACGCTCCGCTGACCAACTCCCACGCCGGCAATTGTATACTTTTTCCGTGCGCACAAAAGCTCGGCAATAAATTAAGTTTTCACTCGAAAATTTATTATCAAAACAGAAGAAATAAATAAAGAAGAATTGCCGTTACAATGGCGAGTTGTCAGCGGCGTGTCATGTCATGCTTGCTCGCAGCGGGGGTTTACTGCCCCGAGGGAAGTTTGTAGAACAAATGAACAATAGCTTTGCTTAATTTACATTGGGGTGTCCTTAACTGACGCAAATTTGTAAAGAACTCCGCACTTGAGGACAATTAAAAATTGACAGTACAAAGAAAAGCAGCGACAAGATTTATATTTGTACTTCATATGCTATTGAAGACTTCAAAGCCAGTACATATCTTAGCTGGCGGCAACCACATGAGCACAAATATTGCCAGCGCAGCACAGACGATTATGTTAAGATATTTGAACTTTAAACTTACTGATTAATCTATCATTCGACTAAGCTCGTATTTTCTTCGTTTCAATCCAATAGCTCTTCCAATTTGAGTTGTTAAGTGAACAAGTTCTTCTTATCATCTCGAAGGTTCCAAAATCTATGAGAAGTTGTATTTCTAACTATGACTCTAGGAAAGTGTGGCAAAATATATACATCTGATCCCGTGATACGTGTGTAGCAATGACACGCTTCATATTCAAAAAAGTAACGAAAATGTATTGTGTGGCTTCACAAGAGATGTTGAGATCCTCCGATATTTTTCTAATGCCAACAAGACGATTTTCAATCACTCACTCTTTAATTTATTCGATGTTATCGTTATTAACAGTAATTGATAGCAAGTATTCGATGTCTTAATAATTTTGACTTCACAAAACATTTCTGTGGCATTTTCAACCAGTTCGTTACCTTGATTCTACTGGAAAGACTAACTCCTCACGTCGCATACGAACAGTTGCCACATATTCAAATTGACATATGGCGATCAAATTTTATACGAAGATGAAAAAAGGGCTTACGTCGCCAGGAATAAAATGTTTATCGATTCGATTCAGTTTAGTAGATCAGTCCGGGTCAAATTTGATCAGATGGTAATTAAATGTGTGGAAGTGTCTAACCTCGCAATTCTTCGATCATTCAAAAACAAGGCTTAAATTCAGAATACAAAATCAAATGCTTTAAACAATTAAATTTTAAAGCTATATTTGAACATAAAAATTTTTATAGACAAACGAACACACGTACTAGTTACAGAATAGAATAAAACGCGAACTCAAATCGCCTGTTTTCTATTTATCCAAATTTTTTTGTAGACGTCGACTGCTTTTTGTCTCTTCTTTGCTCGAGAAAATGCCAATATCTGAATTACCAAATATTGCATATTTTCACAAACTCGTTCGTCCATCCAGTATGGCCCTCACTTCAATGTCGGAAAGCCCATCAATGCTAGAAATAACGCGAAATTGAAGCTCCACAAGCGCAATGAGTGCAGCAGTCCAAGCACACGTTCACCTATATTCACCACGAACTTTCACACCACAAGCCACGTAATGCATGATCTCCGATATTAACCAACTGTCAATGATGTGCCCCCCCGACCGCTTGACACTTTCCCATCACGCACCTAAAGCATCGTTTCGAATTCGTAGAGGCAACCCTCGAGCGGAATCTCAATTGTGGCACACGTTGTCAGTTTATTGCAGTGGAAGGCCACAGCTGCAGCCACGGCTGCCCCCTTGCAGCTGGCCATTGCCCGTGGTGCTTTGCCGCAACAACTCAATGTGTCAACATCGTCGGCCCCAAAGTTGCCATTGTCGCCGCTGCGTTGCAACTCAATGCCGCTTAGAGATACCGGCAGCTCAACGCTCTCCTGTGCATTGCCGATATGAACCGGTGGTATACTGATGGCAGCAAAGGTTGGAGGTATGGGTGGGCTTGCGTGGTAGGGCTGCTGCGGCGCGTGTGTTTCTGAGGCTTGCGGTGCAATGGCAGTTGTTGATGCCTGATGTTGTTGTTGTTGTGCCATGTCAGCCATATCGGAGAGCTCCTGTGCGAGCAGTTGGTTCTGCAGCCGTCGATTCGGGCGAAATTGGAAGGGTCTGCGGTTTTCCAATATTAGTTTGATGTCACGGGCCGATTGCCACCACCTGCAGTTAAGAGAATGTGGGTATGAGAGAAACGTGTAGGAAATGAGCAAAATGTGCATTAACGGTTTGACAGATGTGGGATTTTATGTGACGTATGCTTAATATCCGCTACGAAAATTAGAAGACCATGTTTTCGCCCAGAGCCATGGCAAGTAGAGCGTGACAAATGAGTATGTGTTAAGTGGTATTGCCTACTACTAAGTAGTAGAAGCGGTTCTTTGGCCGCAAGTGTCGAATATGATCAGGACCGCTAACTGAACTTAATATACTTGTATATGTTTCACTTCAAATAGCTGCCAAAGGAATTGGGTTAGGAGTCGGATGGAAAAAGTATTAACATGGTGACGTTTTTGTGTAAATTGAAACTAGATTTTGAAGATAATAGCTAAGCTTTCTTTGCACTCCACTAAAACATATGGTAGTCGAAAAAGTACTTTCGTATTTCTAATCAAACTTCAACGAATATTTTTTCATATTTATAATGAACTTTAATGAAAAATATATGTACCATTTTGGTCGACCACTTTTTGCTATTTTTTCGCTAGAGATATTATTCCATCAGTGTAAAACTTTTCTGGTTTCTCAAAGAAAACCTGCGACAAGGAACTTTCGCAGGCTTCTCTTGAATCCCCCTTTACTTCTTAAAGGAGTTCTGCATTGACTAAAACAAATGGTAGTCTGATGGTGCAAGGTTAGGGCTATACGGTGGATATATCAAAACTTCCTAGCCAAGCTCTCCCAGTTTTTGCCGAGTCATCAAAGATGTGTGTGGTCCAGTGTTGTCCTGATGTAAGTCGAAGCCCTTTCTGTTGATAATTTTTATAGTTCTAGTCTTTTTTTTATTGCTTGCTTCAATCTCATCAGTTGTTGACAGTACAATGTAGAATCAATCGCTCGATCAGGCTAGAGCAGCTCACCTTTCCAGCTATCGTTTCCCATCCCACCAAACACTCAGCATAACCTTTCAGGGCATCAATTCTGGCTTTGCGACCATTTGTTGAGCTTCACCACGCTTAGATCATAATCTTTTTCGCACATTATTGTCGTATTTGATCCACTTTTCGTCTCTTGTTACCATTCGCTTCAGAAATGGTTCGATTTCATTTCGTTTCAGCAAAGAATCGCAGATGTTAATTCGGTCCATTAAATTTTTCACAGACAATTCATATAGTACCCAAACATCGACCTTCTTTTTATGTGTTTAAATGGGTTAAAACCCTTTGATGATGAATGTTAAGTTCCTTAGCGATGTCATGGGTGCTTATGCGATGATCCTGGTCAATCTTTTCCATAATTTCATCGACTTTTTCAACAATACGTCGAACAGAGCGAGGTGCATCTTTCACATCGAAAATTCCAGAACCGAAGCGAGCGAACTAGTTTTGTGTTACACGAAGTTATACGAGTACAGCATCGTCTTCGTAAACTCCATAAATTTCATTGATGGCTTGCGTGGCATTCTTTCTTTTTTCTTTACAAAAATTTCAAACTAAGGCGAATTTCTCCATTATTTCCACTCACTTTTGAAAAGCTGTAACTTTTTTTCAACTTCCCGGAATTTAATTTGTTTTTGGTTTAATGAAGCTTAAAATCTCACCTTTCGAACATTATATGGTATGGCACAATGTGATTGGTAACACTGGAGATATACGACTGTAATGACATTTATTGACAGAGTACGAAAAGACTTTTTCGACTACCCAATGTTTCACAAGTGAGTCGTAGTTAAACTTGACTAAGTTTGTGTTCTAGAGTTTGGAGTACAAAACTTGTTTATGGATCGGTCTGAATGCTAAACTACTTTAATATCTACATACGTCTTCTTGTCAGCAGCCATACTGAGTGGCAGACAGGACTTGGTTTCATAAAAAGAAAATTTCTTGCAAAAAAGCGAAAAAAGGTAGTAAGGGGCTTTGAAAGTTTTTTATTTCGAAGTTCCTAGTAATTTCACCTTCAAATGACATATCGTAATAACGATTTTCAGAATCATTGCTTTCAGAAATTCACAATCTTTTTATTTAACGAAGCTCAGGCATCTATCGTGTATGAGACTCTGGTAATAAAATTCAAAAGCAATGCTTGCATGTATTTCCGAAATAGAAAACCGACTGAACTTTTCCTGGAAAAACTCACTCGTCGTATTTATGAGAGAAATCTGTGAAATCAGTACACTTTGCCATACTTACTAGCCGAGTGTTGTTCGAATTCGTGGAAAGTACAGTTCAGGAGGATTTTTGTAACGAAATTCTTTGATGCTATTATACTTAATTAAGGGAATGGGGAATGAATCGGAAAATATGAAACTGCCTTTGTTGGGTGTTTATATCCAATTAAATTAAGTTCGCAAATTTGTAGCAAAGAGTCATGAAACTAATAAAACTCACTCTGAAGAAGGTCGAAGCGCCATCCCTGGTAGGGAGTTGTCACACACACACACTCCGAAAAAAACAATAAAAACCAAACATGTGAAATGTTTATGGTCTCCAGGGAGACGTGGAAATGATTTCGCAGCTTGCAACTAATTGAGTTTGCATACAAATTATAACGGTATGATGGCGATGTAAAAGGAATCGGAGGACGGGTGCATGGAAAAGCATTCTACATATGAGTACAGTTAGCGGTGACAACATTGTTGTTGCTTTAGCTGTTGTTGCTGCATGCGGACATGTAGTCTTGTTGTCTGCAACTTTTTGACAATAAAATCTGAAACAAGCTGCTGCAAGTGCGCTCACACACACATGTTTGCATACATATATTTTTATATGTTTCAACTCTTAGTGAAATTTACTTGCCACCAGAGACCATAACTGCTGTCGGATGGGATGTGCAACCCGGCATACGCAAGCTGGAGCACACCGCACCCTCCCGAATGCACCGACAACCAGCTTCAAAGCCAATTGGGAGCTTTTAAAGCAGCGAACAACAAAAAGCTAACAAAAATCAGTCAACAATGTTTGCCACGCTTCACAGTTAATCCTTTTCATTCGGCAGCTTGACTATTTGACTCTCATTCGTGCTTATCTCTGCAATTTCGATAGAGTGTGTTTTTGTTTCTGACTTTATTTGTTGTTGTTTGCATACGCTGCACTGACACGCGCTGGCTGCAGCTTGTAATCTGTGCTGTTATCGCGTTGCAAGCGTCCAAAGTAAATAACACAAATCAATTCGTGGAAATGGCAACTGAACTCTGCAATGAGAGTGTTGTGTTTGAGAATGGATAGTGGAACCAATGCTGCAGCAACACAAAGAGGGAGATTAAAAAAAAAAATTATAAATTTAAAAAAAATCCGATGAAACCATCGTTATTATGGCAGTATGTTTATCTCTTGCTTTGGCTGCTCAAGAGGTTCACCGAATACTTGCACTAATTAATATTTTCGTCTGTCGCTTGCCGCACTTACATATACCAGGGGCTCAACTGCGACTTGAGGATCATATAAATATTTATGAAGTAAATCGTCAGCTGAAATAAATAAAAAAAAATATTACTTGATTTATTTCGAGTTTTCCGAAGTTTCTAAAAATTTATTTAACATACCGTTGTGAATAGGAAGAATATCAGCCAGCCCTTGGTCCACATGCGACTCAAAAGCCAGGATTGCCCCTGCAAGAAATAGTATTGTATGCCAACGAGTAGAGTTCCGATTATGCCGAAGGCGACCAGCGTGAGCAGCGAGAACATTTGGCAATCCTCCTAGAAGCGAAAGCATAGCGAGTGAGAACGAAAATATATGCTGCAATCAAGCTTTTTCTTTATTATATCTATTTCAATATAAATATGTATTTATTTATATGGGGCAAATATATATACTTCATATATAGAATATGTGTATTTAAAATATGTACAATAAGATCAGAAAACGTTCGTGGTTTAGCTCTCATCGATCAAGCTTAGAATAATTGGAGAAGCTCGTAGAAAGGCTATATTTAAAACGCTGCATACAGTATGAAGAGCAATCACGTGAAACGTTCAGATCACTGAAATTAATTTATTCCTGCTGTGCGGTCATACTCACCTGCAATGCACGGCGGCTCATTGAGCGGGAATACCACATTCGCAGCGATTGAAAGCACGTGTATCTGTAATAAAAATTTTTATTGAAAATAGACCGATCAAATTATACACCTGCTTTTCCAATAAAAGTGATATGATTTCTTAAAAAAAAAATGCACTAATTGTTAAGAAAATCCAAATGTTTTTTATTTACTGTGAAGTACAAGCGACACAATTAAGTTCTGAATATAACGTCATTCAAATGGCCTCCACGACTTAGTTTGCTCGAACGAATTCGATGAACCCAATTTTCGAGTACTCTTTTCTCTAAATCAAGTCATGAATAGTACGTTCAATATTGCCTTCTAAAACTTGAAGAACGACTGGTTTATTGCTAAAGACCAGTGACCTCAAATAAACCCACGAGAAGTAGTCTAATGATATTAAATCACAACTTCTTGGAGACCACTCCATGTTATAATTTCTTGAAATAATCGATTCTCCTAACTTTTCTCGCCATATTTCGGTTTTTGCACGTGCTGTGTGACACGTAGCTCCGTCTTTTTGGAACCAAATGTTGTCAGTCTCAACTTCTTCCAATTGTGGCCATAAAAAGTTGGTTATCATCGATCAATACTGCTCTCCAAGACAGTAATGGCGTCACCAGCTTCATATTGAAAGAAAATACCACACACCACACCAAACTGTAAATTTACGTGAATGTAATGGTTGTTCGTGAATAATTTGTAGATTTTCTTTGCACCAGAATCGACACATTTTTTATTTACCTCACCACTCAGATGAAAGTGAGCCTCATCGGAGAAGGTCAATTTCTTAAAAAGTCGTTATTGTTTTCAAGTTGTTTAAAAGGAAAATAAACAATTTCACGACGTGTACGGTGGTGCAATGGCTTCAGTTCTTGAGTGAGAATAAATTGTAAATTGTGGTTTGAAACAGTCTCAGCTCTTGAGAACGTCTTGGATTCGGCAAATTGCGATCTTCAGCCACACTTACCTGAACGGCAGGAATATTTTCATAACTTCAAGCGGTTCTTTGTCTTATTTGCACTTGACAGGACAGATTAGAAGGGCCCTATACGACGAGTACGTCAATATGTGAACTAAATTGTGAGTGCAGTGTTTTAAGGATACATTCAACAAACAAACATTTTTCTAAAAGCAAAACAATGTTCTTTTTCAGAATAAGTTTTTTAGATGAGACAATCATTCCCAGATGTGTATGTATGTATGTGGTAGTAGTAAATGTAGTAAACTAACGCATATTAAATGGGGCAGAGGTAAATCCAAAGAGCTGTATACTCAAAAGAGCAATAATCATGCATTTTAGCCACATACGCATTCGCTATATATGTATATATATATGTATGTATTTGTGTCCAGAAGAAGTTCTTAAAATTATAACAGTGAGCAACATATGCCATTATATAACCTACAGATGTACAAAAATATAAGTTAGGTTGGCTCTTTGAAAACCAAATTTAGTATTTTTTGGAGCTCTCTTTTCAAAGGGCCACGAGGCAGGCTGGAATGCACCTCAATCAACAACAAAAATATAAGTGTTTAAGAGATATTATTATTTTCCCGTGTTTGAGAACAACCCTAGCATGAGTACATACATATGCGGAAACTCAATATTCCACACAACACGCACACTCCGCTCTCCGCTTGCATTGGCTCGCGGTTAACTTGATAAGTTATGACTTTGCAAATCAAAGTGTGCACTGACAGTCCGCGCCTCACTGAGCAATCGGTATTCCTAATGTGAACCACAAATCGAGCGAATAAAGCTGCCGAATTTGCTTGTTCCACACATATTTGGCCGATTGTGGATCATTTTGTATGACTAAGCAGAGCAACAACAAATTTGGCCAACAATAAAAGCCAGCATGTGCTACAATTTATTTGCACACACACACACACGCAAATGCGACCATATGTGGTTGCGGAATACAATTTTTCAGCTCATTTGACACCGTTACTTGCGCTATACCCGTTTTCAACAGCCACTCGTCCAGCTAAACGCTCCGTAGGGGCGGTTATGGAAGGGCAGGGGAGAGTGGTGGCGATTAGGCGATTCATTTTGTAGAGCATTCATATGTATGTATGTATCCCCGCAGCTGTTGGGATATATGTATGTGTGGAAACACGAACAATCCAACAACGCTTCAATGAACATAAGGCGCTGGCTGATTGTTTGGGCTGGCAACGCCCCCACATTCGGCCCAAATGCGTGTTAGACGCATACCCGAGTGCGTGAAATAAAGCGTACATTGTTGTTGTGTTTTGGATTTTCCCCTTCCTTTGTTGCAGCTGCGGCGCCACACACGCCCTTTGCCACTTCGATGTTGGCAACACTCGCGTCCTAAATGCCATTTACGGGTTTAATTTAAAAGGAAATGGCATCTCGCGCGCGCTTTTAACATTATCCCGCGCCACATACCCACACACACACACACACACTCTCAAGACCACCGCTTGCGAGTGAGACTACAATGAAAATGAAAATGCGAAAAATTAGAAAACAACAACAACAGCAGACATTGCGAAGCAGCGCGCGTTGCCATGAGAGGGTATTATCCGCATGCAGAGCTTCACGGGACAAGTGAAAGGACGCACGCCTCGTCGCTGTTTAATGTTGACCGAAGCATTGTTGCTGCCCTTGGCGCTGTTTTTGCGTTCGACCGGATTTGTAGCGGCGTGGATAGCGCGTCAATGCGTCGAAGCCTACGCCCTGATGTATGGTGAAGCGTAGCAGGAGGCTGTAAAACCAGCTGAGAAAGCATTTAGGAATGTTCACATTCATGTTTTCAATTTCACGGCAGGCAACGCAAAAAATCTGAACACGCGCGCTTACAACGGTACTTTGTTGCGACTTTTATTTTACTTTCTACGCAGTTTCTGTTGTTGTGTTCCTTGTTTGAATCCCCTCTTCTTTATTGTCTTCATATATGTCGCTCTTTCTGATTCTCTAACTTGTTGGTTTAAAGGGTGATAGCCACTTGTAAATAAAAAAAAGATATACAGAAGTATTTGCTTATATGTACATATGTATGTATATCGAAAATTCACATATTTGAGAATACTAACAAGGTTTTCAATAGAGACGCTACAATAGTAAACCGATAGGGGCAGCAAACGACGCCAGATTTTTTCAGCTCTTTCGACATTTCTTTTCATTAAGGTTTGCCATTTTGTCATGGAAAGATATACGATCCAGCAATGAGTCGAAATTATTAAAATTTACTATCGAAATTCGGAGTGGCCATAACTATAAGAGCGCTACGTCCAATTTATTGTCGTCATAATCATCCTGTCTGATCAACAATAGAGTCTTGCGAAAAAAATTCGAATCCACAGGCACAGTTCAAAATGTACCCATGCCAATGAGACAAAGAAGTACCCCTAGTGTCGAGAATATTGCTGCCGCTAACGCATCCATTGAGGAAGGCCCAAATCGGTCTCTCACACGTCGTTCTCAAGCGTTGAGCATCTCTGTGACGTCAATGTGGTGAATTTTGCGGAAAAATCTTGGCCTATATCCTTGCAAGATCAAATTGACGCAAGAGCTGCAGCCGGTAGACCACCAGAATCGTCGTAAGATCGTGAATTGGGCTGAACAACAACTTGAAAATGCTCTGGATTTTGCAAAGCAAAATATGCGTTGTTGATCAGGCAGCAATCCACAAGTATGCCATGAGTCACCATTGCATTCCGAGAAAATTACGGTTTGGTGCGGTTTATGGGCCGGCGGCGTGGTTCGGCCGTACATCTTCCGTGATGATCAAGACCGGCACGTTACTGTGAATGTGAATCGGTACGGCTCAATGCTAACCGAATATTTTTGACCTGAATTGAATGATATGGACTTGGACAATATGCGGTTCCAATAGTACGGTACCACAAGTAGCACAGCGAATGTCACAATCGATTTATTGAAAACCAAATTTGGCAAACGTGTTTTCTCACGAAATGGCCCGGTCGTACGATTTGACACCGTTAGAACATTTCCTGTGAGGCTACGTCAACTCTATGTTCTATGCCAACAAAGCCAGCGATAATTGATGAACTTCGTACGAATATCGAACGTGAAATTGCAGCATTATCGGCCGATTTACGCTTGAAAACCGTCGAAAAATGGGTTCAGCGTGTGGACTTCTGCAAGCGTGCCTGTGGTGGCCATGCAAAAGAGTCGAGATCTAGATCGAGTTCCATACATTATGGCATTGAATGTAATTTCAAACGTTATTAAAACCGTTTTCGTTTTATTTTAAAAAAATTTTGTAGCACTTTTATGGAAAAACCCGTTATATTGAATATGTACATATTTGAGAATACTATTTGTGAGAATTTTGTATCTTAGTGAAACCGGCGTGTTTCTCGAAATGCTGTTTTCGAAGTCGGTCAGGAAAATATCTCCGAAACGACCAGATCAATAGACTGATATTTCTACACGACCATCCTAGAATAACTTGTAAGGTTAAGATATAAGAAATAAGATTTGTGATAATAATCCCGATTTTTTAAACTAGTCTCAATTGAATTTTTTCCACAAAATAATAACTGTTTTTGGGAAAACAACATTTTGTCAAAACATCAAATTCTAATAATACCCTTCCGTTATTGCGTCAACTATAACAATAATATATCTTTTTTTTAATCATTGGTTTGAGACAATTTTAAGTAGATAAATATTGTTCAACAATCGACACCATTTTTCGTGAGTCCTCCTGAAGATCGGCTACGTCATCAATAGGATCTAAGTACTTATCATGCTTAGTTACTAAACAAAATACCAACTCAAAAAGCCAATTAACGAAAAATCGGGGTATTCTGACTTGCAAGTTGATATAACATCCACATTTACCTAACATATAATCATACGTATTGAGCAAAACAAATCCATTGAGCTCCTGAACTATTTGATAATCAAAAAGAAAGAAAGGAAAAATAAGATCTAATCAAGAATCCGTAAAAAACTCGTCCATCAAAATAAAGGGCATCTAGTACTCACTTCCTAAAGTACTTGTGTTATCCAAGAACAATCATCAGTTGATCAAATATTCTCGAAACAAGTCTGTACGGCTTCTGCACGTGTTTCTAAATGAACCCTGCGTCATTTAACGGTCTTACTAAAACATCAATTTTATTTCTTACTTACACAGAGCATATGTCGATAGCAGTTCTAACGATTAGCTCTCTGAAATGGTGAAATAATAAAGCCAATGATAGGCGCAAAATCGGTTTTGATAATAATTGATGGGGTACCCAGCCGCAAACTTTTTGATTCGAGTGCTAATAAATACTTAAAATCCAAATTTTGTAGTCTACTTTCCCACAAATACAAGTACTTGAATGGCACAAAGTACTCATTAAAGGTTCTAATGTTATTGAAAACTTTCCGCGTAGATCCACTTCTGCAAATGACCATAACATCGAAAAAGTGAAAGCAACAGTGCTTGTAAATCATCGCGTGGGTATCAGAAAGATAGCTGAGGATATCAATATCTCATATGAATCGACGACAATTTGGTTGATGTTTTGGGTATTAAGCTATACAAGTCTTGACTTATCTATCGTTTTCGCCAGATTTGACTTCCAGTAATGTCTTTCTGCTTTCGAATTTGAAAAATTCGCTTCGCTTAACGTTCTGTGAGACTATTGACTCAGTCTATATGTACCACCAAACTGTTTGTGTTGTAAAAAACATCAGTCAAATTGATATTCCTTTGAACATAAAACGAGATTTCTTGTGAAGTGATTACGTTTTTCGTACCAGCTCTTAATTTCGATCGTTTCGTTTGTACGGAAGGTATATGCTATAGTCATCCAATATCGGCTGTTCCGAAAAATGAGCACATTTTTGGTAAGAAAAGGACGAGGGGCAATATTTCATATCGCTATCTCAAAAACCAAGGGACTAGTTCGACCAAATACAGACAGATGGACGTACAGACACGCGAAGTTGGCTAAAACGACATAGTTCGTCACGCTGATCATTTACTTATACACCTCTCTGTATGTTGAAAACACCGTAGTAAACTTAATATACCCCATTCTGGGTATAAAAAGGTTGTACAAATCTCGGAAAAAATATTGTTCCTATTTAGTTTGCGCTCGCAGGTGTATGAACCAGTCCGTGTTAAATTTGATCTAGTGTGTATGTGCTTAATATATAATACATTAAATCGAGTATCCCAAGTCCTAGGGCGTGGTGTACCCACCTTTAACCAACTGTCGAATCGGGCGCTCGTGTTTAGCGCGCATATTTTCATAATTCCGCATGCGACAAAATGCAAATAGAATTATGTTTTAATTACTTAGTTGCCAATGTCAATATTTGTGTAACAGTGAATATTTCGGTTCTTTACAATCGCGCTGCTCCCAATTGAATTCACTGAATTCACCAGCTGTTGTAATCGCGATTCATTAATTAGCGCAAATATTTTCCAATTACCGAACCGATATGCAAAGATAAACAGCGCGCAAATTGCACACCCCCACCCAACCCTTCCGACGAGGGATCTATCCCGGAAACATACACACACCCACACTCACCTCAGCGTCTGCACGGTGTTGTACTGGAACTGGCAAAGCTCGCAGACGGTGCTCCTCGAGGTGCTAATCCAGCGCTCCAGGCAGTGGATGTGCACATATGTCAGCGATCCCTTGCACAAACACGGCGAAACTAATCTGCGCATAGAAATATTTCAAATTAAATTGCATTCACATAAATTAATATATTTGCAGTGTGTTTTTTGTATTTGTTGTAAATATGCGTTAATGCTATTTGATTAAAAATCGCTGATAAACGCTCGCCGGCACAGAGATAACACGCGCTGCAGGCGCCGCCGCGTGCACCCGTGTGTGCTTTGTGGAAATTTCATTTTGAATACATTTTTAGAAACAACAACAAGTATAAAAAAATGAAAAAAATAAACAACTAATTATTGGCACTTTTATGTAAATTTAATTAAATCGCAAAATATGGCAAATAGTGCGAGTGGCAGTTTCGGTTACATTATTGGTTATACAAGATAATATTTAACTAAGCGCTTAATATTTCATGAATTTTCAAAATTTGTACCTCCTCTTTATTGTCTGAGCGCTTAACACTACCAACTCAACATATACCGTTACTTGCGCTTCTGGATTTGTGCGCAAAAACTGGACAAATATTAACTGGTCGAAAAAGTCTTTTCGTATTTCTAATCAAACTACAAATATCTGCGAATATTACCATAAGTCCAAGACTTCTTCGCAAACTTTTTCGAACTCCCAGACCTTAGCTAAGGGTCGCTAAAACCATAAGGAAGTTATCCAAAGGGACTACGTCGACAAAGTCACTAAAATTGTGGAACCCTGCTCGCTGATAGCAGACATTTTTCTTATCTTTCCCGGATAATATACACCTAAAAACGCTAAGAACTCTAACGGTATAAAAAAATTCGAAACCACAGAAACATTTTAAAGCTAAAATTGGGTACTGGGTGTCTACCTGTCCAAATACAGCTTTATGTATTCGTTAGAAACGTGACAACTAATGTTAGAACTTCGCGAATCCATATTTTCTTCTGACAAAATAATTTATTACATTTTACAAACTCTCACCTCTCGGGATCTTCAGAGTTGTGACAAATGCGACAAACCAGCGAACCGATCGAGCGCACGGAACCTGTGGGTGTAGTCTGTGGCGCGCCTTCTGCATTGCCAACCGCTGCTGACTCACTGCCTTCCGCACCTGTCATAATGGCGCCATCCCGAAGTGCCGTTAAGCTCTTCTGCTTGATGCAGCCGCTACCGGCCTGCAGCACTAGCTCGTGGGCAATACGCTGACTCGAATGGCAGTCGAGCTCCACATGCGCGGTCGTTATCGTTTGTTCCGAGTGCGCCAGCAGTATGCGGTCAAGTGTCTGATTGGCGACAAATGTTTTCTCATCGGTCGCTGGTGGCGCGAGCGCCTTCAATGCATTATTTTCCGATTGATCGGACTGTAGCGTACAGTCGGAGTCATCAGATTTTTGGCTAAGCGGTTTATCGCTACACTCGCGGCCAAGCAGATTTAAGGCTGTCTGTTTGGCTATTGCCACGAGCTCAATGGGCGCTGTTGTTGTTGTTGTCGTGAAGGTAGATTTGGTGTCCTTGCTCATGTCTGGCACCGCTTTCAATTTGGCAGCGGCTTCGGCTGCCAGCACGGCGAGTCTTTGTAGGTTCAGCTGCTTCTTCGCATCTGCAGGCGCTGAAGGAAAGAGAGACAGTGTGTGAGCTAACTGAAGGAATATTATATTAAAAGCATTAAATTTGAAAGTTCTGCTGTCCGTTTGTCCCAGCCGTGGGTCATTTTTGTTGAAAGACATGTGCTGCAGCTAATTAAAGTAATTATAAGTGCTTTCCACTCATGCAACGTGAACGTCATGCTGCCGCTTCGACGTATGTCAACATCGCAGCTCTTATTGAGTTTTCCTTGAATCAGCTTAAAAGCATTTATATGAGTGTGCGCGGGGAGGTGGAAGCTGCATTAAGGCGCTTCTGTCGTGCAATTCGCAACCTTCCTGGTGCCTCTTACCATCGTGAGTGCTGCCCCTGTCGTCGTTGACTTCTTTAGTATTCTCAGCATCCATTCTCTTCTATTCCTTTTGGCTTGATCTTGTTATCCGCTTTCGTTTGTTGCTGGCAGGAGATGGAACGCTTCCTGTTAGTATGCGATTTTTATATGATTTTCTTAGATAATTTACGAACAATTTTGCTTCAAAATTACAATTCAGTCACAATACTTTTTGTTTATGCTTTTTTCTTTTTTATTTGTTCCGTTCAGTTTTTACTTAAATTGCAAAGTTCATAAGCTTTTCGATTAAATCGTTCGTAGTGTATGAATAAGTCAAGCGTGAGCTCATTTCTTTCATTTTATAACGAATATTTTGAAAGCTCGTTTGAGTCCTTGGTATTTTCATTAAAGTTCCATTTGCATTTGAGCTCTTCCGGAATCTAAATTGTTTGGAGTTATGTTCGCTAAGGTTCTCGAACAACAGTTCAAGATGGCTTTTTAACTGCCCGAAAACTTGAGCGATATCACACATGTTATAAGTATATGGGACTCAAATTAAAGTAAATGAAGCAACTGAAGTATCCGTACCCATCTGTTCGATACTCGATACTTTGCTATATCTTCTAGAAGTATTTTAGAGGTGGTAAAGAGCCGATTTATGGGTTTACATGGGTTTCCTCGGGTAAAAAACAGTATTTTTTCAACAATTTTGTTCACATTTAGAAAATGAAATATTTTATTAGAATTTTTGTAGTTACAAACATATACTATTAACAAAGAAATTCTGAAATTTCGCGAAAAACTTGGCCAAAGTGATACAGGATCATTTAAAGTGACAAAATACGTGTTCTAACTAAAATCTTAACTAACAATTTCGTTGAAAAAAAACTGAAAATTGGATTTTTGGCAGTAATTTTTACAAAAAAAAAATAAAAATATCGTCACATTTTTATCAAATAATTGTAATCGAAGAAAAGTCCTTCGTCCCAGTCTTTAAGAATTGTCACCCAAAGATCTGTGTAAAATTTCACGAAGAACGGTTGAGCAGTTCTCGAGAAATCTGGCCAATCGCCTTCAAAAAGAGTTTCGGGAAAAACGCGTTTAAAGACGGCGCACTTGGCCTAGCTAGCCTCAAGCGCAAGTTCTCAAGGACAGGAACATTTAGGACAATGTTCTAAAGGTGTTGTAGAATTTCATAAGGCAATAAAAAAATCGATTTTTTAAGCCCGTAAACGCATGTAACCCCTTAAGCCTATCTAGCTGAGCTTGGAGTATAAAAGGAAATATTATATGAGCTAAAATGTTTTTGGGTTAATAATTTAAGAAATAGGAAACCCCTTGACTTCTTTTTGCACTGAACCTACAATACCTTTCCCAAATGCAAAAGCTTTCCAAACAAGCACTTTATTCCAATTATTCAGTTTGTATGGCCGCTATATGCTCTAGTCATCGGATGCCAGCCGTTTTGACAAATGAGCAATTTCTTCGTGAAAAAACAACGAGTGCAATATTTCATTTTGGATATTATAGAAACTAAGGGATTAGTTCGCATTTATACAGACAGATGGACGGACAGAAGGAGGGACAGACGAATATGGCTAAATGGACTCAGCTCGTTACGCTGTTCGTTTATATATATATTTTATAGGATCTCTGAGGTTGCCTTTTGGGTGTTATAAACATCAATTGAAACTTAATATACCTTGTAATGAGTATAAATAAATTTTTGTCCGCAGACATAATCTCTTTCATGAAAAGTGCATTTTTTGGTTCCATTTTAACCTCCTCATTTAAGTGAAATCCGTTTTCAACGAGCCCCTTTTTGAATCTGTGGATTCTGGCGAATACGTTGGGTTGAAGTTATCGGTCAGTTTGCAAGACGAGGTTCAAAGAATGGTACATATGAACTATGGGTTGTTTTAGTTTTCGAAACTGACAAATTCATCATCAAACCTAAAACTTGTAATATATGTGTCTCTCTTACCGGAAATTATGTAATTTTTTAACTGAAAGAAACTTCGCTCATGTTGGCATTGACATGCGTCCAATCTAAACTAGTGCTCTGCTTCTTCTACCCTTCTCACCTTGTGTTACTCAAATTCTTAATTTCATTTGGATGTTTAGTTTAGATTTATAATACACTGTTAAATACGGAAAACCAGAATTTCTGAATGGACTGGAATTCCATTTAAATAAATCACAGCACCAGTCACGTAATAAACGAAATGAAGCCATTCAAATCCAAAGTCAAACACACAAATTTACAGATATAGAAGCATAACGGTAAAGAACAAAATTTATGTGCACAATTCACAATTTTCTGGCACACTTTAGCTTTGATTTAAGCAAACGAGTTTCTAATAAGTTTCCGGTCAGCGCGCCACAGAATAGCACCAACACAGGCACGCACACAATCGGCCACACTCGGCCACGTGCGGCTATTTACAAATTCGCAGGCTTTTCGTTTTTGAAGTTTTTGTTGCTGAAAGCAAACTTCCGATCAACAAAATCCGAAGCGGATTTCATGCATGTCTATTTGTGTGTGTGTGCGTATACAGGGTGCTCCTTTCTAATAGTACAGCTTATTTGATTGTATGTGTGTTTGTTTTATTTGGTGTATAAGCAAAACTCACCGAGCGATAAATCAAAGCCAACAGGAAGCCGAAGTTGTACCATTTCCGGCCACGAAAGTATTGTACAATAAGCGTGCGTGAAACCAGCGGGCAAACCGGTGCCTGGGACTAGGAATTCGCAAAGTTTTCCGCAAAGCGATAGCAAATGCATACAAAATATCTTGTGGTGACCTTGTAGGAAAATCGAAAAGCAGGAAGAGGAGTCGGATTTTGCTCCTCTCTTTAATGTTCTCCTTTGTGGCATAATTCGCTTAATAAACGGAGTAAACTAAAATATTCATATTATTTACTAAGTTTATCCATTTTTCTTTATCTCAGTAACTAATTTTTTTAAATGCAAAGTAAGTCAAGTGAAATTTTTTTTTCTCTCTCGTTTAAAATTTACTACTGGGTACCTTACCTTAAATAAAGTCTAAAAGGTATCTACCATTTTGCTTTCTACTTCGTGCCGTCATTTGCAACAAACCGGAATTTCTATCCCTTTAAATACCTCATAGTTATCGTTCAAATTTTGTTCCGACCACAAAGAAGTTGATGAGCCAGCTTTAAAACACTTTCAAGCGTTTGCTCGCTCTCCTATTCACACTTTTGCAACGAAGAAGTGAGAAAGTAATATACAGTAAACAAAAACATTGAGTGAACAATCTCTCCACAAGTTCCCTATGTGGTGATCACTAATTCAGATATAACTGTTTTTTTTTCATACCCAATTATATACCCCTGCACAACTTAATATACCCTAAGTTTGCACGAAGCTAGAATACCCAGAAGGAAACTTCGCAGACCCGCGAGATTGACGAGATATTTTCTCGAAATTTGATGCAATATCCGAAGAAATTGTTGAGGCCGAGTCGCTACAGCATATGGCTCCCATACAAACTCACCAATCAAAATCAAGATGGAGGTCTTTCTACATCATTTTATGCACCTATGGAGCGTATAAGAGCTTCAGTGGGGCGGAAAATAATGTTTTTGCTTGTTTCATGTGAATTTTACGTGGAGATTCATTGTAAAAGTAGTTGCTGCGGACAAAAGTGATGTTGATATAAAATTTTAGCCAACAGCTCTATTATTCTCGAGGTTTGTTTTATAATATGTATTTTGGTTTGTATTACTTTTCTTTAGTTATTTAGGAGTAATGTGGACATATTGGAGATAATGATTTTGATGATCAAGAAAAAAAGGAGAGAGAGATTAAACGGCAGAGAGATTGGTACTCTACTAAGAGATAACATCAATGTGACAACTATATATCTGGGAGGATAACTCGGTCTTCAAACTGTGGTATTTTGAGAATTAGTCATTCAGTAAAAGAAAGCAGTTCCTTTCGTGATTTTGTGGTTTTCATTCTCTTCAAGTGATGGTTTTAAAGTGAAGTCTTTAAGTTTTAAAGAGTCATAAAGTCTCTCAATGAACTTCAGAGCCTATTACTCCAGTTTTCTTCTGTACATACATAAACACATTTAATACTTAAATATTGCATTATCGCAAACAATACAAAGACTTTTCTTGTTGCTAAGCCATTAATAAATTTTCCACTCGGAACTTCGCAAGGTCATCAACTTGCTTTAAATATACCACAAATTTCTTATATATAACGAATTATGCACTATTATGTAATATTTAGAAAATCATATAATTATGAAAATGGATATTTGTGACAAGCTGGTTGCCATAGCTGCCGAAGTCATAAAACTAACGGTTGCTCCTGTCAACAGGCATGCACACCCGTGCCACCAGCACCCCGGTGACCAAGCGCTAACGAGGCCGGTGAAGACTCTTTAATGCAAAAACACAGAGAAGGGAATAATTTTTCTGAGAAATTGGCTACTAAAAGTTCAACAAATATTTATATTTTCCCTGCGGCAAACAGTAACGGTAACGGTACGGTAAATGGTGAAGCCGGCAAGCGAAAGTGAAGGGGGAGTGGAAATCATTGCAAAGTGAAGCGAGTGAAGATGGCTGATGGCCAAGGTCAACAACCAACAACAAATTGCGGGGTTTGAAGAAATTTCATGATTTCTTAATTCTAATTTCATTTCCTGCCTATTTGCTGGGCACGGCTGTGGTCAGGGCGAGGAAAGCTCCTAAAGTATGGTTTTCAAAGATATTTTCAAGGGACAGCAATGCTACAAAAATGTTAATGTGTTTAATGCACTCTAAAGGCTTCGAAAACTTAAACCCTTTAAATTGATTGATGGTACAGCAAATATGCACGACATATATACATACTTACATACTGTTCAACTATGGTTTCATTTATTTGTGCAAAATTTAATTGGTGCTGATCCAGAGGCCATATCGATAAACTTCCTGCTTGCCGCCTACATACATACACATATACTCTATACTCTTATAGACATCTCCACATGCGAATGCATATTAAGCTAGGAAATTGTTGCTGATTGGCAGGAAGATATCACTCGGCCTAACTGTTTTTGTTGTGGTTTTTGTTCACACTTGAGGCACTAAAATATCAGAAAAGTTTTAATGCATTTTTGGCAAACATTTCCCCAACCTGCAGGCCAGCCCTTTCGTCCAGCTGTGCGCTGCGCAATACAGCGAAGCATTACGTAACCACTTAAACTAATTCTTGGCAAGTAACTAAGTACGAGAGTGTCGCACACAGTACACGATATTAATAGCCGAACCACAAGCGATATGCCACAGCTTACGACCGAGCACCGGCACCAGCACCTTTGTAGCATCCACACCAGCGGCAAGAACTCAAAGTGCAAGTGATGCGCTTACCGGGAGCGCAATGAGGCGGTCAGGGTTTGTGCGGCATCGTGACATGAAAAATTACCGGCGATAACGAAATTCTGTTACACAGTGTAAAGTGAAACTACTGTACAATTTATTCAAACCTAAAAACCTTATTAAATTGTTCACAAGCAAAAGTTTTCTTCTATAACCACCGGGGGAATACAGCTTCACCTCACACAATACACACACATACACGCACACATATAGAGCGTGGTTGCTGGCCAAAGTCACACCTTCCAACCGAAAAGGCGCTTCATTATGCCGCATCGTTGGACGACGGCTCGTTTTTAACGCTTCCGTACACACAAAGACGTCGAGGCGGCCAGCGGTGCGGTGGTGCGAGCAAAACTTTTCACTTTTGGAATTTAATGAAATATTAAAATCTTTTAGGGTGTTTTATAGTTTGCAAAACTTTGTTTATGTCTTAAGTGCGACCGAGACTCATCCTTGATATCATAGCCTGCATTTGCGTGTAATCCTCGCAGTGTGCTCTCCATGTGCTGAAGTGGTGTTGGGTCCCATGACGGCTTCGAATAATGTTAAGCAATACAAATCTTCTTCTGCTATTAGTCCAACTTTCTCGTAGTTGGTGATGGTCAAGTGTGGCGAAAAGTTTGTTTAGAAACGCTCTCTTAACTTAATCAGAGGGAATGGTGCGCCCCACAGCATCTATAACTTAAAAAGTACTTATATAAGTTTGACTAAGTAATATGCGGTCTTGTGAAAACTGAATAGTTGAAAATCTGTCTTGTTCTCTTCTGACTGATGACCAATTTATCGCCTATTCTTATGTTCATAGCCCTATCAAACTCTTCTACTTCATTTAAATGACTACAGGGGCTGCCTGTTTCGAACTCTGCAGGATCTAACATAAAGAACTAGGTACGCGACATAAGTTACCTTTAACCAACAAGTATAAATCTTCTGGATACCTTCTTCTTTACCAGCTTAGACACCACTTACATGGTTATAGTCGATTTTCATTGGGAAAAACTCTGGGAAGGGATGGTTTGTCTTCTCACTTTGGTTCGGCTTCAAACGGATGTTTCATGGCTATCCAGAGGATACTTGGTCAAAGACCGGAGCTCGTGAGCTGCTTGAACCATATGTTAAAGAACCGTTTATGGGTACTCCCAAGTCTCTCAGAGAACTTTCCTTACTTGCATGAAATTCTGCACGTGACTCTATCCTCCAACCTATATCGAAATTTTAATACCCCTCACAAATATAAAAGATTCATTTCAAGCACTTGATCGGTCAGTTTGTAGGGCGTTCGCTTAGATAATGCAAACACCGATAATAAAAAACTGACGGACGGATATATAGACATACAGACGGACATGGCTAAATTGACTTAATTTTTCACGTTGCTTCTGTATACATATATTTTACAAGGTCTGCGACATTTCCTGCTGGGTGTTACAAACTTACTCAGTTCAGGCTATAAAAAAATAAATTTAAAGACCTTTCTCAAACTTGAGTTTATGGAGAAATATAGCAAACCTGACCAGCATGAGCCGAACAGATCGTCTTCTAAATTCTGTACATTTCGACATTTTCTTGGTATAGAAAACTGTTTATAAAATCTTAAAAATGTACACTGCTTATGAGAGCAGAACTCTTCAAGTCAGAAAATCTCTTTTTCTTGTTGCTTTGCTTCACTCAAACCCCCACTTCCTTGATAATTGCGTGAAGTGATTAAATTTAAGTGAGTGAAAGCATGTGAAAATGCAAGGGTTCGCATTGTTTTCCTTTCTGCCGGTGTGCTCCACAAATAAAAGAATAGGAAGCAAACATACAGCAGCGTGGTGTGGGCCGCAGAAAGCGGAGAGCAAGCAACACGGGTGAAAACACTTGTTCAGCGCGTTTTTCTAATTTCTTAGTTTGCCGACTCGGACCCTTTGAGTTTCGCAAGCTTTCAATTGCGATTAAAGTTACCTCACGGCTTGTGGCCGTTAGCTCTTCACTTTTTTGTTTTCACTCATCTTTGTTGTTGGTACGCGCAAATACCGTTAAATTAACATAATAAGTTTAAGGGCAGAAATGAAGAAATTGAAGAAAAAGTGAAAGAAGTCTTCCCTTCCCTGGCGTAAGTGAAAGGATTAGCTAACGGTGAGTTGGTGCAGACGTTATAGCGGAAGCTTACATCGGGTTGAGTTGCTGTTGAGGATAAGCGATGAAGCATTCGAATTTTACTCGCTTCGTCGGTTTACGCGAAAGAAAGGAAGAACGAAATGTTTGCTTGCTTCGTATAGTTTTGTTGTTGCAAAATTTTTACCGTTTACCAACAAAATTTTTTCAACATTTCGCCGTTTGTACTGCAACAGATTCTGGAGATATACATATGTCATTGTCCGAAAGGCTCACTTGGGCGCCATAATTTATATTGCGACTTCACTTACTTAGCTGCTGGACCGTCTCACCGTTCGATTTGAGTAACTAAAAGTTGTTTAGGAGACCAAAATGATGAACTAGCTGTGTTCCTATCACTTAGTAGTGGCTTTGAGAATAAATTGAACTAAACTCCGTCCTCTGAATAACGTTCCTCTCATTTTTAGAGAGCTGGAAATACTCTGAGTAGTGAATCGGTGGAATCGATGTCGATGAATATGCCGCATTTCGAGACATAGAGATTGCTACGGCTCCAAATGCTTTGATTAGTATGGAAAGTCTTTCCGGCTCTCTTCTAAATTTTTCACTATTTTGGGAGTTTATATACCTCTCAATAAGCTCTGATTGATACCTACATCTGTCGTAGAGAGAACGTATCGTTCATAGTCGTGATTTTAATCTTTCAATTGTGAATACTTAAATGATGTAAAGAGAGAGAATAGAAAAAACAGTATTTCGTCACCTAAAATACAAAACAAAGTATCATCAAAAAAATCGAAATATAGTTCTTTATTGCTTACGATTCACCACAACATATTACATATATGTATGTAGTATAAAATTTTCACTTCCGCTGTCAGATAGAAGCAATATATAACCAATATATAGCCTTTTTATAACCATTTTATGACTGTTTTATAACCACTTTATAACCAAAACTAAAATTTTGTTTCAATGTGAGTAGTTTCTTTTATATCGTTTTTCCTTCACTTGTTACTTAGAAAGAAAATTTAGAAATTGGTATTAGGTTATTTTGCCTATTAGGTGACGATTTGTTTCACATTCAACAGATCCTTATATTAGGGTGTCTTCAGTTAGCGAACCTGAAATGACTACTGAATTCGTCAAAGTTGTTACAATTTTATATTCAATTTAGTCAGAGTAGAATCACTGTGTCACGCAATAAACACAGTGAGCTCCCGAGAGCAGCATTTCATATTGTTTAAGTTCTCATTTCTCTCGCATGAATTCATTTTCACGCATAACGTGACAGTTTTTCCGTTTATTTTAGCGCGAATGCAAACGAATTAAGAGCAGAAGTTGGATCAAAGGTCGATGGCACAAAGCGAACCAAAAATGTGACATTTTCGCGCTTATTTATTTAGTTTTTTTTTTTTTTAATTTTTATCGCCGTGTTGGCATTGTCGCCAGGCGCACATATGGGTCGGGTCAGTCTGCCTGGGATCACTTAAAATATATCCTTTTTCTGCATGACTTTTCGCTTTTTTCTTTTTTACTTCGACCTCAGTTGCCGTTCAATCGCGAGGAAATTAAGCTAATTAAGAGCCGATTGTTGACAACATTCAGGTCGCGGGGAAATGCGATTTAACTCAAAGCATCAGGAAATGTTTTTTATGGAAGTGTGTAAGCGTGAGTTGTGAAAGAATGCAGGAAAAGTAACACAGTTGTCGCGACGTTGGAAACAATTTGTTGTGCGAATAAAATTGCCATTTCATTAACGTCTTCTTCAATTGAGCTTCATTAATTTGCTTCTTATTGCTTACTTCGACATTCAAAAGTCACTGGAGTTAATTAGTTATATATTTTTATAGAACAAAATTAGACTTACCTATGTATGGTATATTTATGTATATAATTGAATATATATGTATTTTGCATATATACACATAGAACAGACTCTGACGAGCTCTGTCTAATTTTCGCTCTGTTTTCAAATTTGATCATTAGTGCCTCTGTAAACAGTCTGGGTTGAAATATGCTTGCCACAATGTCTATATGTGAGTGTGCATGTATAGGTATGCACAAATATATCTGCATGTAAGTACTATACGTTGGGGTATATGTGTGTACCCGCATGTATATTATATTTTCGAAAAAATTACGCAACTTTTGCGCACGTAATTAAAATTGAATGCCACCAAAACAATAAAAGCCAACAAATTTGCCGTTCACTAAATGCTAGCAAACTAAAGTGATTAAATAAATCTTAACAATGTGCGAATGGGCAACAATCACAGCCGCAGACAGAAAGCACAAAATTAATATGGCGCAGGGGCGGAGGCAGACGCTCCGGCTTGAAAGCGAAATGCAATTTTCATAACTTTTCTTCACATTCGGCTTTGCGAGCACATACATACAGACACATATAAACTCACATGCTAAACTTGGGCACTGGCTTATTCTTTGCCCTTGGAATAGGGTACACTGTTAAAAAAAAAAAATATTAATATTTGGAAGTTCTCATATAAAGAGATGAAAACGAGAAAAAGCGCATAAAATATTGCTTTTATGCAAAGACTGGGTCTAAATTATTATTGATGTTATAGTTCACTACATGCATTTTAAAATTTTATCAAATTTGAACCGGACTATAGAAAACATAAAATAAGCTTCTGAGCCAATACGCATAATCCATTTATTCATACAATTTAACATCTGATCAAATTTGAACCGGATTGACAAAAAGAATTTAATTTTTAAGTATCTTAGTAAACATTCTTACTACCGCCTTGAAAATAAGCTCATGAGATAATACGCTTGATTTAATTATCCATACAATCTAACATCTGATCAAATTTGACCTGGACTAATCCAAAAAGATTTTTTTTAAAGTATTTTAATAAAAATCTTTACTATCACCTTCAATAGAAGCACGTGAGCTAATATGCTTAGCCCAATTTTTCATAGATTTGTTATAAGTCTTGGCAGAGATGACCTCCAGTGTCTTCAGCGAACTATTTTTATTGACGTCAATGAATACTTGACGTTATCTGCGGAGGGGATTTTTCTGTTTCGAAGCCGAAAAGGACTACGGGAGGCAAATCTGGCAAATGCGCTGGCTGAGAGATGAGTCGCGTTTCGTGTTTGGCCAAAAGGTCGGTGACAGAATGAGATGGCGCTTTCTAGCGGTTAAAACACCTGAATTTCCTGGAATTTTTGTACACCAAAATGGCCTAGAAATATATTTTACTGATCGACTGTTGTGACCTGTCATTAGAACATCAACCGCCATGTTGTCCTTTCGAGACCGTGCGAGTAAAAAACATGCCTATTTTTGTAGTTTTCGGGGCTCTGTTACATGATCTTGGTGTTTCCGCATGTCCTTAAGGCATTTTATCATGCCCTGATTCGTCTGTCAGCTCTTTCGAAAATTTCATTGTATATACATATGTATATCGTTCTTCCGTAGTTACTGTATTGATCTGCCTACCGGATTCTTCTTTATGTTGTTTCCTTCCTTGATGGCCATATCAGGTGCTTTCCTTACTTTAAAGACTTCCGCCTAGAAGATGCTGCATTATTTGGGAAGTTTGAAGGGTCGCCTGAGATTCAGCTTCGAACATAAAATTCCAGCTTCCTCTCTATTAGCTGTTTCAGATCCGTCTATAAAGATCTTGCAAATTATGTTGGTGTGGAGTATATTCCGCGACAGAGGCAATAATGTCTAATTTTTCTCAGTGTACCCAAGTCTCATATTTGCGCAAAAATCAATGAAAATGAATACCAAATATTTTGAGAGAAAATACAATTTTCCCGTTATTGTTTTTGTTGTTCTGAATCTATGTATGTGGCATCCTTTGCCGCCAGCGTTTATCATAATTTAAACTTTCTGTTATTCTCCATAATGTATTTGTTTAGTGCTGTACCATTGTTGGCAGCGCCATTGTTCTGCGAGGCTTTTGTGGCACACTCACTGATTGCAACAAAAAACCAATTTTCAAAGGTTAAAAGCAAAAACCAACAAACAAACACTCGACTCAATAACGGCACTAACAAAATATTAAAAAGAAAAAAAACCTGAAAAAGGGAGAAATTTAAACGGAAAGTTACCTTTGCACGACAAGCCTTTGACGCAGTAACTCGCTGCCGAGCCGCAACCGAATGTGTCGCAGAAGTTTTTAAAGCAACTTTATCATGTTAAACATTAAAAAGCAACGCAAAGGCAGAGGGGGGAGCGACAAATTTGAGTCGGGTTGCGAACGCGCTTGACTGGAGAAGAGACGCTGCCTGCGCTGTCGTCGCTTTGCTGCGTGTATTTGCGGCGCTTGCTGACGCCGCTTCAATTGAGCCGTTAAGTCAGTTGCGAGTTCTTTTCTTGCGTTATTTATTTGGTGGCACTGTTTTGACACTTGAAGGGTTGCGCTGACTTGCTGTTTGCGCTGTTGTTTGTTCAGTCGCCGTTATTAGGGTTGCCACTTCGCCGGTCCGACGACGACGGCCTTGCCTACAATTGGAATCGGTTGCCCTTCTTGCACTGACAGCAGCTATAATTATTGTTGTCATTGTTGTTGTAGTGGCAATGTTGCGTCATTTTGCGCCAGCGAAGCGAACATCATTGCGACCAAACAGTCGAAAACTTCCGAAAGAGTTGGGGAAGACTGCGGCCGTCAATGCGACGTACTTAAAGACTTTAGTTGGTTTTCTGTTTGTGTTGTTATTGTTGTCTTTTGTTTGCTTACTTCTTTGTTAACAGCGTTGACACTTAAGCCGGCGAAATGCCGGAGAGTTGGGGGGTTCGCTGGTAGGACGTGGCTTTGCGCATATATTCCCTTGAAAGTTTAAATGTATTTATAACATTTTAATTGTATTTAATGTTTGTTCACAACTTTGTTCGTGAATCCGGGGTTTTTATGGGCTTCAAGGGCTAAAGCCGCGTCACTGGATGATGTGTAAGCGTTGAAGAGTGGCTTTTAAATTAGGTAGCAACTGATTTGTAGGCACCTTCTTTTGTTTTGCTTCGCTGACCTTCGCCTGTCGAGTTTTACATATTTGTTGTTGTCTTTTTTGCTATTTTGGAAATATTTTTGGTGACCCCAATACCGTTCGGGTAATTAATGTTGCTTTGTTAGCGCTGGCAAGTGAATGTTTGCGAAAAGTTGCGAAGACTTGCCGCCGCCGAGCGCTGCGTTTAAGCGAGGAAATTAGCAACGACCACGCTAGCGTGTTGCAAACATCTGAAAAAGTGAAAGAGCAATTAGGACCATATTTGTGAAGAATAACAGTTTATTTATTTTCTGCTTGCTCTTTAAAGATTGATGATTTTGGTGGCATCTGAGGGCAGTCCAATCTCGAAGTAATAAGTTTTCAGCAATTAAAAGCCGAAAAGTTCACTTTTCAAGCAAGAGGTTTTTCAAGGAAATATTTTTTCAATTATCCATAAAATTATATTTCGTACAATAAACACATTTTTTTTTAAATTTACTTAATCAAAATTATTATTTGCTTTCAATTCACAGGTCTCCTGGATAAGAAAGCGTGACTTACACATCCTAACAGCTGGCTCAACGACCTACACGTCAGATCAGCGATTTCAGGTGAGCTATTTGCGCTTATGTAATTTTAAATAACAGTATTTATTTTTGAAATATTTATAGTGCGCTCATAAGGCTTCACAAGCTTGAGTTTATTTTGTTGTTAAGCCAAAGCAAGCGTTTTCAAAAATTTCATTTTATTTCAAACTAAAATTGCTTGTGCCCTTTGAAATGCAACCTTGCTTTGTGACAAAGAGATACTATTTCCATATTCAGTCAGCATATAACTTTAAAAATACCGTACCATAATTTGAAATCGATACCTTAAATAGTTTTTCTGCCACAGCTGTTTCAGTTAGCTCCATCCGTTTATCTTTAAGCGCGTTTTTTTCAGAACTGCATTTTTCCAATATATTTTAGTGAAATCTCGAAGGCAAAAGATTAGACCACTATCAATCCAATCTGCATAGAACGATTTATCAGTTTTTCGATCTGATCATAAATCGAATTTAGGCAAGTCAAAAAATTTCGGGTGAAACTCCTTTTTTTTTAAAACACACTGGGTAGTATCCAAACCTTTCATCGGCCAACAGAGCCATCGTACACAGAGCCGAATTGCCTGAGCTTGAGATGAAAGTGGATTTGTAGATCTGAAAGAGGAGTTCCCAAGCTCAGCGGGAAATAAATAAAAGGGGGAATAGTTGTAGGTCCACAAATACGGCAACTGATAGAGGGCGTTTTGTAGAAAAACTTGCCTGGAAATATAAAGATTTGGAGTGAAATATTTTCTTAAAAATATGTATGCTGGACTCTCATCTGGATTTTTCGTGGGCAATTTTGGTTGCTGTGGGAGATGAACGAGGCAAGAGTTGCAACCTCTTTAGTGGAAAATTCAGGAATGTTAGCAGATTGTTTGTGGAGACTTATGAAAGACTTTCTATAAGATAAATACTCATGAAAAACATAAGAATGTTACTTTATTAAGCAATAATTTCTCCATATATAGCTGATGTTTGTATATTTCCAGAATATATGGTGCAAGCTCAATTGTTATTATTTAGTGATCCATACACATTCAAAATTTAATTAGTGTTTTTATGTGTAAAAAAAAAATTTAAATTTTGTTAATTAGTAGTTTTTACCGTGGATTTTTTTAACATTACTAGAAGAAAACTTTCTTGTATTTAGGTTCCATTCAACGTGAAGGCAGGAACCTCAGTAGCATTAGAGAAGATCGGTAGTAACTTGAAAAATAATCAATTTTTTCTTCAAAAATCTTACTGTGCACTTTGAAAATATGTATAAATTTAGCTTTAAAATTTTGAAACAGCAAAGGAGCTCTTTTTAGATTGTTACACTAGGTATACCCCTTTAACTCGAGTATGTTAGTAATTATTAATTTACAACTTGGCTACAAAAAAAGTGTAATTTGTCTAAACCATTTTTCGTTTTAGGTGATACGACCTGAGAATTCGGGCAACTGGACACTACAAATCAAATATCCGCAGCAGCGTGACTCTGGCATCTACGAATGCCAGATCAACACAGAGCCGAAAATGTCGCTCTCATACACGTTCAATGTGATCGGTGAGTGACCGGAAAGAGTCCACAATTAAATATTTTACTGACTTACGAGGCATAAGATATGCAAAGTCTAGAAAAAAATAATTTTATTTTGAAAATTTATGTATTTTCTCTTTTTCTGTAAATTTTGCTGTTTGAGATGATGTTTAGCACTTTCGCTTCACTGTAATTTCATCACAAAGCATATAAAAGCATACCGTGCGATGCACCATAGTAATGTGTAATTTATATTTTTAAAACCACCACAAAGAAGAGATTTTAGAAATCATAAAAACTCAAATTTTGAAAAAAGATATGAAAATTTGACTTTTTTTGATTTTTGATTGAGAAGTTGAGTGTCGATATTAATGTAAGCAAAATATAGAAAGACTTTGTTCAGAATTTTAAAATTATTGGCCCCAATACACTTGTGCCAACGATGTTTGCAATCCTAGAAACAGCTGTTAAAGTCAGTTTCCGGAATAGCCTTCAATGCGCGATTGACGTAGAGTTTGCTGAATAGTCAGAAGGCATACGGAGCTAAATCAGGCGACTATGGTGATTGCGGGCAAAATATTGGCGTAAAATTTGACGAGAAACTCACCATACATTGGTATTCTTTGTTGACAGTTTGTCTGATCGGAACGAAATCGGAGTGCACCACACCTCGATAATCGAATAAAACTGTCAACATAGCCTTGATTTTTGACCTGCTTTGAAGTGGTTTCTTCCACTTCGGCCTACCTTTACTACGGTATTCGCCGATTAATCATCTGTTTCCGGGTCGTAAGCTTATATCCAAGACTCATCGCCAGTAACAATATGTTTCATGACATCTTGAAAAATGCGACGTTTTTTCGAAAAATTGAGTGATTTTGCAATCAGTCGGCCGTTCTGGACATGGTTTGACGTCAACGCGTTCTCGACTCACAACTGCTCGCGACAACATTCTGAACGTTACGGCAACAAAAATTGAAATTTAAATTAAGAAGTCTTACTAACTTTACTTTTTCCCTTACATTGAAGTGTTTTTTGTTCAAAGTTTCATTTATATGCAAGCAAGTCACTACAAATTGCCACATATTTGTGCTTCAATTTGCTTGAGGAGCAAGTTAGTCTCACACCGTTGCTCGTCAAAGTAGACTGAAGAAGAAGAAAAACATCGGATATTTGAAATTGAAAACTCTACAAATTTAAACCAAAAAGGAAATAAAGAATAATAAAACTTCTATACAATTTTGCTAATGCAAAATAATGTCAATCGGAATAAATATAAAGAGCTTGAGCTCTTGAATAATGCTTTTCACTGTCTACAAACATACACACACACGTGCTTGCGAGTTTTGCATTCAGGAATTGCATTGGATTTATTATAACGAAAAACTAAATAAAATGATTAAAAACAAATCCCTCAAAGTGTGTGCAATGGCATTTAATTTCATTTTTAAGCAGATTACTATTTTAGATATTTTCTTTTACACCACAAATTGTCACTTAGTCACCTTTGCTGAAAGCTGCTGCTGTTGCATCGTCGTGTTTGAATTTAAGTCACCTGCAAGTTCACTTATGTAAGTTATAAATGCAATTGCAGCATAGGAATTTCAAATTTAGCATTGGCTTTTGGGCTTATCTCCTTGCAGTAGTTTGTTTAAAGAAAGCACAAATCGCTTGTTCATCATACGCCCCGCTGACCCAATTCCAACAGCTCAGGCCAAATTGCAATCTACCAAATCTGCACAATCATCATTGGCTTTGCGGCGGCTATTTTCGTTTATTTCACGTTATTTCAATGCATATCCTTAGAAGTGCTTTCATCGGAGCTCCGGTGTTTGCACAACTGAGCTTTAAAGTAAATATATGCGCGTGCACACAATTGTTGGTAATATGATCTCGAGCATATTTACGATGTAATCCGCATAAGTGAGCGTAAGACGTTATACACTATAGAGTAATAACACAGTTTGTGTGTACATGCAGGTAAATTCTCACAGATAATATTTCATAATATGGCCTCACGCTGCTTTTATTAGCCGTCTTCAGTACTACAAGCAGATATCGGAATCTACTGTTATATCAATATTAAATTTGTAGAGGATTTTTCTGAGCAATCTACAAAGTTTCTATGTATATAGCTTCACCTTTAATTCGAGAAATTTATACGTTCTTTTACCTTTATGCCTAAATCATTCCATCAAGATTATATGCGAATACAATGAAAGTTGAGATTTGTTGTAAACTGTAAATGAAAATTGATAAGTACTGAATAATAATAAGTAAAACATTCAAAATTGGTCAAAAGTAGCAAAAAGTAGCAAAAAGTACTCCAACATTTTTCTAAGCTCATCATACCTTTATAATATAAAAAGTATTAATTTTTTATAGTAGAAAAAATTTTGATTATTTTTTCACAAGTTGATAAAAACATGAACATTTTTTTGCTTTCTAAACACATTTAGGTAAATTACACCGGTCAAGAAAAAAAAAAATTTTTTGGGGTTTCTGTTCTCATGCTTGAATTCTGATTCTAGACATTGAAAAACACTTAAATATTAATCTGCAGTTCTTTAAGTTTGCTTTGGGCTGATCTAAATGGATAAATATATTTGGGGTTTATTACGAGAAAGCTCATATGAGCATAAAAGAAATACAAAAAATATTCACTTTTAGACAGTAATTTCTTGATATTTTACATTTATATATTATTGTTTATCGCACATATTGAATAAAAACGACTCTTGTATCTAAAAAAAGTTTTCTATTTATAATCTATAGTGAAATTGTTGAAAAAATATAAAAATCATAGAAAAATTGCTCTAATTTCTACGAAAGCGAACTTTAGCCGGAAAAAACAATTTTTCTTTATTTTTGTCCAAGCAGAAACTAAAATTTAACATGTAGATGCCAGACCCAAGAATCGTGTTGACCGGTGTTATTTATGTATAAATCATTGCGTTGATTTCTTCGTATCACAATTAAGCGAAAGTTGTAGCACATTCCTCTATGTATATCTGTTATTGATTTCTTCGCTTGCCAAAAGAAAATATTTGCTAAGGAAACATATTTGTTTACATTCTCAACTCTTACATTGTTAAACATAAATAAGTAAATATTTCTAATGCAACATTCATAGGTAAATATGTGCCTAAGAAGTGTAAAACATGTGCCTTTTGTTGCCGTGTTATGTTGCTGCACAAAATACTACAAAAGTACTGTTAGCAAAAGTTTTAACAAAATTTTTATTTTCTGCATTCATCTGAATCTGGATTTATGCATTTAATGCAGATTGCAGTTAAAAATTCACTCGCAAGTTTACAATGCAATCATTAAGCGAGGCAGAAATTCTAAACTGGCTCTGAGAGAGATATTTGCATTTCATTTTAAATCTGCGAACTCGATACTTTACTGCCACAGCATGAAGAAAAACGCGCGTGGTTGTATATTTCTGTATAAATCTTTGCTTTTAAGTGCACACATAATTCACGCTTGTCTGAATTGATCAGATAAGTGGCTGCCTATTCACTTGCATTGATTATATAATAGTGAGAAATGGCTATTTACTTATGTACAAGTATATCAATGAACTTATGTATGTACTATATTATTTCATTATTTCCAATTTCAGTGAAGCACTCTTTTCATGTAATAATTTTTAATTATTAACATAATTTCGCCGTATTATAACTTTGATGTATCAAATCAAAGCGGTTCTAACTTAATGTTGGTAAAAGTGTTGAAAATGAGGTATATATGTGAGTTTAAATTGACTGGAAAATATATTTCGTTGAATCTGCCAAAAAGTTCGTAATAAAATTTCTTTATTAAGCTACAGTGTTCAGTTTTACTACAGATGCAATTACCAATTTCACAATTTATATATATATTTAATTAGAAGGAAGCATCGAAAGCCGGAGTGCGCTACTTCAATCCGCTAAACCTAACTTACTCCCATGTCATGTCTTTTCCACGCGACCACTGGACAAAGTATTACTTCATGGGAGGGAAGAAAACACTTAAGTCTCCTCTATTGTACGGACTGACTGACGCCTAATCTGTTGTAAATATCTCAGTCTTATCATAATTAGAGCTGCCGCTTCAGCTATCAGCTTTCCGTTTTAAAGAGGACTCGCACATATGTACATAAACGCAGTAAAATTTTCAACCATCAGATTACCTCCTTGTGTGGTTTTCAGCTTTTCCCTTTTAATTGAAAACCTAGGGCAATGAAAGAGTACATGCTCAGAGTCTTCTATACACTCTGTACACGGCGGACACTAAAGTCATGACGATATTTGATTAGGTAGCTTCTAAAGCACCCATCGCCACTGACTATTTGGGTCAGATGAAAATCTGGGTCCATATGTTGTCTATCTATTCACGTATGTATGGCCGGAATCAGTCTGTGGGTCCACCGTCCTTTGAATGAAGTTTGCCACCGTTGCTGCTATATTCCGATGCTTTTGATTCTTTCCTCTCTTTTTGCTGCGGTAGACGTCTCTTGTAGGTTCTACAAGTAAATTCGGGCGAATGGCTAATACCTCAGCAGCGACATTTGATATGGTTTTGAAAGCACTTATCACGCGTATTGAATATATTATTTAGGTGGAAATCTTTTTGATTAAATCAAACTGCTTGAAAAATATTAGATACTTGTAAGAAAAAATATATATGCATTATACGTTAGTCATGGATGACGACAAGGCCAGTAGAACCGCCTGTCTATTTGTGTATATTGTTACTTTATGTATCCTCTCGTAGTTATTAAATAGAGCTTCGCAGACCTTCTCTATGCCAAGTACTTCCTCTTGAAAGATGTTAACCGAGTTCGGTAGATGGATAGAGACTCTCGTGCCTAATCCGCAGTCCATTTCGAACTCGTCGGTATATACGGAAATGCTAACTTCCTCTTCTATTATGTCCCTTCTCCATTCTCGTCTAGAGGGTATCCTCACCTGGAGCAATGGGAGAATGTAGTGTGAGTTATTGACGTTTACACTGAGTTGGTTCAGGATATCACTATGTCCATAGTTCTTCTGATTCCAACCACCCATTTCTATTATTCTTATTGCAGAACATACTGCTGTTTTGCGAATATAGAAGTCTATAGGTATCACATTAAGGGCGTCAGTCAGACATGACTTGATTGCACCACACATGACATGCTGCACTTTGTATTCCATTTAATTTTCTGATCTTGTATTGTTTCAATAGCGCTAGCCATACCACACCAGTACTCCATATGTAAGTATAGGTCTAATGACAGGCTTGTATGTCCATATGATAGTACTAGGTTTAAGGCCTCAATTCCTGCTGACGATTCTCTTGCAAATGTAGTAAGCCATATAGATTTTTTTTTATTATTTTCTTTCTATACTTATTTTCCAAGTCGACGACGTATGTTATACTCCAATTATGAATGAAAATCAAATTTATAAGCAAATTGGCTTGAAAAAGAAACATACATATATCTAGGGACTTCGCACTGTTCAATTGCTCCTGTACTTAACGCCTTTTACTTTCTACTTAGATTTTTTTTTCTCGAAAACCACTTAAAATGAATAAAGATAGACTTTCCAAACGCATTCCGATTCGAGCAAAATGGACCGCACAGCTCATTACTCTATCATATATGCATGTGCCTATGTATAGGTGTATGTAAATATATTTCGAATGAGTGTCTGCAATGTAAATTCACAGCTCATAAACGAGCTGAAGAGCACTCCAATGCACCTTTTGATTTGTTTATTGAGTTGCTTGATAAATGAGATAAATTCGTACACACACATACACACATACGTTTGCACATACGCGTTTACATTCGCATTTGCTTTGTGTAAGTAAATCTATGCATATAACTGCCCTTTAAGTGTGTTAAGTTGTCTGAGTGTAAACTTATGCGCATAAAAGCTCCACTTGACTTAAAGATAAATTGCCGTTAAATAAAAACAGAAAACAGAGCCTCGCCTGAGTTGTGAATGCAATTGGATGCCTTTGTTTAATTTATTGAAGCGAGCGTGTTGCAAGAAATACATTTATCCGAGCTTTTGTATCGCTTACGGCGGCGCCTGCATCAACTTAACAAGCAGCTGCTGGCGTCTGAGCATCCGTTATGCATACGTTGCATTGTATTTCATTTATTTATGTGCTGAGAGTGGTTTTAAGCCAAAATACGTTGCATTGTTGCACGTTTGTATCGATTTAATTTTCATGTGGAGACACTGCGTATGAGTAACGCTGAAGCAATGCATTGTGTGGGTGTTGTATGAATTATTATTGTTGTTTTTGGAAAACAAGTATTATTTTAATCGTATGCTATTTTAGTTTTCTCTCATAATCAAGTTTCAAGAATTTATTTATAGTTTGGTTTTGTTGGCTTTTCCTTGGGATTTTTTTACACTGAACACTTTTCAATTCAGAAAAAAAATTTAATTCTGAAAAAAAATTAATTTGAAGCAAGAGTGAGGTTTTTTATTACAAAGGCACATTTTGTCATATTTAAGCTTCAGCTTTCTACGGACGTGTGATGCAAATGCCGCACAAGAGTTCGCCTCGGCTAATCTGAAAATAGATATTAAATTTGTATTAAAGCGGGGAAACCAGAACCCATAGCTCATTTCCGGTGTTGTGCCTACAATCAAATAAGTTTTTGCTATTCTTGCTTCCACTGAAAACACTTTACCTCGTGAATTCCTTCAAGTAAAAGTGCTTTTGTGGATCACTCGTCGCTCAGCTGCGCTCTTGACAAGCGTAATATCTAATTTCAATTTTCGGCCGCCTTTGTGCCCCCTCACCACTTCAGCAATCTTTAAATTTCTTCAATTTCACACAAAATTTGATTAGATCAGCATGCGTGGGCGGCACTTGGTGTCATAGTGAGTAGTGCACAAGCCCAGATGTGATATGGTACATCTGTATTTATATGATATACATGATTCTATAAGCTAATATGAGTGCGTGTATGTATGTATGTGCATGTGTGGCATGAAATTTGAGACGTAAACTCAATTTAGTTGGAGAATTGCAGCCGATTTGCATGAATTACTCATTGACGACGCATTTACCTGTGCATAACGGCACATGTGAGGGCGAAAATATATACCTGTGTGTGCGTGTACGTTGTAAGTGAGCCGCACCTCAAAGTGCGAGTTTATTTTTCTTCATTATTTTTCATGCTCAACGTGCAACACGCAACGAGAAAGTGCTTGTATGTCGGTAACGGAGCGCTCAGCTGGCTTTTGTTGCGATGAGGAACAGTGGTGGTGTGCTCAACTAAGAGAAAATTTCAGGTCACGTTGCTGTTATGAATTTTAATATGCAAAATTGACAAAATATGTTAGCCAAGCGCACTCATAATAAATAGAAAACAACTAAAGGGCAAACACCTTCATTCAGTGTGCAGGTGTATGTGTGTGTTTGCGTGCTAACTGGTATGTCGTGCCGCTTGTGTTAAGTGAGCAGACATGGTATTGTTGCCCGGGTAATAGGTACTGTCAATCTGTCTGCATGGCACGCATTCTCACCTAAATTGAGAGGAAATATTCAAATTGAATAAATAAATGAGAATTTTATGCAGCGAGCAAGAAGTAATCTATTTTGCTTGCTCAGGGGGTGCAAAGTTTTTTCTCATTTCAAGCTGCTACTTTAAGCGTAAATGCAAGCCAGCTCAAGCATTTATTGAGTTGTAGTATTAATACCGCATACATATGTCAAAATATATAATTTAGGCTAGCACTCGTTTCGCTAATCTATTTTTAATCGCCAAATTCCATTTGCTGACCAACTAATTCGTGCCAATTTCAACACGAAAAAGTTCGCTACAACTCTGTTCTCAATTTTGCAAAGCCCAAATTGTTCCAATTTCCACGAAAATAACGGCATACAACTAGCAACCGCTCAATGCGCCTAAAAGCATGCAATTCATTTTCATGTTCCCAAATATGCAAGCATGTAACGCTTTTATTTTCATAAAGTATTATTTTGTCTTCGTTTTTTGCTTTGCTTTACTCGCATCCATTTCATTCTCCGTGTGTATGAGTGTGTGTGTGTACGGGTGTTTGCTTACGCGCTACTAAACTTGGCATATTTCAAATTTATCACACTTGGCCTACAGCCAGGCGCAGCACAAATGAAAAACAACAACAACAATAAAAACAACAACAACATTTGCAGCAACCGTTATATGTGCAGAAGCAAGTGAAGTATTTATATATATATATATACATATATATACCTGTATATATGTAGTGGTTAGCCTGTACCGTAAAAACAACAACAAAAAGTCGCTAACTGAAAAACGGAAATACAGATATATGTGCATACGAGAGTGTATGTGTGAGCACATGCTTGCACTTCGAGCAGCGCCGTTAGTCTGTTCGCATGACTCGCTTAGTCCGTGTATTCCGGCGCAACGTGGAACATAAAAATGCACTTGCTTTGAAGCACAGCCTGCATGCATTAGCCATCGCAGCAAAAGAAAAATATATTTTATTTGTAGTTTGTGCTCTGTATCTACACAGTCCTGTTCCATAGTTACTCTACAACATTTGGGGCAGGTTGCCGGGCGTTGTAAGAATCTGAAGCAGCGACATTTACAAGCTTAAAGTTCAAACCAATAAACACAGGTGCAAACGCAAACAAGTAAAACTGATTTATGCTTCAAGATGTGTTTGTTTTTCGGTTTTGGTTTTGGTTAGGTACGAACTCTTTTAATATAAGAAAAGCTGATAGTATGAAGTAATGTCCAAATAAAGAAGTTATATACACATGTACACATATTTAAGCATATGTATTATGTGAATTTCTGAAGTTGATCCGGCAAATAGTTACAGTGATTTTAGCTTATTTTTGAAAAGAGCTTAACTTTGTGTAATCAGTTTCAAAGAGATTACATGGGTTTCATGGCATAAAAAATTTTTTCCTGTCTTACTTAATTATACTATATTTGTTTCAAAGCCGGCAGTCAAGACTTCTTACGATTTACTTAACCGATTTTAATGAAAATATTTAAAGGTTGCCGAGCAATAATTAGCAAAGAACAAAGGATTTTTTTAAAAACCTCGCAAAATTTTATTATTTATTATTTTTTACTAAAGAACGTATTGCTCTTATTTTTACTATGGATCATCGTGTAAGCAATTCTGTTGTCAACGGAGAAGCACTTTTTTTCGGGGTACCTGCCTGAAACGACTTCGTGGTATTTTCCGTTGAAAATTCCTAAAATCTTTGCAAAATATTAAACTGTAGAATAAGAAAAAGTTTGAGTAAAATAACTAATATTTTAATAGAAAAAAAATATTGAAAATGGGCTGTTTTTTATTCGAAGAAACCCATGTAACCCCTTAAATTCGGTTTTCTCGAAACTTTCTCCGAAACAGCTGAACCAATCGAATTAAAAATTTCTCTTAACCTTTTTTGACTTTTTTAATATATTTGTCAGGTAGTTATTGAAAAATAAAATTGATTTAAAAAAAAAACTGATTTTTGAAAAAAAAAATGATTTAAAAAAAAATTTATTTTTGAAAAAAATTGATTTTTGAAAAAAAACGAATTAATTTTTGAAAAAAACAAAATTGATTTTTGGAAAAAAATTGATTTTTGAAAATAAATTGATTTTTGAAAAAATAACGGGTTTTAACGACTCTGAAATGTAAATTTTTCACAAAAAATGATTGTGTTTTGGAAACCGCCATTTGGTAAAGAATAAAAACTTTGCTTCCAGTTTTTTTCTGAGCATACCTAAATTCGTCTATATTAAACAATTTTTTTTTTTTGAATTTGAGATAATTTTTAAGCAGAAATATCTTTCCCACTGCCAGCCATCTTTTTTCAGAGGTACTACTGGAGATCGGCTACTTCATGCAGGGTATCAAGGATTTTCCGAAACGATTCACCGATTATCTAAGTACATTAAATTCTGTAAATGAACTACATTTTTATTTATTTGTTAGATTAACCAAAAACATAGCTCACTTTTGGGCGCAAATAATATTAAAGTATTTTTAAATGTTTTAGACCACTGCGTCATTTTAGGCACTCACAAGCAAGAAAATTCATTAAAAATTAAGACACAAACTCTTTGTAACGCTGAATATGTGTCGACTGTCTGGCACGAAGCCTTGCGCGGTCTACGCTCTCTACTAGCAAAAAGGCAGCAAAAGCCCCCAAAAGCGCCACCAAAATATTTACAAATGCTCGTGCCTTCACATATTTACACATAATGCTTCGCACACATACTCTGACATATGCTCGCGCGTGTGTTTGTCTTTTTGGGACCAACGAAATATATTCACGAATATTCGCAGAAAAAAACGGAACTTTTACAACTGTCTGAGCGTGTATGAAAAGCAATATATTTCAGACACTGGGCACATGCACATTTCGTACATTTTCACACATACAAATGCATGCATATATTGTGTGGCCACACTGACACACAAGTGCTGGTTGCGAAGCACCTTGAGCTGCTAGGCTCGTGCGGCGACCGCATTGCTGTAACGGAGTGATAAAAATTTATTGCCCCGAATATGTTGATGCATGCGCACATTTTCCCATATTTATTGGGTAATTTCTATTTAAGTGGGTCATTACTCTGCCCTGGGCGCAGGCGCGGCGGAGGACACATTTCCACACAAAAAGTTGAAATCAATGTCGCTGACACAGATCGCTAGTTAAAAGACCGCCAAGTAAACGGGAATGTGTGTCACATTAGAGAATAAATAATTTTGAAATAAATATTTAAATTTTTTTTTTTTTAATTTCAAATACTTTTAAATTAGCGGTAAAAAGGGAAATAAATTAAATTTAAATTGAATTAAAACAAGAGCGGATTTCAGCTCAACTAAAAACCACAAACTTCCAACTTCCACAGAAAAATTAATTTTTTCGTTTCACGCTGCCCCATTCAATTCTCATCTGCATTCTATTGGCTTTTTTCCTGCTTTGCGCGCCAATCATTAATTTTTACTCAGTTCGCCCAACTGTTCTTTTGGCTGTTTGTTCGCAAATTGAGTGGAATTAATTGACAAATCAAGTAAACAAAAATGAATTTGCCAAAGTCATTTGCACACGTAGCTGGAGCTTTTTTCTCGTTTCGACGCTCTGCAAACAAACAAAGTGCTCGGTGTGTGTCACTCATACGCCCTGGCAGTCGCTGTTCTATTATGCGTAGTAACTTTGTTCTTTGACTTTGCTGTTGTTTGTTGATTGTTGTTGTGCTAGTTGCCGATATAAATGATCGTGGCATCGCATGCAGATTTTGCGACTGTCAAAATCAATTTGACGCAATAAATTATTAGGTCACATGTGCTGTCGCCAAAAGCTGGCAGTAATGGCAGTCAATTGTAGTGAGTGAGTAAAGGTGGAAGAAGAAAGCAACTGAAAGGAATGGGAATTCATCAATGGAGAATCGAAAAAGGCATGCTTGTTTACACATTGAGCGAAGCATTGAACTATTTTTCTCTATGGGCTGCATGCTTAGGGTCCATAATCTCATAATCTAATTTTGAAAGGGTCGAAATGTCTCATAATAAAGTCAGATAATTTGCGTTATGCAAAAATAATTCCAACACCATTGCAACGGCAATCAAAATCTCAAAACGAATTTTCCATCGAAATCTTTTGTTCTCTAAATTTCCCTTCTGCAATCCAATATATTCTTACTGCATTATTCTTTGCCCACACACAAACCGCTGCAATAAATTCGGAACTCCGTTTCGACCGCATTAATTTAATTACCGTTGTGTGCAACTCATTTCTATGCAACTCCACAAAACAAACATAAAGGCGAGATAAACTCAAAATCTCGCTGTGGCTTCCGCTGTCAGCAGCGACAGCGCGTTTCCGGCAATCAAAAATCAACAATCAACAACAACAACAAAGTGGGTGAGCGGTCGCTGTGTGTCAAATGCCAGGTGAAGTGAAAAAGTCAGCAAAGCATTATGGCTGCTTGTGGCAACGCTGTGGCATGCAGCACACGTCCACGTACCTATAAGCTTGCTAAAAACCCGACCCGAAAATCAGATATAATAAATTCGTTGCGGGGACACTGCCAATACAATACACACGCGGATTTATGCATAATGTGTGAGTGTGTGAGTTTTTGCTGTCACACGTCGGTTATGCAGCGTGATTGTGGCAGCAACGTTGTGGCACGTGGTGGAGATAACTGTTTGCGGTGCGACGAATTGCGGCACATTGTTGTGATCGCGCAAAAATTATTTCGTTTGCCACGAAATTGAACGAATACAAAGCGACAAACACGAAGGCGAAATATGCGCGTAGCATATCGCAGGGCGCACAGCGTTTTCATCCATAGATTTGCTAATGCAAATATATACAGGGTGTTTGAGCGCAAAAATTGCATTTATTTGTATTAACACAGGTGAAATGTGTGGCACAGCGTTGAAAAATGTTGCGTTACTGCGAAAAATGTTTAGCGGCAGTTTCAAATTCAAGCAGTATATGATAAAATTCTGCTAACAAATCCCCTTTTAAGCGCGTATCAAATACAATTTTTTACAAAAATCCAATTCTAAAGCTCCACATTTGAGTTCCATTGTGTCCCATTTAATACCACACCACAAACGAAGTCGAAAATTCGACAAAACTAACCGCTTTTGTTGACTGGGTGTGCTCAACGCTTTGCAGGTGCACCACGGCAGGCGCTTACTCACACTTGTACATGCACACACACGTGCGCGCTCTCATACTCATCACGAGATTTATATCACGTGATATGCGCCCAAGATTTGTTACACTTGTGGGAAATAATTTGCGAAGCGACAAGCAAAGAACGCTCAACACCGCCAACAATGCATGCGGAATATTGGAAAAACAGATAAAAAGCGAATTTACAGTTACCACAATAATCTCACAATGCGCGTACATCGCTCACACGGCAAGCGGTGGTACTGTCGCAGAGCTGTTAAGATTTTAATAAACCTTCAACATTTGCAATTAACTTTTTTGCATTTCAATTCACTGGTGCCACATAATTTAGCGAAGCAACGCGTTGCAGGCGTCGTTGCTCTTTGTGTACATATGTATGAGGCGGTGTGCGGTTGTCATTTGAGCGCGGCGCAAACCACTTTAAAGTCACTGTGTGGCCTGCAGTGCTTACATGTTAATGTGTGTGTGTTTTTGTCTTTGTGTGAGTATATGTGTTCATTTAGAGAAATGCTTTTTCACCTAATGACAGCCACTGCTTAACAAAACGGTTTCAATTAAATATGCAGCAGCGGCTCTTTGTGGCTCCTATAAATATGCAATGCGTTTGCAGCTTTCGCTCTTATTGCCCATATCCATTTGGTGAAATATTGCTCTGTTGCTTTTAATGATCCGCCAGTATAGTATTTAAAAACTTGAACTGTTTAAATAAAATAGTGTGTATATATAAAAAGGGTTTGTATATAGACCCTTTACGAAATTCTAGCTGATAATTTTTCAAGAAATTTTGAAACTTTTTTCGAGTTGTGATTTTTTTTCCGCTTTATTGAATATGATAATGATTTTAGCTTAGATCTATTTCGAAAACTGGTTGAATGTGAAGCAGTCATATTTAAAGATATTGAAACATTCCTCTGTTAAAGTAGCTAAGAAAGAAGAGTGTTGTTTTAGAATACCACTAAATACGAACTTCACATTATTATATGACAAAATTATCTTTTATCTATCGCATCGTTTTAAAGAGAGAGTTGCGGTCTCTTAAAATTCGAGAATTCTTCCGAAGAATGATACATTATATGTTATTAAAGGGTTATTTCCACTTGCAAGAAAAAAAACTGTTTTGGGACTTTATTTCAAAAGGCATTTTATTAAAGAAAAAAAGAAAAGTAGTATATATGAATAAAACAGAATTTAATGTACTTCAGTAACACTAGTTTATAATCCTTGGTGACAGTGATGTAAGAGGCTGTTCTTGCTAATTTCGAGCTGTTAACAGCAAAATTTTCCTAAGTCACTCGACAAATTTTCATTAAAATTTAATAATATTCAATCTGCAAGATAATCTACGAGAAAGATGTTGGACAGTGTGAAAGATCTTCCTCCTTAAAATTGTCTCAAATCAAAAAACCAAGAAAAACATTATAACAATAGAGAACAAAACAAAAACTCAGCGTGGATTAGAAATTCGAAATTGTTATTAAAATCTTATTCATCGCTCGTTAGTTAACAATATTTGTTAATAATAGCTTAGAAGATCTTTTGAAAATTTAAAGTCGAGCGGCCCAGATGTTAGAGTTAATTTCCATAACGACTCTGAAAACGCATTTAAAGTTTTAGAGGCAAGCACCAACTTTAGCGACCTTCACAAGTACAAAATATTCCTTATAAAACTTGATTTGACTGATTTGATCAGTCAGTTTGGATGGCAGCCATGTGTCATAATGCTCCAATATTATATTTTCTTAGGAAGAAAAGCACGTGACGAAAATTTCAGATCGATATCTCAAAAATTGATAGACTAGTTCGTGTATAGACAGACAAACGAACAGACGGACATGTCTAAATCAACATACATTGTGACAAAAACGTACTCGGAAATTTAAAACAAAACGAAAAATATTTAATTATGCTCAACATTTATTTTGTCGTCTTCAATGTAATCCCCACCTGAAGTAATACACCTATGCCAGCGATTTTTCCAGTATTCTTAACACTTTTCATAAGCACTTTTTGCGATCAGCTCCTTCAGCAAATCTTATTTGATCTCTTCGATCGACTGAAAACGGATTTAACGGAGTGGCAATTTAAGTTTGGTGAACAAGAAAAAATCACAAGGAGCAAAAATTGGTGAATACGGTGGTTGTTCGATGTTATTCATTATTTTTTTGGCTTTAAATTCGGTCACAATCATGGCTCGATGCGATGGTGCATTATCATTGTGTAAAATCCATGAATTGTTCTTCCACAATTCCGGCCGTTTTCGACGGATATTCCCACAAAACCCAATACGGCCAAATAGAACTCCTTATTGTCTGTCCCTCCGGAACAAATTCATGATGCACCACACCAAGCATATCGAAAAAAGAACAATAACCATCACCTTGATTTTTGAATGGCTTTGGCTTAGTGTTAGTGTTCAGGGTTTCGGCTCGCTTTTTTCCCTCCATTCTGATGATTATTGACTTGTTTGCATGTCACACTCATAAACCCATGTCTCATGGACAGTTAACTCTTTATGAATGTCGAATCGAAATTCTCACGGTCAAGCATGTCCTTAAAAATATCTTCCAAACTATTTCCCTGATCAACCCCAAATTTTCGAAGAATATAAATAGATTTTTTTCAACTACCAAGAAACTTAAGCATTATTTACTATGTTATTTTTGAGATTTAACTTGCCTTTTGCTTTAAAATATTTCTCAATCTATGCCTTTAAATGCTGGAAAGTTTTTCATCGCTTTCACTCACATAGAAGCTCACACTCGCCCACTTTGAATATTTCATAACAATATGTCCAATCCACATTCCACATAGTGCTGTTTGAAAACTAGCTCGAAGTCACAATAATTTTTGAATTTCTCCTCCCCCCATTTTTGGCATTTCAAAATGATAAAAACATCTCCAAGTATGGATTCCCAAGTGGGCAGCTGTATTATTATATAATAGTATGTATATATACATATTATATACGAGTATACTATATAAAATATATAAGTGTGTGGTAAATATGCGCAAGGCATCACAAACATTCCGGCCGGCATTTGGTGAATGTGCCACAATGCGTCGTTTGCTCATTTGCATGCGAAGTTTTCATGTCGCTGACTGCTTGCGCGCCGCGAAAGGCGAAAATGCCGCCGATATGCTGCAGATATGTTCGCGGCAAATTGAGAAGTGATTTTTTTCACATCAGCAACAACAATTAATTTCCAACACGACGCAAATTGGTTTAAGTGCGTAAGACCGAAATGAAGTTGCGTGAGCCATTAACGGGAGGCGAAGGGAGGCGAAGGGAGGCGAAGGGAAAAACAAATTACAATTCAGGCGTTAACTAATGAGCGAAGTTAATTAAAATATATATTTTATAGCAATTGTTTGTTTCAGTTTAATTAAAATGGCGGCGCGAGTGAAGGTCATTAAAATATCGATTGGGGTTACGGACATTTAAATTTGTAGGATATTTTAAACTTTAATGAATTAATGATTTTTAAGTGATATGTATTTGAGTTAACATGTGCGTATACTGGCCTAAACGTTAAGTGAGTTTTTGATGGAAAAGTTACTAATTTAATGCAACGGCTGCGCTTAGACCACAATAACTTAACATACATTTGAATTAGATAGTTCTTTGAACAAAAAAAAAAACAAAAATATTGATGCAACAGCCAGTCTACACGCTTGAAAAATTGCGGTTCCTTCCTCCAGTCTTCTTGATGGATACATTTCACACTGGAAACCACAGCTCATGGCCTCCATTTCGCGCTCCCCGCTGTCGCTTTAGTCAAATTTGCCATATTCCGCATCACTGACCCACTTAGGAAAAGTAACATCAAACAAATCGTAAAATCCTTCAACAACATGCCACAGCAACTTTCACTGAAACTTACGAATTTTACGTCACTCACACACTCACACACACACACACACATGCACAGGGTGTTTGTGGCGTGAAAGCTGCCACAGCGCACAAACATTTCTTTCATCCTCTTAACCCATTTCAATAAGCAACAACAACAACTTTTACGTTATAAAAGCAATACCTGAGTTATTATCATCACAGCATTGCTGCGCATGTGTGTAACGCCTTTCGGCGCACCAAAGCTTTGAGTGTAATCACTTAATGTGTTGTTGTTATTGTGATAGAAAAACTTTCCAAAACCCTTGGTGGCATTGCTGTGTGGCAATGTGTTGACTTTTTTGTTGCATTATGCATGTATGAAAATAATATATATGTGTAAGTGTGGGTGAATAGCAGAAAATAGTTGACCGATTTTATTTTCGCTTTGTTAAAAAAAAAAATAAATAAGCTTTTTTCAGCAGAAGCGTAAATATAACCTAAGTCACGTGAATGCTTATAACAGTTTATGAAAATAATAAAATATAGGTATGTATGCGTGACCTGCAGTGGCAAAAATGGTTTCTAACTACATAGTTCAATTCCAGCAAAGAGCATATCTCGACATATCCATATGCAGTTATCGGAGGAGTTGGAGGTCCTAGTTCCAATACGATCATCTGGTCAAATTTTATCCGGACAGGGTTATGTTAACTAAGGCAAAAACCCAATCTTATTCGTGGCTTTGCGAAATTTGTCGGTTTTTCCACGACGTGAAAGCTTTATGGCAATATTTTATTAGGGAAAATCATTAATCAACAGGTTGGCTTGAAATATTGTGTTTCTAATAGAATTTTGAGGATTCTTCCAGGTACAGTAACAGAAAATGTTCAAAATATCAAGTTTAATAATTATTTTCATGCCACAAAGCATTTAGTGAATGTCGTGAAGTTAGCGAAAACCTGTCTCATGCGACTCACCCAACCATCCCTGTTACCTTCGTTGATAACATCGAAAAAGTTTACCAGTAGATCTCAACATCGCTTATGAATCGACTCAACACATTATGGTTAATGTTTTGGTTAAAGTTTTGGTTAAAGTTTTGGTTAATGTTTTGGTTAATGTTTTGGTTAATGTTTTGGTTAAAGTTTTGGTTAATGTTTTGGTTAATGTTTTGGTTAAAGTTTTGGTTAATGTTTGGGTTAATGCTTTGGTAAATGTTTTTGATATGAAGAGGTGCAATGCTAGAGAAAATTGGATAAAGCGTTCGAATACTTTGTTTTGGCGCAGGAGAATATTTTGAGGGCGATAATAAAGATTTGTATCGAAATACGTAAGATAGCAGGTTTTGTTCAGTCCGGGTCAAATTTGATCAGATGTTATATCATGGCTATCTAGTTCACACGTTCTTTGAATAAACCTTGACTTATATTCTCTAGATACTGAATGGCAGCTCCGTGATTTGCAGCTTTTCTGAACCCAAAATAATCATTTTTACAAGAAAAAAAAACGGTTTTCTAACTTCTGTTCTACTTTCAAGAGTCTTCGGAAAAGTTTTTAGTTGCAGTATTAGTACTGCAGAATTTCCTGCAGGGCAACAACACATATGCGAACATACGAATACAAGTTGCTTTTCGCTGTGCTACGCCGCTGACATGCGTGCCCAAAACAATCGAGTAACGGTTTTGTGCATTTTCATAGAAGCCGACCCTGCGCCGACAAGTCTGCAGAGCGCGAGTGTGTGGCAATTTTTCACCTGCGATCGAGTTCATTGAAAAGTGAACACTGAGCTGAAAGAAAAGCCACGGCCCACACGATGCGCCCCCCGTGGGGATATTAAAAATATGAAAAGAGTGCAAAATGCTGGAGCAGAACTTAGAAAAGCAGAAAAAAGAGAAATTAAGCAAATGCCAAAGAGAGCAGAATGAACGAATTGATTTTCACTTACACGCGCCCACACACATACACACATACGCTGAGCAGGAGTTAAGTTGCCTTACTGGCATATACACCCGCACCTGAACGACCACCCACCCACGTGACTTGGACACGCTACATGAAGTGCAACATAAATTCCAGCGAAAGAGAAAATACTTGCGTTTCCACATAAAGTTGCAAGACTTTCAGCTCAATTCAGCGCCACAGAAGTGTGCATGGCAGAAATAATATTTCTTCTTTAGTTTCATGTTGCCATTCAAGCCTTCGCCGCAATCGCCTTAGCTGCGGCGGCTTGAGTGGCGTGCAAGTGGATGGCATTTGCTGGCGAAAGTGCTTGGCGCGCACGCAGTCGGAGGCGTGTAGAGCTCGGATTTTATGGTGATGCTGCGCGATTGTGTTTTTCTTTTGAGTTTTATTATTTGCGTGGAAAATAACGCCTTAACGGTGCACAGGATAGTGTAGAATAAACCAAAGAACATTGTGCACAAACAAATTAAACTAAATAAATGGGACCAACTAAGCGAGAGCATTCCTAAGATGCTTTTTCAGGGGGACAGAGATATAATCTTTTTAGATACTTTAGACATTAAGGCCTTTCGAAGGACCGTTTTATAGAGTCTTACATAGCTTCTTCTTCTTTTTTTTTGGGCCGACACCGCTGACTCGCCAGACGTTATTATTTCTCGCTGTTTGGCGACAATTGGAAATACTAAGTGTTGGCAGTTCCTTCGCCACCTGGTCTTTCCAATGGAGTGGAGTTCTTCCACTTCCTCTCCTCCCCCGGCAGGTACTACTAGTTAGCGCAGCCGCTGTCTCTTAATTCGCTGAACTATGACCATAAGTCTTTCGCAGAACCTTTCTCGGGGGAAGACTTTACTCCTCAATTGCCTACTCAGTCCGAAGTAGCACCTGGTGGCAAGAGTAATTCTACGTTGGGTTTCCAATCGTTGGGCATGTTTTTGTCCGACCATATTTTACAAAGAAGCTGATGTATGCCCCTTATCAGTTCTTTACTACCCTGTTTGAATAACTCGGCCGGAAATCCATCGGCCCCAGCCGCTTCGTTGTTCTTCAGATGGGTAATTACTATTCGAACTTCTTCGTTGGGGAAATGGAGTTGACCATCTGCAGGTGTCATGCTTTCACTGGCTTTCAGCAGGATGGTGAAGTGTTTCCTACATCATTTCAGCACGCTCTTTGCATCATTCCTTACGACATATAATTACCATTAAGAAATCTTATATATTGAACAACACATAAGATATGAAGTTAGCTGGAAGCTGGAATATCTTTTAGGTTTGCGGGGGCAAAGGGAAGTATTGACCATTTTATTTATACATTATGTTCCGAACCTGACAATGATGGAATACATTTATGATACAATTTGTGCAAACCGCTAGGTGAGATTTTATATCCTGTAGTAAAGTGTTGCGAGAATATAAAAATTCTATCGTTTTTCTTTTTTCATTTACAAATTATTTGTTCTCTTTGACACTTTGATTAAAGTCCATAGCTTTTGAAAATAAGACAACTCAAAAACAAAGTGTTAACTCACAATATTTGAGCGTGAATCCAGCGTAAGTGTGCGTATTATAACTACATTCGCTTTCAAACTCACATTAATCCCTATAATATAGCTGACAATATTGATATCTAATCAGCTCGTGGATGTACTCTGATAGTCTCTAAATTAAATGAGCTCTCAATTTATGTTTGGCCTCAAGGGAGGATTCTACATCTAACGACGCGCGAACTGATTGTCTAAACTTTATGCAAATACTCGACAAACGCTAGCGCACATGCACTCATATATACATATACATATATAGGTATGCAAATGAACAGTTAATATAACCGTTGAACAGCATCTAGGTATACACCACGCTAATGCCTTGTGAATTTGCCATTGACTTCTGCTACTGTTATACATTCTATTACAATGTGAATGGAGTGCTCATTGCTAACTGTTATTGTTATTGTTCGCTGTTATCTTTGCAGAGCTCAAAGCCAACATAATCGGGCCAACGGATTTGTATGTGAAAAGCGGCAGCGACATAAATCTAACGTGCCGCATCATGCAGGGGCCGCACGAGTTGGGCAACATATTCTGGTACAAAGGTGCGTATACGCCATATTCACACACACACTCACTCACTCACTCATACACACATACTCAAAGATAAGTACAGAAACATGCATTCAATGCCTATTTATATGAACACGTGCGCTCTCCCAGAAGGACAAGCCATAATTTATGCACGCGTGCGCCTTACAATTGTTTTTGTTTTCGCTTGTTGTTGCTTTGTTGTTCGCTTTCAGCCGCAAATTAATTAAAAAGTTGTTTTCCTTTTATTGGCGCTGCCATTTGCTGTTGTTGTGCTGTTGCCGGCGCCAGTATGCCGTGTGGCACCAACTGACGCGCGCCTTGACAATCGCATTAATTGCGTTAAGTAGCAACAACAAAAACGGCGGCGACAACAAAAAAAGTAGCTTAACAGCAACAACGGCATTTGGACGGAGCGTGTCACTTTTTTCGCCTCAACACTTCACATTTCAATCGCATTTCGCTCACAATGACAGCGATGGGCAGCGGCAACAACAAGTCCGGTAACAACAACAACGTCAGTGACACCAACTACGCCTATGAGTGTCACAGCAGCGGCTTGTCAGCGTCGTCAGCGGCTGAATTATTCAACGCCAATAACAGTAACAACGCAAGCAACAACAACAATGTCGTTCGTTGGTGTTGCTGGCAACGCAATCGCAAATGACTTTACTCAATTATGTTGCAAATGCGCCAACACATAATTGATGTGACAATTAAAGGCGCATAATTGTGGCAATACCAATACACGCGCAAACACATACACACACATATCTTAAAATATACACACATACATAGACATACTTATGTTTTCACCAATTCTCATGCTTTTTATATTCCATGTTTGCAGTCTCGTGCGATATCTGTGTTGAATTGTCCGCATTCTCTTTTTATAGCTTTCCTTTTTATCCATATTTGTTCTGCTGTTTTTGTAAATAATACTACATATATATGGCCTTTTTATGTGTGTCTCTCAAAGTTTTCAATTAAATTTTTCAGGCACAGAAATCATCGATATGTCAGCGAATCTAAATGAGATCGACAGCGTGACGCGGATTAGTGTCGACAACGATTGGACAGATGGATTGACATCAAGGTGAGCCAAACGTTAATGCCAGCAACTTTTTATTTCAAAAATAGTTTAATTATACTATGGACAATAATTCACTAGAACTCTTGTGACAGTAGCTTCAAAGTGGTCGTTGCCAATAATGGTATATTGGTTACTTTTCCATTTTAATTTTGCATTGGCTGATCAGAAGAAAAAACTGAAGAAAATTTTCCGAATTTATTTAGAAATTTTGTTAGATGAAGTGATCTTTAAATCTTGTGCTTGATCTGACCCCCGAAAAAGGCATTCTGACAAATATTGCTGAAATAAAAATTTCTGCGTATACTTAATACCTTTCTCTCCTTCTATTCCCTATGGTATATTAAATTTGCAATTAAGTTTGTTATACCCAGAAGAAATCGTTGAAGACTCTATACAGTATATGGATAATGATGACCGTGACGAGCTGAGACAATTTAGCTATGTCCGCCTAACTGCCCGTCTGCCAGTATTAAGGCTAACTAGTCAATTAGTTTTTCGAATATCGATCAAAAATTATGCGGACGTTCTTTTTTCTCAAGAAACTGCTCACTTGCAGGAACCGCCGATATCGGATCACTATAGCATATAGCTGTCATAAAAACTGGTGATGATCAAATAGTTTTTGAAGGATATTACGGTTTAGGGGAAGCCGAAGTTAACGTTTTCACTTGTTTTGTTCAGATCGAAAAGAGTGCAGAAAATATATAGAGCACGGCACCAGCAATGGCGCATCTCTTGTATACTTAGCACGACTACGCTGTAAGCATCTGGTGTACCCTCGGTATGATACACTGGAGGAGATGTCGGTAGTGAGACGGCAGAGACTGTTAAAATTCCTGTCAAGCGCAGGCATTCTAAAGGATGAGTACTCTTCTTGGTCCTAACATCTGGTATCGAAAAGGACCAAAATACCAGATTAACCTAACCTAACCCACCTGCTTTGTTCTTTATTTCATTGAAGGTCAAAATAGAATAAAGGTCTCTTGCATACTCCTTTTCATTTCCTCCCTCTTGTGGCAGTGCTGCAATACATACAATATTTCTAGCTCGAAGATGATAAACAGTTCTTCTGAATGGAAGAGATTTTATTCTATCTGATTTTATATATTCTCTTGCAATCAGATTTTCAAATAATTAACAGAAATATAATTGAATTAACATACAAATATTTTTTTTTTATCTGTAACAACGAAAATCTAAATTAAAAACAATTTTAAAATTTTAATCCTAAATATCCCATTGAAAAAAATGTTTATTACTGGTTTTTAATTAATTAATTAAAAAAATATAATACATTATTTTGGAATTTATGTAACGCATTCGTGAAGCGTGCTTCGTATTCAACTATTTTGAGCTGTTTAATTAAAAATTCAAAGCCCTGCTTCTGATATTATGTTATTCACAGTTGATATGAATACACAATGTCACTTAAGAGACTTGAGCTGGCAGTTTGATTTTTCAACTATATACATTTTTACCTGAATCGAACTCTTTTTTCTCTTTCAGATTGAAAATACGCCGTGCCATGCCCTCTGATACTGGCAACTATACGTGCGTGCCAACGATAGCGAAGTCATCCTCGGTTTATGTGCACGTCATAATAGGTAAGCACATAGCCACCATTTGAATATATGTGGAAAACTCCTTGCTTATGCAATTCTTTTATTATGGTACTATAGTTTGATATATTTATTTTGTTTTTGTTTATAGTTTGATTAGATTACACTTTTTATTTCCAATAATGTCGATTTTTCGTTCGTTCTGTTCGCGTCCCTTTCATTCAGCCAGTGTTGTCGTATGTCAGAAACGTGCAGTCCGAATGGGCGTATTTCTTTGTCCTACATATGTATGTATATTTAAAAATCTATGTACATACAAATATATAAACTGCTAAGATGTTTTCCTCTACAACAAGAAAAATCAACTAAAGTTAATAATTTCAGTGAAAATTTTATTATTATTTTTGTTTGTCTCGGAGTGTGAAGGAACTACTTACGATAAAATAAATCCACGCAAAAACCATAAAATAAAATACGTCTCTACTTAGAAAGAATTTTACAAAAAGACAAAAATGTAAGATGTAATGGGATTCTCAAATTGACATCTAGTGGGGAGCTTTAACATGTTTTTTCTCACAAAAAAGTCTAAGTAATAGGAGCTAAATAAAAATACGATATTTATTTTTACGAAAATATTTTTGAATATCTAAACTATCGAATTGTGACAAAGATCTTGGGTTTTTTATTACTAAATCAACGGGTGATCCAAATAGAGGTACTTTTCTCAATCTGTCTTTTTCCGATAGACCACGCGTGAGTAGTGTCAAGTTGTCTTCTTATTTTTGTTCAGTATTGTTTTGAATTTCATCATGCAAAGATTGTCGTCTGAACCACGTTTAAAATCGTTCAACTTTATTACGAAAATTCACGTTCTGTAAAGAATGTGTTTCGCGCGCTTCGCTCAACTTATGGTCAACATAATCGGCCTATTCGCAACACCATCACACCATCACCCACCTTGAGAACCACCATTCCTTACTCCATAATATTCGAGCGAATAGACCAAGTCTAGCACGCAGTGAAGAAATTATAACAGCCGTAGTCGAGAATGTACACAAAGGTGATGGAGAGTCGACTCCGTGCCGTTCGCAACTCGGACTGACTATGGAACGTCTTGGCACATTGCTGACTCGCGCCATTATAACCGACGAGTTGATGCTTCTGGCAGCTTTGAAGCTCGTGATCTCGGCGGCATTTTGTTTCAACAAGACGGCGCTACGTCCCACAAATCCCATCAAGCAATGGTTGTATTGAGAAAACACTGTGGTGAGCAGATATTTTCACGTTTTGAGTCGGTCAAACTCGATCTTGGCCACCAAGATCGTTTTTTAGACTTTTTCCTGAAGTCTATGTTGACAATCCAGCTTCGATTCAGACAAAATATCACGCCAATCAGTCGGCAGATACCAGTCGAAACATTCGAACGAGTAATCGAAAATTGGACTCAACGGATTGATCATCTGAGACGTAGCTGCGGCCAACAAATGAAAGAGAAAATCTTAAAAAAATAAATACCAAAGATCGTTCTTTCGAACGATCGTAAACATTCCCTAAATGGATCACCATTTAGAACAGTCCTTTAATTTTTTCACCGATCTATTTCAGCTTAAAAAAACATCTAAAAACATCTAAAAACATCTAAAACATCTTTTAACTATTTTCCTCGAAACATTGGGATCAGCTGTTGTTTTTATATAAGTTAGCCATTGCTGAGTTCACATCATAACATACATATGTACGTCGTAATGTAAAACACGCATTATACTTTGAATATATACTCCCCAGTAGTTGAATATCTGAGTATAAATACGAAGCTCGCTATGAAGATTTCGTGGAAGGAGGTTTTAGAAAGAGATTTTACTTCATCACCAGCATCACATATCAAACATATTTTTAGTTCAATTACTATACCATGATTGTGAATAGTTCAACAAAACCCCCTTGTTTTGTGTTGTTAACGAGTAGTTATGTGCATATCACAAATCATGCGGATTTATCAGCATATTTCTCAACTCGCTGCTTGGGGGCTTATAAATAAACCTCTCTTTCGTGTCCTCGTCTTCCTGTTCAAAGCGTTAATGAACGCTCCTGCTTAGATAAACGAATGCTTTTATGCATGAGCTTTCCCGCTTTTGTCACGAATAAGCCTTAGCTACAGGTGACAACAACAGCAACAATAGGAGTGAACCGTTACCAGTCCTATTCGACGCTTGTTTGTCATAAGTCGCGAGCGGTAAGAACGACTAAAGCCCGCCAGTTGATGAGCAGCTTTACGACATCACACGATAGTAAAACATAACAGTATTATTGCAGTAGCCATTGTGACTGGCACTGCGAGCGTTGAATATACGATGTGCTTGAGCTGCTTATGGAAATGCTCGTGGCTGCTGTCGCCACCTTTGCCACTGTCCGTCCGCCATAGGTACGCCCCCTCGTATTCTGCTTATTAGCGCGCTAGCAACACCGTTACTTGCATTTTTTAAACTTTTCATGTGTGTGTGTGCTGGTGAGTAGTTGAAATGCACTTTCGCCAACTCGTAAACTTTCGCCGACTTCGCTGCTGAGTGCTGCGGTTGGCGTATAATGAGCAGTTGGGTCAAATTACCTGCTGGCAGAACGGATGCAAGGCGGTTTAAAGCGTTAGTGCGCACGTATACAGCAGCACATGAGTGCACACATGGATGTACATATGTATGATGCTCTCTTTATAAGCAGACGAATGGCACACCTCGAAGGCGTCACACCCGCCCTCTTTAAAGCGCTCATTTTAACGGTTGGCGCTAAGCTGAAAGATATACCTTTGGAGCCACAAATTGGCATGCAATAAAATTCTAAAATAATAAAAAAATCCCGAAACTATAATTTGCTTCGTTTAAGAACTGAAACACAACAACAAGTGTAAATAGACTGCTACATAAAGTTAGGAACTTTTATTTTAGAATCCGCACAGTATTTGGTTTATGACGCGAATGTGGTCTGGCCTGCTCTGAATTTGCAGTTAGACACCCCGCTCTACTTGCGGATAGCAGAGTAAAATGAGGCAACGAAAATACCTAGCATTCGTAGTCAAACCTTCGTTGTGTGGTTGAATGCCACTCGGCGTGTGTGTGGGCGTATGAGTTCAGCTGCTTGACGGGCCGTTTATGCAAATTACATGCCGCAGACCAACAACAGTGTCTATGGGTTTGCTTTTGTTTCAGCAGTTCTTTGTTTGCACAGTTTTTCCAAGAACACTTCATTTCGAGCGCTTTTTAGAACAATTTTTCCCTCTAATTCTCCAATCTCCTCTGTGGCATTATTGCCTATTTATTAGTGGCACAATTTGGCCGTCTGGCGGCATTAGTCATAAACTGATTTTATTATCATGCTGAGCACAAGCACACAAGCGCAATTTTAGTGAGTTGCTGAGTTTTATTTTCTACGAACTGACTTACCTAGTCCATATTTAAAGCAGCCTGGGAGGAGGTGTGTATGTGTGTGTGTCGTAGACGAATTTGAAGATTATTCACAAGACCGAAATGGAATAAAGTCCCAAAGTGAGAATGCATCTAAATGCAAAAGTATTTTAATGTAATTTGACAATAATGCCGACATTTGTCATGAATATATTTTAACTTTGATAGTAAAAATCTGGCAATTTGATGGCAAATTGTTCAACGATGTGTTAATCGGTTTGATTGTCAAATTTCATGTTTATAGTCATTGAAATACATAGTCGTAAAGATTGCAGATTGAAGCGAAATGAGAAATAAATTTAATTGCGATTTTTTAGAATAGAACATAAGTATGTGTGTGTGAAATGTGCTGTAAAAGCTTAAGTGGCAATAAAAGTATTTATAATTGAGTATATCGTCACGTAAAGCGAAAAAAACTATGCAATAGAAACCACTAATATTGAAAAAATTGGAATTTTGATTATAAAATGGTAATATTCGGGAGCCAAGCAAGACTTTTCGTATTTCTAATCAAAGTTCAATTTATTTTTTTATGTTTTTACAAATAAATAAATAGACAAATCGAAAAATGGTTCATTTCTCGACCACTTTTTGGCATTTTTCCGTTGGAGACATTATTCCATCAGTGAGTACTTTTATCGAAGTTTCGAACGGAAACCATTGTTGTACTGCACGAATTGATACAGCATCGTCTCCTTAAACTTAGCAATATTAATTTTGGCTTGGCAAAATTTTCAAAATTTAGCAAATTTCTTCATTATTTTCACTCATCTTTGAACAGTTATAACTTTGTTTCCATTCCTCGAATTTAATTCTTTTGGCTGAATTAAGCTTAAAATCTCGCCTTTCCAACAAAATATGGTATGACACAATATGATTGGTAGCACTGGAGATATACGACTACAACGACATCTATTAACAAAATACGAAAATATTTTTTCGACCACCCAATATATTGGTTATCAGAAATCATATTGAATCAAAATTATAGTTTTGGTTAAAAAAATGGTTATACATACATATATAGGTTGCTATATTTGATAACGATTTAAAAATGTTTTTGATGATACGTTATTTTGCCTTTTATGTGACGATATGTTATACAATTATTTAAGAAAGTGACGTATACGCCCTGTAGGTACAGTAATTGAGATCTACATACCATATACCTTGTATTAAGTTTAGAAAGAATGACATGTCATTGTGGAGAATTAAGCCGCTTGTAGTCACTTCACCTTCATTCACCCTTTCCTCAGGAGACCATTTCTTACATGTGTCAGACGATACAACTATTCTATATAGCATGTCATATACTTCCATAATTATTGGTTAAATCAACTATTTCGACTTGATAATGGAATATCAATAATTTAGCTTAATCTAATAGTACTACTTATATAGTTTAGTCGATTCCCTGTCGTTCCTTTCGGAAGCTGATCAAAGTCGCATAGGACGGTTGAAAAAGAGGCTTAAAGCAGAGTTTTGCTTGCATTTACGTATACATATACCGATGGTAAGACGGTAATTAAAGCAATCATCTCACATTACATCTCCTCAGAGAATGTCTCTTGAAGCAGGGAGAGCGTAGTTTTGCGGCTGCCGGAAAGCGGCTGCATAGATATTGGGTTTCAGACCACAAGGGCGTACCGGGAAACGAAATAGCCGATGATATTTCCAAGAGTGCCATTCGCTTCACTAGAAAAGCAGCTTAACAAATACGCAAGTCGTTAAAAACGATACACAAAGAAATTTTCGTAAAGGCTGACAGATCGAACTAGATGGGATGGTAAGCCTTAGGGGCATACAGGATCGCCAAGAGAACGGAAAGAAAACACACTAGCTTTCTACTCACACGGTCTCAAAAAGATACCAGGACGATTGTTGGTTTAGTCACGGGTCTAACCTTATTAATATTTGATGAGAGCCACATGGCCATTATTAACGGCGATATATGTAGACAGCGACTGGAGGACGTGTCAGAATTAAATCTCAAGTATCAATTCAACTTTGCAAAAAGTTTTGACGTTCTGCACGACGTAAACTTCAGCTAGATTATTGGATGTCACAAGGAATAATGCATTTGATGAACAAAAGGACTTCATCTACATTTCCAAGAAAGTTATTGCAAACTCAACTTGACCATGCTTTTTAAAAAATTCAAAGTCGTTTAGTACGTTCTTATGTTAATACGCTTTGTACGCAAAATATTAACAAAAACAATAACAAAAACATTAACCAAAACAATAACCAAAACATTAACCGAAATATTAAGAGATGTTGAGATACTCTGCTATCTGTCTGAAGCTAATGTGAAGATTTTAAAGCAATGTTCTTTAACACTTTCGATGTTATCGTCATTAGCAAAGGTGGATGGCCGACTCGCTTGAGGCAAGTTTTCAATGACTTCACGACCTTCACTTGATACATTATTTGCGCCACTCAGATAGTCGTGTTCGTGAACATTTTCAACGAATCCGATTCCGATTAGACGTTCGGGCAGTCTCAAAAATTATATTATATGTCCATATAGGCATTTAGCCTTAGCTAGGAATATTTGAATGTGGTAAGTTAGTTGGTGATTTATTAAAAATAGTGTAAGTGAATCGAAAGTAATGGAGTTAAGAGAGTTCCGGGTGGTAAAAAAATAATAATAATAATAAAAATCTAATGATCAAAACTTAAACTTTCAATGTGATTTCGATAAAATGCGCCAGAATCATTAATCAAGAGTGAAACAGTTGTAATTTTTTTAGTCAAAAGGAAATGTACAGATCTGGGTGACGCAGTTAACCCGCATGTTGCAACAGCCAAGCTTCAACTCGCCATGTACCTTTGAGTTGTTGCAATTTCCTTCCTTTTGATTTATTTTAAAACTGCTGCCTTTTACCCTCCCAGCCATTCTCCACTTTTATGCGAAACTATTGCATAAATGCTTTCAAATTGTTGCTTTTGTTATTATTTTGCCATTTTGGGGTTAAAAGAGTCCGCATGCATTCGAGGAGTCGCACAAAGGCTGATGACTGTGTATACAGGAAGTGCCTCGAGCGGCAAAAAATAATTAACTACACACCAATATTTATACAACACATACAATAAAGCACTTACACACCAGCCGTTATATAGCTTTGTGTGTGCATGTTAGTATATATATGTTTGTGTGTGTGTGTCCATGCGGTAAGCAGATATGCGCGTGGCTTTGTGTGGCAGCTTACAACTTGCTTTCTATGCGAGTGTTGCTGTGTGGGTAAGTGCGTTCTAACGGTGTTGCTGAATACAGACTGGAATTGAGGCGCCGCTGGCGATAAATAAACTTGTGCCAAATGGTTTCTTTTATGCAACAACTATTACACTATTTTCTCCAGCCACTCGTTTTTGCAATTTTGTTGCAGTTTTTGTTGCATTTTTTGCATTGCTTTGGGTAAATGTTTGCTTTCTTTCCGAGTGCACACCAAGAAAGAAGCTTTTCTTCGCGCAAAGCGAAAGAAGAAGAAAGCAAAATAAATAAATAAGTGCAAATGCTTGTGTGGGGGCTGTGTGGAGGGGGGGCTTTGGGTTGAATTGAGAGGAAATGCATTGCGCATTGCAAACAAAAGCAAATGGCGAGGCCGCTTTAACGGTCGATTACCCGAAACAACAGCAACAAAATGGCGCAGTCACACAGCCGCGTCACGCGACACTACAGCAGGACGCTGGGCAATCTTGATACCCGCGCAGCGCTGCAGTCATTTGACAGGCCACTTAAAATGTGCGCGGCAATCCGTCACAATGGCATGTGGAGTGTGTTGCAAGCAGCGCAGAAAATATTGTGTTGCATTGCAATACTCCTCTATCGCCACTTTCTGCTTATGAGTCGTATTTGGCCTAAGGCAGCTCACAAAACAAAATAATATTTTTACTAAAAGGTTGTGCCAATATTTCCAGGTCGCGCTGGTCCGCGCTGCCGCTTGCCGCCAGCCAGCAGGCTCATTAGAAAGTCTTTGCAGCTTCGAGTCGCTCCGCGTCCAATTGCTGACTGCTTAGCGCTTGCCGCATGGCTTTCGCACAAACGCAGCATTGCATTTCCGGCACTTTTCCACTCACGTCCTCAAGGGCCAAAGCTTAATTTTTTCCCAGTGCTTCATGCTCCATTCAGTTATTCCACTTGGGGCGCACAGCTAGTTAGATCCGTTAGCCGGTCAGCCTTTGACACTGCGTACGAGTTGAGTGAGTCTGTGCGTTGTTGTTACGCCTTTGGCGATGTCGTGTCGCAGGTGACGTCTCTTCGTCTGTGCTGCTTTTCGTTTTTTCGCTTCTGTGTCTAACATTTCCGTTATTGCAACACTGTTTGGGACAGTCCCAGTGCTGCTCGCAAAGATGTTCATTTAGCAATTATGTTGTTGTTGTCATGTTAGTACGTCTAGTGTTGGCAAAGAGCGCTGCTGTCAATTGGCTTTCAGCCATTCACTCACTTCGGCTACTTCGCTTCGTTCTAGTTCGCATCGCTGTTCGTGCCCTCCGAGGCCTGGCTTTATTTTTATATTTTCAAGTGCCACTGTTACTCGTACTAAGCCCTTTTTATATAGCACCGAGAGCGACCATGCCTTCTGCTATTTGTAAGCATTGACATGGCATTTGCACTGCTGTTGGTCATGTGTATAACCTGCAGGAAAAAAGTACTTCAATGCTAAAGCCAAGCCTCGAAAACCTTTCGTTGAATGCTTAAGTTGTGGAGCAAAGTTTGGGTTTCGACCTTTTAACCACCTCGTTCTTTAAAGTGTGGTACCTCGCTGTTTTTACTTGAAATCTAAACCTCCAGTAAACCATATTCGTTTCCATTTTGGTCACCATAGTAAACTTTGACTAAGAATAATTGCAAAGGGTAAAAGGATCAGTGCAAATTTATTAAGTGAGTTCTGAGATGAAATTTCATCGAAAAGTAGGCGATGCTAAACCCATTGAGCACTTTCTGAGCTGGTCTACATTTGATGCGTGTGATCAAATACAGCTTGTCTTTTGAGACTCTTTGGTGAATGACCTTAATTTTGGTAGTTTGGAGCATAATCAGTAATGAATTTTTTATGTTCATAACCTTTTTTCATGTGGCTTCAGTGTAAAGGTGTATGGTGATGATGAACCCATCCTTTTCAAAATAGGCAGGCGTTTAAACACTTGTAGTCTCTAGCACTGAAATGATGCGCGTCTTGGCGTTTGCTCTCAAAATGCCTCTAAGCTGGAATACATGCGTAAGTACATATCTAAGTAGCCTTACATATGTTGCCATATGGCAGTTTACATATGCTTCGCGGAGGATGTGAGGTTCCCTCATTGTGTATTGCAAACAAAAGTTCCATTTGCCTCAGGCGCATCTCATTTTATACTACAAGCAGTTGCTTAGCTGCCACTCGCAACAAATATGTTTTTTACTTTTACTTTGAGCGGTTTAAGTTTCTGCCCTTGCCTCGCCTTTCTCACGTGCGTCGCCTTGGTTACTTCATAGTTCGTGAGACCGTTAGGTGCAACAAAAATTGTCAAATAGTTCTTTTTAATGCTTTTAACATCTGAATTGGAATAATTTTGGTTAAGTCGAGAAATGGTATATCATGATGGTGAACGAGGTGCTCAGTTTCTCTTATTTGAAAAAAAAAAATAAATAAATAAATCAGTTGTTCGAAAAAGAAACGGACCAAACAATGTTTTGATATCTGGTCATAGCGGAATTGCCGGAAATCGCAGTGATGATGAGCTTCCTGGGTCAGTTACTTCAACAGGTGAGAGCGTCACTGGTTTCTTGTAATTTTTACTTGATGGTTAGGCCTGAGACGAGCTCAGTATGCACTGATCAGATACTAGCAATGGTAAAGTCGCAGGCCAAAGGTTAATCACAGTAGATCTGGAGCCTAAAGCCAAGTTCGGTTTTTAATAGTTATAGATGTGTTAACTGGTCACTACCCGGTAGGGATTCATGTATGATTGACAATTTTACCGCATATTAGTAGCATAAGCTAATTGCAAGAAGATGAGATAGAATAACTTTAACACTTGTTCTTCTCGAATACCCCGACTTTACCAGATAAAAAAAAAAAACAAAAAATACCTGGAATCTCATGCCTTTAGAAATCCTAGTGAAATAGCGAAAACAAAATGAAGTTGTTAACAGAATTGTGTTAGGTTTAAGGCGCTTTGTGTAGAGCTTATACATAAATACAGGAGTTTTTATCCCTTCTCACAAAGGACTGTATTTAGCAGCCTAAGTGTAAGCCTTACGCAATCATGGTGGATCCGAAACTTAAGGTAATTTAACCTTAGTTTCTTTATGATCAGGAATTTCTTTGTCATTACCAGACCTTGCAACAGGTCACAGGTTAGCCCTAACCTTCAAAACGCGCTTGTATAGGATCATTAGTTTGTGAATTACATCATTTTGAGTGAGGCAACTTTTGTTATTGCGACAAAAAATGATAAAAAAGGATTCTCGCGTGTTGATAAAATATTGCTTTTTGAAGGGAAAAAGTACGGTTGAAGCAAAAACTTGGCTTGATGACGAGTTTCCGTACACTGAGCCAAGAAAATCAAGGATTGGTATGCTAAGTTTAGATGTGATAAAATGAGCACCGAAAGCGGTGAATGTCTAGAAGAGTTTACTACCGACGAAAATATCAAAAAAGTTTTCAAAATAATTTTGGATGAACGTAAACTGAAGTTGTAATGATATCAACTGAATGTCTATATAATCTCAGGTACAAAGATTTGCGTTGACATGTACCTCCATCATTTCACTCCGAAGTACAAACAACAGTCATCCGCGATGATGAACCCGCTCCAGAGCTGAAGAAAAATAGAAAGCAGTTTCATCAAGAATATGCACCGTGTTGTGTTATAGTGCGTCGGTGAAATCGCTGACGAATATCCATGGATCGGGCTTCGAATTCCTTTCACATCCACCATATTCTCGAGATCTGGTCCCCAGTGACTATTTCCTGTTTCAGATCTCAAAAATGCTCTCTAGTAAAAAAATTTCGTCGAATGCAGAGGTAATCACCGAAACTGAGGCCTTTTTGAAGCAAACGACACTCTACAAAAATGATATCGAAAAGTGGATGGGCCGCTGTAATCAGTGTATCGCCCTTGAAAGGAGCCATGTTGAATAAAAAGAAAAACAATTTTACCAAAAAAATATGTTGTGTTAGAGCGGGTCAAGAACTTTCCAACCCACCTGTTATGTGTCGGGAATTTAAAACTCAATTAACCATAAATTTGTAAGTTTATTCTGCAGAGAAATCATATCCACGTTCTGTCAAGGTATATGCTTTAAAATACCCTTTTCAGTAGCTAGTTACCAGTCGAAATGCTCGAACGAGTCATATAAAATTGGACTCAAAGAATGGAGCATCTGAGACGTAGGCGCAGCCAACATTTCAAAGGGATAAAAAAAAATAATGTTCTTTCGAATGATAATACACATTACCGATTAGATTTGAAGTTTCTGTGTTTTTTTTCGTAAAAAATGTATAGTATCTCGGATGAATCACCCGTTATTAGAGCCCCATTGTTTGTGCGTATATTTAAAAAAACAGTCTAAACTTCCCATAAAAGCCCACGATAGCTTTGGCCAAATTCATGAGAGCTCCATATATATAGTTTGTATATTTTAAGGGGTTTCCATGCATAGACTTTTGCGTTATTTGAAGGTAGTTTATTTGGAATCAACACTCATCAATCGAGCGATGAAATTCGAAGTAAAGGTCGCGGTACGGATTTCGCGGATTTCACCATCAGCAATAACTGCAACATAGTGTGGTTAACGGAACTAAGACGCCAAATAAAAAGGCGACTCAATACACGCACAAAATCCAACGCGCTGGACTCTAAATAAGACACTTTTTTTATTTGCGAAATAAAGTTGCATGCAACTGCAGCAAATTCTAATGCCACTACGCATTACGTGAGTGCAACATTTTGCAAAAGCGAGAAAGAGGAAGTCGGCGGCGGGAAAGAGAAGGGGGCGAGTGAACTAAATAATAGAAAAAGCCATTTATGTTATCGGCCACTTCCAGTTGGTTTGGTTGCCCTGCCAAGGATGCAGGTGAATGGCGCCAGCAGTTCTACGCAGCCAAAGTATACTAGAATGCACAAACACATACAAGCACAGGAGTATACATTTTTGTGTGTGGCGTGCAGCAGTTAGCATTTCCTACTTACACCGCTGACTCTTCACCTGCCCACGGTGTGGTCGTTTTTCAAGTTTCTAGAATAGTTCATGCCTTGGCTTTTCAACTGGCGCAGTACCGTTACTTTATGGACTTTTGCATTGTACCCGCTTCGTGATGTTTGTGTTTACTGTTACCTACTCCATGTAAACAACATAAATACACAATGTATTTAATTATACAATAGGAGCGAACGGAATGAAGGGAGCGAAAGACCTCGTTGGGGCATCTTAACACTGGCTCTTTTGCAGCAATACTTTGGAGCAGAAATGAGAGAAGGGCGAAAGGGTTGTGCGGAATGCACCTAATGCTTGAATAGTTGATTTATTCATTCAAAGAATGTAGACGCTTGAGCTTGAAGTTTTACAGAATATTCAAGGTTTGTCCGGAAAGTAATAGGATTTAAAAAAAAATATTTGAACCAATCGTTATAATTCTTTAAAAACTTACAAAAGTTTTCTTCTGCGTCGATGCAGCGCTGCCAGCGCGATTTCCAAGCATTGAAGGCGTCACGGAAGGCATTCTCCGGAATAGCCTTGAGAGCCGAGGTGCATTCTGCTTGGATCACCTCTGTCGTCTCAAAATGCTTGCCTTTCATCGGCATTTTCAGGCAAAGAATCAAAAAAAGTCCAGCGGGGACACATTTGAGTTGTAGGGCGGATGCGAAAGCGTTGGGATTTTGGCCTTGGCTAGGTAGCTGTTCACAAGAAAGGCGAGGTGTGCTAGGACGTTGTCGTGGTGCAACTTCCAATCGGCTGCGATGTCTTGTCGGACCGGATTGACTCCTCTTTTGAGAATCTTGAGGACTTCCACGTTAAAGTTGGCATTGACGGGTTGTCCAGGAGCAACATATTCATGGTGGATGATGTCTAAGTTGAAAACTTTGCGCACACGAGTCAAATTGTCGGTGTTTGTCGAAGTGCAGGTCTCCCAGCACGGTCAATTAGTCCTATTACTTTTCGGACCAACCCTAAAAGAACTTAGTGACTGAATAAGTCTGAAAATATGTATATTTAAAGGAAACTTTGGAGTTTGTTTACTTCGAGATTTTCTTGGTTATGTGGCTCAATCTAACTGATATTAGTACCCATCCGGAAATCTGACCTTTATCTGAATGCTGGGAGACCCTCGAAGAGCATTCACTTAGAGAAATATAACTAAATAGAGAAAGAAATATTTCTCAAAGTTTCCCAGAAAGTCTTCAAATTGAACAACTTCAAAACCTTTTGAAGCGCAATCGGCATTAGTGGACCTTCAACAGTTTATTTATACTCAGAAGCGCCTCAGGAAAGAACGCACACTCACCGTTATATTCACTCACGCATTTATTTTTCCATTTCTTAAGTACTTCTATGCTTGTAGTTTAAGGCGTACACACGCTCAGTTATTCATGACCGCAGAGTTGCTACGTAATTTTCTTATTCGAATCTTTTCTCTTTGCTCTTTGCAGGTGAGCACCCCGCCGCAATGCAACACAACTCGAGCAGCATGTACAGCGGCAATTTCTACTGTAGCATTTGTTGCATGCTCTTCACCATTTTCACTTGCTGTTTGCAACACTTCCTCGCAACAACAACAGCGGCTGCAACACTACTCACGGTGGCAACCAGAGGCAACAGCAAATGCAGCAGAAGTAATAACATCAACAATAACGACGGCGGCGGCGGCGGAAGTGAGTGTAAAACTTCAACGTCAGTAGCACGGAGCACAGCTCGAGCTAACGACGTCGGCAGGTGCGTGAGTATAGGGAGCTGCCAGAGGCGCCACTACCAAAGACACAGCCGTAGCCGCAGCTGCAGCCGCAGCCCGAGCCGCATTAGCACTAGTGGCGCAACCGCAAGAAGTTCGCATGCAACACGCGAACTCAGCGAAATTACGAGATGAAGATGAAGCTGAGACCGAGCACAAACAATTATACTGCTATTCGCACATACACACACAAACACATCTATACAATGCATATACACCAACACATGTACAGCCTGCGCGCTAAATGAAGTAGTTGACGCAACAGTTGTGCCACACTGAAGGGCCGCACAGGCGTTGAGTCGCCGCAAATGGAATTGGGCGCAGGGCTGGAGCAGCAAAAGGCGCTTTGCGGGGCGCGGGAGCATGCAGAAGGGCGTAAACACATTAAAGTTAAAACACTCACGCACTCAAGCGCCGCAACCAGCTCGGTTGCCGCAAGAGACCAGGCGCAGCTGGTGATTAAATGGCGAGCGCTGCGCTTGTGTGTGTGTGGGTATGCGCGCCGCCCGCCACCCGACAACACATTAAGCAAACACCAGCAATTTTAGCGAATAAGCGCGAGTCTCTAGTCGCGCTCTTTGCGACCTGCATTCGAATTACTTGTGGCGCTTCCGCCCTCTGGCTTGCGCCCAGCTAGAGTGCTAGGCGCGTTAGTGCCGCGTCAGCATATACGACCAGTTTACTGCCGACTTGAGCGTAACTTCGCGCCTTGCCCAGCCGCGCCACGTTACCACATTGCCACATTTTTCTCATTGAACGCACACGCTCGCTGTACGGCCATTTGGGTTAGAAATTTTTACGAAATTACTTTTACTTTCCTACGCGCACACACACACTCACTCACACTAATGGAAGACGTACTACTGATAAACTGATAACTTAAGCTGTGGATGAACATAAGACACAAACACACGCACGCAACCTTAGAAATACATACATATATTGAGATATTTCCAGAAATTAAATAACTGTAGTGAAATTTAAGACAAACACTTGTAGTGAAAATAATAATTATAGTAAAACAAGAAGAGAGGAAAAACAAAAATCATAGCGAATAAGCCATCAACTCCAACTGAGGACTCTATCACACACACACACACATATATATATGTATAAATAGTATAACTTAATACCGTAAGTCTGCAGGTGAGTAGTGAGTAGGCGCCAACCTCTTGAAGGTCTGCAATTGAATTGCTCTCTCTGAGGCTGGCACATTAATAAGGTAACCTTATAATGTAAGACTTAATAGCCATAGTTGAAATTGTTACTGTATGCGTAATCACTTTTCGTATGTGTGTGGGACTTGTGTATGCATGTAAATATTGACCCTGCGCAGCAATATACACTGATTCAAATAGAGCTTAACTAGTGCTAGTTTTTCACTTAATCTCATATATTTACGGTTATACACATAAGCTACAATTTCAAAATCTTTCAATTTGATTTTATCTAATGAAAGTGTTAAAAATGGAGTTCCTATCGTTATTCATACTGCCTGCTTGGAGTGTTCACGAATATTCTTCCACAGTTTCCTCAATGTAACAGCAATCAAAGTGATTTGTTTTCTCTGAATATCATGACTTCAGCAACTTGTAGTAAAAAATCTGGAATGCATGTTTCGACAATTTTTTGGTAAGAAGAATTACAATTTTAAGGGATCGATCGTCTCAGTGTGACCCATCTAAAAATCACTGGTTTTCGAGATTTTTTTGATGATGAAATTGACTAATCTGTTCGATTTTTTTATAAATAAATACATTCATAGAGAATACAAAATTATTTTTTTATGTTTATTTTTTGGGTATATAAAAGTTAAAAAAATTTTTGAAGTGACATTTCCAAAATATAATTAATCAGTAGGAAAAACTCTATGGAAGCTTTTCGAAAATTTCACACTAAGACGATTTCTTAAGTGTCACCCCAGGACATTCATCCACATCAGCAAAAACCGCATTTTTCCTATTGATCAAACCAAATTGGCGAAGGTCACATAGAACATAATTTTTAAATGGTTGATGTATGAATGATACAGTTAGTTAATTCTTCATTTATGACGGAAAAATAATTTGTAAATTTGAAACCTTGTAAAACATCTCCGTCACGTATACTGGCAGCTCAATAATTTTAGAACGGGAAGCGGTAGAGTCTCTTACCAAACGTTGTGCTCTGGCTTTACGAAACCGTATTTAAGCCAATTCTGTTCTATTATGTATTTGTCTAGTGGAGCGTGCTCGGTAAATCCACACTCGCTAAACTGCTTTCACTTCGAAGCAGCTCTGATGACTTGATCGTCTATTACTAGTGGTATCTTTTTCGTGCACATACCTCCGAGAGATTCGTAAGTCGACTGATTTACTGAGAAGAGGCGCAGTGAGCTTTTTCACGGATCAACCGAAGCTCAAAGGAAAGATTGGTGGGAAGACTTCTATCGGGTCTCAATCAACTATTGTTTCAGTGTGATAGACCCCTTTAGTGTCCTTCAATTAGAAGTGGCGGTCATCAAGGTAGCAGCAGAAGCACTTCTTTCAAGTACGACTTCTTTTTAAGGAGGCATGCATCCACTCCGACAGAAGAGTCGCTATACAGGCCTTGAGCTCGCGGACGGAATCAATCTTTCGGACGGAATCAAACTTTCCACGAGCTCGGCGATTTGGTTAGAGCAGATATTCGTCTTCTTCTTCTTTGTTGTCCTTCTTATGACTGTCTGGCGCCGATTTGAGATTCCAATTGTAGTCAGGTGCTTCTCCACCTGGTCTTTCTAACGGTGTCGAGGTCTTGCTCTTCCTCTGCTTGCCTCGGTGCCAAAAGCTGGAGTGTTTCCATCCATTCGGATAACATGACCTTACCAGCGTAGCCGCTGTCTCCTAATTCGCTGAACTACTATATGAATGACGTCGTATATCTCGTACAGTTTATCGTAGCATAGACCGAGGTATTTTCTATTGCTAATGTGCAAAAGACCATAAATCTTCCCCAGAACCTTTCTCTCGAAAACTCGTAATGTCGATTCATCAGATATTGTCATTGTCCATGCCTCTGCACCATATAATGAGTGACTTATAAAGTTATATATCAATATCATCGGCATACGCCAGCAGCTGTACATTCTTATAGAAGATTGTACCTTCTCTATTCAGCTCTGCAGCTCGATTTATTTTCTCCAGCAACAGATTGAAGAAGTCGCACGAAAGATAGTCGCCTTGTCTCAAACGGCTCGGAGAGGTTCTTGCCGACCCTAACAGAGCTTTTGGTGTTGCTTAGCGCTTACACAGTTCTATTCGTTTTTGGGAATTCCAAATTTAGGCATAGCGGCATAAAGGCCGGATATTTTCCAAGATTTGGTGGATTTTTAGTCCGTTATTGATTTACCAGGCCTAAAAACTTACTGATAAGGTCAGTTTGCTGACGGTGCGCTTTAATATTTTACACCATACACTCGACGGAAACTTATATGTGATGTTTAAAAGGCTTATTCCACGGTAGGTTGCGCAGATTTTGGGGTCTCCCTTTTTTGTTGTTCTTTAGGCGGGCAATGGAAAGTCCGCTCCATCGTCATCGATTGTGTAATTGCCTTTCACTGCTATTCAGCAGGCTGGAGAAGTGTTCCCTCCATAATTTTAGTATGATCTGGGCATCAGGCACTAGATTAACTCTGGTGGTTCTACAAAAGTATGCTCCGGTCTCGAAACCTTCTGCTAGTCGCCCCATGTTTTCGCAGAATTTTCGAGTATTACTCCTTTCGGCCACCTTGTCAAGCTCTTCACCCTCAAACATTGCGGCGTTTTCCTTTTTTTGTCTGCAAATGCGTCCCTGTATCTATTGCATCCCGCACGTGTTGTGGTCGATTGTAACGGTGCGAGGTAGGTAGTCTGTTTTCTCTCCACTGCGATACGGCACCTCTTATCGTACCAGCTGTTCCTTTTCCGAAAAACAAAGGTTCCAAATAAACTGGTATAATCGAAATTGATGACTTCATTAAATTTCACTTTCTCTCGTAAGTAAGATTTTTGACATGTGGACAGAGTCCAAACTCAACAAGTATAGTAGACAGATTCGAAAACTCGACTTCGAAAATCTTTTAAAAATCATACAAGTGTTCTTTCATTTTTCCTACGTATGGTATATCTCTAAGTGGTTCTTCAGAATTAACTTAAGGGGCTACCGAACGTCGCTTGCCTTCTTCACTGTTTAACGCACTTGACAAGAGTAAAACATTGCAACTTATTTTAAAGCCTTTATTTTAATTTTGAATATACGTTATAAGTATTCAAGCGCAGTCTGCTTCACATTTCTGAAGTTTTGAATAATTTCAGAAATAATAGCGAGGAGGTACAAATACAACCTGTTTGCTGCTGCGGGCTTTGAACGCCAATTTTTTGTGTATTTGTAATGCAGTGTTCGATTGGCAGTAGGAACGGGTGTGCGTGTGGCGGAGAAGATACTTCCATAACGAAGTGTATGTATTTATGATTATGGCCGCCAGAGCGTTTGAGCCACACACAGTGAAATGAATGATAATAAAGTTAATCGGTTCAAATGTGCAATACTGAGTGGCTAAATTAAATTGAATACTTTGGTATAAATATAAAGTGGTCATTTATAATAATAAGCATAATTTTTTAAAGCCCATTTTTGTAAGGTTGTACATAAATATATGCTTACTGCGAATTATATATACATTGAAATTAATAGAGTAAATTATTTTTAATTTCATGTCGGCATTTGATTTCAGCTCACTTCTGAACAATTGCATGGAGCTTTATTGGCTTAACGATGCTGGAGCGCAGCAAATGCTGAAATTATAAATTTTCAATGTCACTGATAGCAAACAGAAGGGTTTATGGTTAAATGGAGGCACAATTTTGTATTCTGAAATAAAACATTCTCAATTATGCAATTTTCGTTGTTTTTTTTTTTTGCAGCTGAAAGGGCAAATTATATTTGATAGCAAGATTGGACTGCAATCAATTAATTACGGCGATAAATATTAATAAAATCTTTCTAAAAAAATTTTTCAAACAAATAATTATTGCTATACCCATTTGAACTCCGGTATTCGCTACGGATTAGCGCTAATATAAATATAAATTTTGAAACAGCTTGTAATTGCACTGAATGGCCGGATACATTTCTATATGAAATTCCTCAAAACGTCGATTTGAGCGAAAAAATATTTCTAATCAATGGTGAATTTAGCAAAATTGTGGCAGCATTTGTTTGTATGCCAATATGTGTTCGAGCGTATCACACACACATTTAGGTTGGCATGTAAATAAGTATTGCACAATTAAACCCTTTTTGGGCTGTAAATATTTTATTAGTTTCGAATTAGTTGTTGTTTTGTAGGCAAAACGTGTAAATGAACTAGTTTTGCTCGAAAAGTACTACTTAAATTAGAATTTTTTTGGAAATCGAACAACGTGCGATTAGACAAGCTGTTGCTGTTTATCAACTGAAAAATAATTGTTTTGGGTTGTGTGCATGTGTGAGTTTGCATTTTCATATGCTCATAAAAGCAATGCGTATGCAGTTTCGCGCAGTTTTGCATTTCCATTTTCACACGCACATATGCACCCACACACATGCTGTCAGCTGCGGCGCTGCGCTGGCGTTAATTGCCACTGCAACGGGTTCAACAACGGCGGCAATTGAATGCTAAACGCGCGTTTGTATATGTAAATAGTAGGCGAACTGTGCAAGTCAATAGTTTTAAGTTAATTTTAAAGGGAATAAATTTCAAAATAAAAGCGAAAACATTAAACACTTAATACACACACACACACATAAAAATATATTTATATCGTTGAAGTATAGTGTAATTGGGGGAATGGTGGAAGTTAGAGGCGAAATGCAGATTTAAATTTTAGATGCTAAAAACAGTTAGATTTGCACGTGCTGCAAGGCATTAGCGGTTAAGTGAACATGAAAACAAACAGTGCGAAATAACGGTGAAGCAAGAAATTGTTTTTTGCTGTAAAAAAAATCGATACAAATGTACAATAACCCAAATTTGAAATGCAAGCCACTTTTATAATGAAATAAGTTTGTAATTGCAACCACGAAATGGACTTGAAAGTGGTTATTCCGCAGAAATTCTTTATTTAAAGATTTTTTTGAAATTTGTTGAATTATAAATTATCTCACGAATAGTAAACTAAGTGTGTCTCTGGAGATGTGTTTACACTCGAAAATTTGACATTTCAAAAATATTTTCAAAATAAGCCACGAATACAATATTTTGAAAAATATTTTAAACTTTTTCTGGCCAAATATTAGCGTTAATTATATCATCATCATAAGTTTACAGGCGAAGGAAAAACGATAAAATAGAAACAACTCACATGGAAACAAAACTTGCGTTTTGGTTAGAAAATGGTTATAAAGTGGTTATAAAATAGTTATAAAACAGTTATAAATTGGTTATAAAATGGTTATATCTTGGTTATAAAGCAGTTATAAAATACTTATATATTGGTTACATAATGGTTATATCTGAGAGCAGTTGACAATTTTATGCATGTATATGATGCGAGGAAACGTATGTCATAAAATGTGCAATTCCGATTTTTTTGATGATGCGTTGTTTTGGATTTTAGGTGACGATATGCGCAATGATGCAGATAACATTATAATGAAAGGTAACCACTTTAAAGGTTAAATCCACTCAAAAACTTGACATTTTTCTAAAAATACTATATCAAATGTACAATGTCATACTTGAAAAATATCGAAAATTCAAAATTGATCCAACAAAAGGCTTCGGAAAGATGAGCTTTATGCCCAATTCACATCGAACTTTTCTTCGCTTTGCTTCAGACATTTGTTTTCACCGAAAAGTTCGATGTATGCTTTTGTATGAGTGCATTCACACCAAAGCGAAACGCAGCAAGGCGGCGCAAAGTGTTGGGCAACTCTTATTTTTTACTCCTTGCCAAGCAATAGGCGCTATTTTTATTAGAGAGTAACACTGAAGGAAAGCACTCATCATGGCATACCCTTTGTTTTCTTCGATCCGTTATTTCAGTACGAACTGTCACGGAAAACGGGAAAAGTTGTATGTGAATGAGACTTAAGAATTTTCAACTTAGCGCAATGTGTTGCCAAAACTTTAAAAGTGTTTTCTCTAATCGCTCTTTTCAAAAACGGTGCTCAAAGTTTCGACAAAACGACTGGACCGATTACAAATCCAAATTTTGTCTAATCTCTCGATCTGCATTGTATTCATGCATAGTGATAATAAATTTTTCGAGTGTTTGGTTAAAAAGAAAATTTAAGCAGAAAAAACATCTTCCTACAACTTTTTTGTGGCGGTCCTACTGGAGATCAGCTATGGGACCGTGAGAATCCAATTTTTCTCAAAATGAATCGGTTATAAAGAATATTCAATTTTGTAAATGTACATTATTATACCCTGAACAGGGTAGCTTCGGGGTTTGAAACCTAGAAAAAAGCATCGGAGGCCCTATAAAATATATACTATTTTTGAGATATCAATCAGAAATTTTGCAGTTGCCCTTTTCAAAACAAAAGCTACTCACTTGTCGGAACAACCGATATCGTACCATTATCGCATTTAGTTGCCATACCAAACTAATAATCGGACTCAAGTTCGTGGATATTACTCCCTCAATGCTTTGTTCTTAATTTGCAGAAGTACGAATGATAATGGGTGCGCCGTTGCCTACATTTCGGCGCGGATAAACTTGAAGTTTTTATGCAGTACATATTTGTGGTTTTTTGCCTTTCAAGTAACAGTGTCCCGATCTTTGAGATTATCACCTCTCTTGCAGACACAATGAAATTTGAAGTAAGATTTTATGTACAAAATTTCTAAACAAAATTTTTATATAATAATATTACTTATTGTTTTTGTATTAAGACTTATTTGTTTGTGGAGAAAGTGTGAGAAATTAAAGCAGAGAAAATCAATTTTATATGAATCTATATTAAGCAGAAACAGTGTCTAAATATGAAGAACATTGTTAGCAAAGTAAGCAATTTTTGTTTGATTTTTATGGAAAAATAAAAAAATGTAAATAATAACCAAAAATAGCCATAATTCTTTTCAACTAAGCGCAAAATGTGCTGTAGCATTTTAAGATTAAAGTATTACAAATCGAATTCATAAAAAAAACAGAAGCAAAAATAAACAAAATTGAACTAAAAATACAACAAATTTGTACATACATAGTATATTAGAGTAAAGTAAGCAGAATAAAATAAAAGCAAAATAAAGTAATTTTATAATGCATTTCACAATTAGTTCATTTTCAATGCTCAGAGCTCGATTAGTGCATACAAACATACAAGACATATGTTATGCACACATACATGCAGACCCGTGTATGTGAATACATATGTATGTATATACATAGTTTCATCTATCCTTGGCATACAATAATGATAATGATATACTAATGATAATAACAGCGGATTGATGGTTTGGTGTAAAACAACAAAAATGCAAAATAAATAACATAGTATACAAACATACATAAATATATATTCTTAGTAATGCAACATTAATATATGTAAATGAATAATAAAAGTTTAGCATTGGAGCATAATAAGAATAATGAAATGTAAACAACAAACAACAGCATAGCTGCATATAAACGAACACAAACAAACACACATTTAATTGTACTGAACACATGCAGAGATTAATAAAATCATGATTTAGAAAAATTTCAAATTATTGCATTTCATTTTGTCTATTGGAAAGGGTTGGAGGGACAAAGAACCTGGCACGACGGGCGTGAAAGAAGTGAGGTTATGTTTTTACACGCTCTCCATATGTTGTGCAGAGAGTTTCGTTAAACCAACGGTTGTCTGTCACACATTGGTTTGGTTGTTTGTGGGTGCGTTGGTGTTGGTAAGACAACCAAAACTCGAAACAATTTCTTATCATAATTGGCGCCAGGTGTGATTCAGAATATATTGAAAGTGATGACCTCCGATAATCCGTTTGACTTTATACCGCATGTAATTTGACTAAAAATTGTGTGATGTTGATATATAATTTCTCGCAGCAGTGGTTTAATAACAAAATTACTTCTGTTGACCCACCTGGTTTTTATAATACTCGGACTGATCTGATATGTATATCGATATTAGTGTTACCACCATGGGCTCAATTAAGGCTGGATGCGCCATTTTGATGCACTATCGCATCTTATAACATTGCTATCACTTTTAATCGCTACGTTTAAGCCGTTAGGTGCTCTCAATGAAACTTCTTATATCCGTTATTCTTTTTATGGACAACCACTCAGATTTAGTACCTAATGGTTTCAAAGTTTTTGGAATTGTAATAGAGCTGGGCATTCACAGGGAAAGTGAAACCCCTCTTACTTATTCCCTTCTAGTTTGCAACAGCGGCAAAAAATGTTATAAGACAGGCCCATTTTTATCTGTAAGTTTGTATATATTATTTCTGAATCTAAGTAGTAAGTCCTTGGTTCTCTTTCTGTCATATTTGTGTAATATCTATTTTGTTATCTTTCCGCTTGTTATTGAACTCCATCTGATCTGAGATATTTGTTCAAAAGGTGTAAAAATTTCTCTGTTGATCGTTCTCAGCGGTCATGGCATTGACTCCACTTTGATTTCGTCTAAAGAGGCTGTGACCGAGACCCATATTAAGAAACAGGAAGAATTGCCGCTCCTTAAAGCCTTTATGCAGCTCTTAACTACGCTGGAATTTAGCTGCTGTTGATAGGGCTAGAAATGCCGCCTGCCTACCAGTATATATGGTTGCTTTCTGTATCCTCTCGCAGTTATTTAATAGAACTTCACATGCCCTCTCCATACCTAATACTCGTACTTCTGCTTGGAAGATGTTGGCTAAGCAGATTGAAAGAGAGATGATCTTCATTGTCCCCGCCCCTACTATGCGGTCTATTTTGAACACGACGGTATAAGTACAGACTGCCATCCTCTTCCATCAAACCTTTTCTACCAAATGTCTGCTCCACTCACATCTAAAGGGTATTCTCAACCGGGAGGTGGCTGCTGAAATCTAACCTTGGGGAACTATAATCTGATTAACGTTATGTTTAGCCGGTTCAGGATGGCACTATGTCTATAATCTTTCCTGTTGCAACCTCTTGAATCATTTATTCTTATAGCAGAACTTGCTGCTGCTTCTCGAGAAAAGACGCCTATTGTAGCTCCTGCAGGAGTATATTGAGCACGGCTATCGGAAATGATTTAACAGCTCCGGTAACCCATGCACAGAATGATCTCTGTCCATGTAAACTGTGCGCGCAAACCGAATCGATACTTTTTTTTGTCAATATGTCAATTAGTGTGGTAGCCGTTTTTTTTGCGACGCGTAAAGTTTGTCTAGCGAATTTTACCATGGAAAATAATTGTACAATGAGTTTGCTAGAAATTGTGTTTCCAATGTTATTACCGCTATGGAGTCTTTGTAAATCAAAAAAGGAAGGAAACAGCGCTCTGAATTTGTCATGTTGGATGTGAAATAACAAAAGATTACAACCTCTATTATGGATCGTCTCAATACAAATTTAGACTTCTGCGCTTTATTTTCACTTTAAGCATCATTCTTTGTCTCTTCTACGTTCAAGGTTTCTGCTTGATAGTCTCAAATACAATAAGTTTTTTGAAACTTATAGAAATAACTCTAGTTAATTTGCTATTCCTATCATAATATTAATATCAATTCTTCTTCCATTAAAAATCTCACATATATTTCATTTACTGTTAGTGATAATCTTCGCAATACAGTTATCGCCAAATCCAACACTGTTTTATCATAATCCATCACAAATTTCTCATCAAACCTCACACACACATATTTGGCGGTTTTGCGTTAAGAATACAAAAGAGCACAAGTCGAGATAGCACACAGTTCGGTTTCTTCCGTTTAGGCCTGCAATTCATTGAAAAATTAAATACATTAATATTTTTCTATACTTTCCACATAAAAATTTAAACAATCAAATCCAAAATACAACAAAAACAGCATCGAAACGTTCACGAATCTACTCTCCTCAAAATATTGAAAAAACGACTTTGGCTCTTTTATTCTTCAATGCATGCGTAACGAAGAAAGTGCCATGTTCTGCGACAAACAAAGATTTGTGCGTGTGTAAATAAAAATAGTTGCGCACAAATTAATCGAAATGATGATGGATCTTTTGTGGGAGAAGTTATATTTTCGCCTAACTAAGAAAGTAGGTCACACAAAAGAATGCACACAAAAGCCGAAACAACCAACAAAAACGAAAGAAGAACACAGCCCAGCTATCTTCTGAGCGAAAGTTAAGCAAGCCAAAATAATGAAGAGAACGAAAATGCTGTAAATAATAGCCACTAAAGAAAAACAAAAAGAATTCGCAAACAAAACAATGTCGTAGAGTGTCGGAGTCTGCAACCAACCGACTTGTAAACCACCGAACGCACATTCGTATCTAACCGAATCCAATTAGAATAACAAAGGCCGTCGTTGCGAAAGTCAATCACTGAAGCGAGGCTATAAATACGCCGGCCAAAGTGTCGCTCGAGTTTAGTTAGTCAGTTCGGCAACGCATGTGAATCTATTAGCAGAACAGATCCAAAGCAGATTTCGATTATCTTACGGAATGTTAATTCAGCGCGTGTTATTGGTGGTCACAGCGCTTTGCTGGTCATTTCATGCGGCAAACGGAGGTAAGCTTACACTTATTTGGCATTAAATTCGCTTTCACTTAACGCATTCATCCCGGCATAGATACAAAGCCCGAAAAACTCACAAGCTTTCGTCCCATCACACAGGCTGAGTATGAGGCAATACTCAGCCTAACTGATGGTGAGACGGTTGTATCGGAGGGTCGTCTCATAAATGGTGGCCTCGCGGCATTGGCCGGTTTGACAACGGGCTGGGTTACGAGTTTGCGTTTTCCTAACATCTTCGGTTCCTTTATGCCGGCGCAAAAATCACCGAACGCCAGTTATCCACTTTGTGTCATAAGAACTGAAGAAAGTCCAGAGAGCCAGCATCATCACGAGTATCATGGCTACCATGAGCATCACAACCGACAAGGCCGCTCAGACGACAGTGAGAGTCATGAAAGTTCGGAGGATGACTACTATCATTATGTTCAACAACAGTACCATGAAGATCACTCGCATGAAGACCATAGCGGGGAACATTTTAGTAGCATTGAAATACCGTGGAATATGAACAAGTTGGCACCGGTCGTAAATTGTATTGTGGTGCTGAGAGAAGATGAGAATCATGGTGATGATGACGATCAGCATTATCATCACACTACAACTAAGCGACCGAAACGGAAGCGCAGGAAACATAGACCATACCCGGTGTTACTGCCAGTGGCCCCACCAACTCAATATGCACCTCAACATCAAGCACCACCGCCTCCACCACCATCACCAGCTGTTGCGTATCCATACTCGGCAGCGCAGAGTCCTTACTCGCCTTACGGTAGTTATAACAATCCCTGGTATTGGCAAACACCTTACTACAATCCGTATTCCAGCGAGCCGACAACTTTTACTGCCTATCCAGATATTTACGCAACAAATAATCCAGGCCCTAATACTCGCAGTTACCCAAGCGCCTATTCTGGCCCTTTTGCCTCCTCTCCCGCAAGCAATAATCCTGGTCCTTATTACGACGCCACTCCAGGCGCCTATTCAGATCCTCCCCCAAGCGCTTACCCAAGCGATTCTTACAACCCTCAGCCAAGCAGCTATACAAGCCATTATTCCAATCAGAGGGTAGCTGTAAATCGCGAAAGTCCTTCGCAAAACTCTGAACCCAGCTACAACTATGGTCCACCACCCAACAGAGGCAGTTTTGTGGCATTAGACCAAGAACCCTACAAAAATTATTACGATGAACGCATTAGGGAGAACCATAAGACTTCAGCAAAGCCTAAAAAGTCAGCCTCAGCTTCAAAAATGCCGAAAATTAACAAAAAACCGAAAGCGAAGTCTACCGCCAAACCACGACTACCAAATGATCACATAGACTCAGCGTCGACGTCAACCAAAATTCCAATTAGAGGAAGGCATACAAAAGTGAAACGCGACGAGAGCGGCATACAAACTCGTTCGTATGCGAAGATCGCAAGTTATTCGGAAAGCGGCTACCAGCCCACGCTATACCCACAATATAACTATCAGTCCAGTTACCCGAAGGTATCATACACCCACGCTCTGCCCTACCCAGCTCCCGTTTATGTGAGAAATAGCATTGAGCAGCTGTCTACAGCGCCGAACACGAAGCAATACCGAGCATACGCGAATGACGCCGAGAACGAGGGCTATCTGTCGGAGCACATGCAAGCAAGAAGAAAAGTCTAGGGTTTCTATTAATATTCTATTGCATTTAATTAGATTTTTAATTCAGACTTACAAAATATAATTTATTATTTTTATTATAAATAAATACTTTCTTTGAATATTTTAACTCTATAAATAATAGGTGTTTCATTTCGAGAATATCCACTTTTTTTAAGAAAAAACTCAGAAATTTCAAACTTAATGGGGAATGTTTATTATGTCTTGTGGACTTCATCGCTGAACAAAATTTGGCTCGAAAACATCGGATCTTCTGTGAACTTTTCACGAGCCCGAAGAGCAAAGCTATGTCGCTTGGGAAGATCGAAACACCTGCGCTATAAAAATATTCTGAAACAGGGTTTCCATCTGATTTTATAACCTTTTTAAAGGCTTATGCTACCGTTTTTATAGGAGAAAGGGAAAAGTGTCTCCGGTCTTTGCAGCAAGGTGATACCAGCTTCATTTCTTTGCAGTATTTCAACCAAAGTGGAGCAAATAAAATTAGTCAACTATTTATTTTAAAAGCGAATACAAACTGCTAAACAAGCAATTAAGATTGTGTTTACAGTTTATCACGTTGCAATCGGCTTGTTAACTTCCACCGCCTCCGTACGACAGACAAACTCGCAGAAAGCACTTATCCAGTTATTTGCTGAGCACATAAAATCACTTTGTGGGCTTTGCATGATGATTTCGGGGGCTCAGCTCAGCGCAGCTAAGGTGTATCGAGCACCCGCTCTTAGCGCTGCTCACTTAAGCTCTCCCCCACGCCTAATAAGTTGACAATTTGCATAATAATCAGTGCAACGACGACAACGTAAACAAAGCGTCTAAGCGGATTACATTGAGACAATGGCAATGCTCACCTATTAAATATTCCAACTAACAGTTCAGAATTACCCCACCAACAAGCGCACATAGAGCATTGCACACGCACCGACCTAGCAGCCATTTACGGCAGGAAAGCGAGCACAATGACCGAGAATCGGTGCGCTTCCTGCGGTATGCTGCGAGTTCGGCCGTTCGTGTGCGGCAGGTGCTATGACAACCGCAAGTGATTTGCATACATTTGAGCTATCGACTGCAGCAGCGAAGTCTCCCAAGTCAGACGACGACGAGACGGTCGTGGGGGAGCGCAATCGCATCACAATATCAAAGTTTGATGACTCAGCTTTGCAATTGTCGTGCGTGGACCAAAGTGGCGCCCAAAGCGGCTTATACAACGGCAGCTAACAGGCAAACGACGGCTAATCTGAACTGTTCAAACAACAAATGATATGTGAGTATTGGTCATTGAAATTAGACCGATTGTCTCTCAGATCATTCGATACCGGCTTTAAGGTAAATCTGTCGGAAATGTCATTTAAATGCAAGCAACAGCAAGAAAACTCTCACAACTGTATTTATAAGCGTGTAAGTGTCAACGAGCTGGGTCCATAGTCAATAATAAGTTGAGTGTATAAATTAGCATAAGATTGATTGAAATTAAGTAGTAATATGGCTGCATACATACAAAATATTCGATTAATTATATTTGAATTACAGTATTATCTCTTTGCATGTGAATATTAGAAAATATTTGCTTTGACACCGACGTATTCTGTCCGGTCAATGTTTGCTCCGGTGTCGCTTTGCTGCCTACGGAATGATTATGGCCACAGACACAGATTTGCATAAATCGCATCAATTACTTTACTTTATAAGGACTACTTTTAGACGCATCGATGAGCATCAACATTAATGGTCTAATTGAGGAATACCAGAAACCGTATTACGTATGATTTTTGAATTCTTTGGTGTAGGAGAAAGACTATTCCCTTAACTGCGAAATTCATTAATCAAAACAGCAAATGGCACGTTTAGAGTCTCATAGAAATCAAATTCTTGCCACATATGTCTCTCCGATATCTTCGGATTCGACTTTTATATATGTACTTACAGACTTTATATTTGGTCTCCGATTTTTCTTTAGCGGCAAACTTTGTAAATGAAAGGTAGACGAAAAAGGCTTTTCGTATTTCTACTCAAACTTCAATTTTTTTTTTTTATGAACTTTAATGATACATACGTACCAATTTGATCGACCACTTTTTTTATATATCCGCTAGAGACATTATTCCATCACTGTAAGACTTTTCTGGTTTCTCGGCGAAAAACTGCGACAAGTCATTTTCGCAAGCCTCTCTTGAACTTCTCTTTACTCCATTAAAAGAGTTCTGTATTGACAGAAACAAATAATAAAAATATTGACAGAAATAAATGGATGCATCAAAACTTCCCAGCCAAGCTCTCACAGTTTTTGCCGAATCATCAAAGATGTGTGTGGTCTAACGTTGTCCTGATGGAAGATGAAGCCCTTTCTGTTGATCAGTTTTGTCGGTAGTTTTGTTTCGATGGCTTTCTTCAATCTCATCAGTTGTTGACAGAAAAATGTAGAATCAATCTTTCGATCAGGCTGGAGCAGCTCATAGTGAATGATTCCTTTGCAATTCCAGCAAACACTCAGCATAAGCTTTCGAGTTGTCCATCCTGGTTTTGCGACCATTTGTTGAGCTTCATTGCGCTTGGACCAAATTTCACACAGTATTTTCGTATTTTTTCCATTTTTCGTCTTCTGTTACCATTCGCTTCAGAAATGGTTCGATTTCATTTAGTTTCAGCAAAGAATCGTAGATGTTAATTCGGACCATTAAGTTTTCACAGACAATTCATGTGGTACCCAAACATCGTCTTTTTGTGGCTAGCCTTTTTGAAATGGTTCAAAACCGTTTAAGGATGACTGTTGAGTTACTTGGCAATGCCATGGCTGCTTATGTGACGGTCCTGGTCAATCTTTCAATGACTTTTTGAACGATATGTCGACCAGGACAAGGTGCATCTTTCACATCGAAACTTCCAGAACGGAAACGAGCAAACCATTGTTGAGCTACACGAACTGACACAGCATCGTCTCCGTCACAAAGTTCATTGGTGTCTTGCGTGGCATTTTTCCCTTTTTAATACAAAAATTTTAAAATATAGCGAATTTCTTTATTATTTTCACTCATTTTAGAACAGCTGTAACTTTTTTTCAACTTCCCCTAATTTTTTTTTGGTTAAATGAAGCTTAAAATCTCACATTTCCAACACTGTATGGTATGGCACAATGTGATTGGTAGCACTGGAGATACTCGACTGCAACGACATCGATTGACAAAATACGAAAATACTTTTTCGACTACCAAAAATATATATTAAAGGCTCAGTTAACCGCCAATAAGTCTACTATAGACTAAACCAAATTTGTGCAAACCAGATAGAATTTAAGTAAGCTGCAACAGAGTTCACTGCGTTTATCAAATTTCAAGTTAACTGAACTTAAGATGATATATTTTAAACCAATCCAACCACTAAACAAAACTTCCCATTGAAAAAGCTTACAACTTTTTCTTGTAGGGTTGAATCACTTGAAACTTGCAAACACTATTTCCCCTCGCCATGTTTATTTAGATGCTCGTGCATCTCAGCTCTCTCATTAAAAGTTGCCTCCTTGACCGGATGTAGCGCCAATGGCTAGAAACGCTTTCAAGTGCTCTGAAAATGTGCCGGAACCTTGTAACACTTTCCAGATCTCCGTTAGCCATAGTGCATTTGCTGATGTGTATGTGTATGTTCGTGTTCGTATGTGCAGGTGTTGCATTTTATGAAAGCGAGAAAATTCGCTCACGGCGCTAGGTCAGTTTGCCAGCAGATTGGCCATATTCAAGAGCACCGTATGTGGACCCACGAATGCTTGCAATATTTGCGTATTTACAGTTACATGTGTTTGCGTATTTTCGTCTACATAACTGCTGGAGAAGTACCAGTTGTAAGTGCTTTCATTGTTCGCCATCACAGTATGACGAAAAAGTATAACAATTTGAAAAAATTTAAGTTTCTTAAATTTGTCTTCGTCATTGTTCATATGTATTGGTGCAAGAATAACTCTCACTTTATAACAGCTTCTATGCCAAATCTCGACTCGATGAGATTATTGTTTTTTAAATATTTCCTAATTAGGCTGTGGAAATTTTACTAAGAGTCTTTAGCCAAGTGCAAAACAGGTTTCGTTTCAAGGAGAAACACATTGTTCAATCAATCCCTTCACAGCGCAGCAGTTTTCAATAAACCAAAAAGTTCAGTATTTGAGAGGCTACTAATTTTATGTTTTTCGGGCTCTTTTGAACGTTCTGTTCACTATACGAGTCAGGGAAATCACACACTTATCAGCGAAGCCTACGTTTCCGGAGTCAAACCCAAAATATCGTATATCCCTGCCTTTAGCCATACTAGGAATAAACTCGAAGTTTCGTCTGGACACTCGGGTTTTACTCACATGAATCCATAACGCAAGTAAATCGAGCGTCGGAATGCGTCTCATTGGTTTTCAAACTCGAATCGACGGCTCTTCTTCTTAACATGAACACTCCAACCATTCGGATTTGCAGGGGAATGTACGACTTTAACGTTCTCCACGAACAAATGGAGCTATTCGACGAAAATCATTTTACTTCTCTAATTATAGCCATGCCCTCTTATGCACACTCCGCTTTTTGTCTTTCCCACCTCTTTAAAGCGTCAATTTCTTCTGGTTTAACGGTTTACATTTCAGTCTTTATTATTTCCGCTCGTCTCTTCTCTACATTTTTTCGTTCTACCTCAGCAGATTCCATTATATACATATGTATATGCACGCTTTACGACTCAATTGATTGGTGCGGCTTCTGCACCCTCTGCCTCGTCGCCGCCATTGCCTTCGCTCCTTTGTCGCATGTAAATTAATTCTACAAGCGACTTTTGTGCAATCAAAATGTAAATATTTATGCTGTTGACATGTCAAGCGTATGTTGTTATTGCCTGTTATTGTTGTTGTTGTTATTGCTGCCTTTCTTCTTCTACTTGATAGTCCTTTAACTGAGCTTATAGTTCCGCGTTCGCCTTATATGTACACATACTCCTGTATTCGCTTGCATAGAAGTGGATTATGTACATATGTATTTGCCTGCACTCCTTTACAGCTATCTGGTTGTTGTTCTTCTAATCATAAAGAACACTTGCATCTATGCGGATGCATTCATACCGATCGGAAATTGTATACTTGCCTGCTTGTGGTTACAGCTGCCTCACTCAGAAGCATTTGCCTGTTATGTACAGTTATAATGCTGAAGACATACATATATGTATGAGTGTGGGATAATGTGTGAATGCACATACATACGTCAAAGGTTTATTGAGGAAATATGTAGTTATTTAATTTCTCATTAGGAATAGTGCAGTGAACAAACACATTATTTACCTGAAGTTGTAAGGCAGCATAAATCTAGCCTGATCTCAGCAATTCTTTCGGAGTTTGCATTACTTAAATAGGCAGTAACCCCCGCTACATTTTGTCAATATGTCTTGTCAAATAAAGATTTTCTCCATACCAGAACTGCATTCCGATTGTTCAGTTTGCACGGCAGCTCTATGCTATATTGGCTTTATATTACCGTTTCCGACAAATGGGCAGCTTCTTGGTGGGAAAAGGACAGAAAGGGAGAAAATATCAGATCGACATATCACAAACTGAGTATCAATTTCCGACCAAAAAGAGAGAACTGAATTTTTCTGGCATACAACTCACAGAAAAACCAATGGCTTTTACGGAATTAGTTTCGTTCGCTACTAGTTGTAAAGTAGTTTACGAAGCTGATTTACCACAGGGAAAAAATAGCGTAGAGATAATAATAAAACCTTTCTGGCTGTCGCGATGTATTGCATGACGTCACACGCAGGCAAAAGCGATATTAAAATGCACAGAAACAAGAATAACAATTATGTCAATTAAAGCATAGATCACGATGCCGCTACGACAATTACGGTAAATAATAATATGAGCAGAATGCGTGAATAAAAATAAAATAGAGCTAAAACTAAATGGAAAATTGCAGCAGAAAGACAAGATAATTTCTTTTGTGAGGGGAAGACGGGAAAGCAGTCCATTCAAAATGAATTAAACACAAATGAGAAATGAAAACATAAAGAAAGTTGTTGCAACGGCAGTGACGAGGGCTTACTAGAAAATCTGAGGTAAATATGTGCATTAATGGATATTATTTATAGCAGTTGCCCACCTGCTAGTTGGAAGAGTGAATTGCTCAAGCAAGTAAAAGTGAGAATGGAACTTAGTGCACAGCGAGAAAACACATATCCCGATTGGAATAAAATTTGTTAGTATAGCGGTAATATTGTATAATGTGAAGTTATTTAGTGCCCACAGAACTTACTGTTATATCGTTCCTGTGCCATTTCTTGCGACGTGATGTGATATTTTGTGATGATATGATGTGATTTAACAAATAAAAATGATAAGTATTTAGAGGCAATATTATAGAGATAGAGTAACTACATCCGGTGGTAGTTTTATGGTGGAAAATTTAACGACAGTCCACTGAGAACTGGAAAGCTGTCAGCGAAGCGATATCATGAAAAAACTGAAAAGAAAACATCGCAAACGTTTTCGAAGCGCTCTTATTGAAAAACCCGCTCTTAAGGTTAAAGCCACTGACTCCGAACTTCGGTAGTAAGTTTTAATAATTTCGGCTCGCTTTTGGATCGTGAGCGAAATGTCAAAAGAGCGTTCCTATTATAGAAGCCGTTAGAGTAAAGTAAACGTCCGTCAGTCCGTACCATAGAGGAGACTTAAATATCTTATCACTCCCACGAAGTAATACTTAATCAAGTGGTTCCGTGGGAGAGTCTGGAGTTGGGAGTAGGTTAGGTTAAGCGGATTGAAGTTCCGCACATTCCGGCGTTTGATGCTTCTCCCTACTTTAAAAAAAGGAGGTCTTCAAATGAAGGATGACAAGCCGATATGATTTCAAATGGCTTGATTTGATCATATGACATGTGATCTGTTATGATACGATTCCCTCGAATATGATGTAAGCTCATTGAATACAAGCTAAAACCTTACAGATCCAAAAGTCATTAGATCACCAAATAATTATAGTTATTTTCCGAATCAAATCTAGATCAATTCCAGTAATGTTTAGACAGATGCCGTGAGAAAGTGATGTGATATAATATGATATGTATTAATCACTTGAAACCTCGGATGTTCATGAAGCAAATTGCTTAAGTAATTACTAGCATTACTAATCAGGCAACTCAATTCCATTCTTCTCTGGGTAAGAAATATTTGCTTCTTTTCTATATATGCCAAAAAGTGTCTAAAAGTTTAACGGTATGCTCCCTTCTCCAAGAACGGGGACACCCCTGACGCAGCGCAACGGCAAAATAGCAAAACAATCTTCAAGGCGAAATTTCCCTCGTTTAAAGAGAATTTTCATACAATATTAGAAAACAGATCCCCTTCTGGATAAGGCGTAAGCCTCTTATTACATGGAATCAGAAGCCAAAACAGATGTCTTTTACATACATACTTGTTAGCAAAGACTAACTAGTTCCCTTTGTTTGGACCTCGGATGTCATACACATCCGACCCAATACTGCGTGCTGATGACATTCAGGATTGGGAGCATATTCAAAAAGGACTCACAGTGACAGATACAACCACATCTTATTTCTGTATCTTATAATTACTTATGCACTTAATAACCCCTGCAACTATATTAATTCATTTCTAATGTGTGTGTGTGTGTGTGTGCGACTAAAAGCATTCAAGTATGGCATTGGAAGCGACGGTCTGTCACTTGTAACTGGAACACCTAAGAGTGTAGGGCTCGAAACCATTCCACCGGGCAAGGGCTCCTTAAGCTTCATAAACCAATTAAGAGCGCACACCTCCCCAACGCCCAGCCTTACTTTCACAACAACAACAAGTTAAAGTAATATTTGCATTTTAATTTTCAGGGCAATTGCAATATTGCATAATTAATCATTTTCTGCTGCACCACCATAACTTTGGGTGCGTGCACCTGCAGATGGGCGGCTGGGCGGGTGCGCGTCGTGGAAACTGTCAAATATGCGAAGTCGGGCTGAGTTGCCACAAGGGTTATGCAGTTTTTATTGTGTTGCAACTTGCTTGCGTTTTATTGCACTTGTTAGCTGCAGCTGCCGATTGCCTTGGCAGACATACCCATGCTTTGGTGCATTGATATGGTTATTGTTGGAATTGAAACTCCCGTCAGCCATTCCATATTCATACCTGAGTAGACATGTTTCGCTGGCATTGCGTTTCAGTATTTGAGCAAATCAAATTTTCATCAGAATTTCATTTATCTTGTTTACTACGGGGAGGAACGTATCAGATATTCCTCGTAGTGAAATCAACAAGTTGCAGACCACCTTCCAAATACTTATCAACTAGAGGGCTTACGATCTATAGTGGTTGTTGGAAAGGGGTAATCGAATCTGCCCATATGTAAACGCCATTTCGTTAGGACCAATATCGATCCGACGATATTTTAAATTCTAACCCATAGAAAATTGATTGTCTGCAAATATTTGTATTCTCCCTTTTAGGTAACTTTTGCTTAAGGCGAAGATTCATCGGCTTGATTTACAATGAATTTGTATGTAACTGCGAATCAATTCATAAATGACAAGCAGCTTTAGCGGCATCACAAGCTCAGTTTTCATTCGAATTACTTCTAAAAACTTTACTTTAGTTACTCAAAATTGATGAAAATAAACTACCTTTAGAGCTGCAGAGACAGTAAAAAGAGTACATTTTTTATCGATAAATCTGAATAATTGATAAATTGTACTGACAGTTTGAAACAGTTGGAATATATGGTCAGCTCTAGTTCTTAAAATCGCTACACCATAAGAGTGAACTTGAAATCTCGCTACTCCGTTAGATATGCTTCGAGTGGTGTCATCCGAGTGATTGATACCTTCGGCTCCTTATCGGCTGATTCTGCTACAGACCGCGTATTTATGTTACACACATTGTGTCCAAATCCGTTGAGCAGGCTGAGCAGAGGATTACCTCGATTTATGACGCTTGATTCATATTGAAATTAACTCTTATTCGAGGTAGTAGACTTCTTCGAAGACTACTGAACGATACCATTACCAAACCTACGAGATTAGCTACCGACAATAGTAATTGAATGTTGCAAAAATTATCGCTATGTTACTGGAGACATTATGAGTACTTAGAATTTAAGAGAAATTCAGTATAACCAAAACCTCTCTAAGATTGTTCCTTCCCAGCCGCTGAACTGTATCGAGGACTCATTGTTGGTTCACAACTAACGCTTATATCTAAAGATCTTTCCTAACCGCAACCTGTGACCCTTTCGTCTACAACTCGGCTATCGCAGATTACCTCATATACGGGACGGGAATCGGCTCGGTTCTGCTCGTTCGAACCATTTAAGCGATTCGAGCTTACTAATATCATTTCTAATGGAGCCTTAATTAATCGGAAAGTGATATCGCTGCTGAAAATATATTTTTATATAAATGTTCTTAAATCTTTTCCATTATCTTTATGACACATACTATATTCCTTATGTTCATATGTAACTGAAGTATGCTTTCAGTTTAGGATTTAGACGAGTTGGGATGGCTTAAGGCCATGCAGGATGTTCTAATCATGAGCAAGAGTCCCGAAGAAAACCACGTAAGCTTTTTACATATATGGCCTCGAAAGTATCGCAGGACGGTTGTTGGACTAATGACAACTCCCAACCTACTGGCATCATTTTTGAACCGGAAAAGAATAAGTAAGGACGATATTTGCAAAAAGTGCAAGAAAGCAGGCATGAGAAAGACGCTGCGACACCTCTATGCTTCTCTTCGCTATTATCTAAATGTCGATGGAAGTATGGCGTGGAAGCCGACCAATATAACCTATTCTCACTTACGCTCTTAGTTAGGTGGCTTTCCAAACAGTTAGTATTAAAAATATAGGCAAATTCGAACTATTGATGTTTTAAAATTCTTAGCAACTTCAGTTTAGTGATTTCGAAGCCTTAAAAGAGCTTTCATATGTAAACGCATACATATACAATATCAGTACCAATATTTTATAGGAAATTATATTTGTATATATATGAACATATATTATATGAAGAAGATACGTACATTTTCGAAATGCAAAAACGATTAAAATCGGGCGGACAACTGTTTGCGCCAGAGCCATTTGATATGGGTTTTTAATTACTATGTGAAATAAATCTCGGAACTCACGTTGCCGCAAACGACCAAATGACATTTCATGGCAGTAAACAGCAGCTACACATATGCCACACACACACACACATATGCATTTGTCGATTGCAATGCAACTAATAAAAACAAATAAGCACATTGTCATATTTATTGCATCACAGTGCCATCAGCGCTGATGTCATGATAAATTTAGTATTTCTACACCAACACAATGTTAAGCCATTTGTTGCGACGCAAATGCATTTATCCCTGCAGCCTTGCGGCCCTTCGTCCACGCGCCGACATACATTTGAGTGTATGTGTGTGTGTGTGTGTGTCGAGCGGAGAGATAATCCATTATTCTGACGCTGCATGTTTGATCCGCCCAACATTATTTCACTGCTTTTTTCGCTCGCTCCTGGTGGACTTTATGCAAAATGCCGCTGCTGTCCGGCGCTCGGTGGCGCCACGTGGGCAAGCATGCAACACATTTTAAATTTGCCACATCACATGTCATGTTGTCGCTGCTATTAGACGCATCCATTAGTCTTGCTTGCTTGCCTGCTTCGCTACGGTCGCATGCGAGTCCGTCTGTGTAATGATGTGGGCATTTATGTGTGCGTGTGTGTGTTTGTGTGCAGCGGTGTGGGTGTGTCGGCTTTCATCCATTTATCCACCCATTTGTAACTCTTTTTTTGCGCCGCTCAAATTGGTGCAACAGCATGTAGTTGTAGTAAAATATTTCGTTTGCTTTCCGCACCCGCCGCTCTCTCCGCTCTCTGTGCTGCCAACGCTGCTTTCGCATGCGACATTGCCAATAAATTGTAAGCGCAACGCTAATGATGGCGCACAGCGCACGACATGCATGTTTGTGTTTGTGTGTGTGTGTAGGTAGAGCGCGTTGCAAATTGTATCCATCAAAATCAAAAGCACACACACCCACATTTGCTTGCCTCAACATCAAGGAATTGTTCGTCTGCCTGCTTTCATATCCTTACAGCTACCCACTGCTGTGTGTGTGTGTGAAAGGCGCCAGCGGCGCTTGTGTGCGTGCATGCGGCCCACGTCGCTGCCAAATCGAGTGGTTTCGATCTCATTTGATTGATTTGTATTCAATTACGCGTGTTGCGCTATGACTATCGATTATCAGCTATTTGGGTTTTGTTGTTATTGTTATTGTTGTTGTTGCTTTTAATGCTTTTTGCCTTGTCGTCGAAAAATCATGGTTGGCAATTTGTCGCTGCGCTGTCGGCAATGCCAGCATGTTGCAAGCATTATGCTTGTAAGTATTTAAGAGAAGGGCGTAAGGCCTGACCCAGTAGGAAAGTGAACACGGACCGACACTCAGACTTCATTAGAACAGAACTTTCAACAAAAATTGCTTATTAGCCTAAAAGCGCCGATATTGATGGATATGGATATTAAAACACGAAATAGATGTGGATATTTTGATAAGAAAATTCCAAAAAAGTAGCCCTAAGCAAAAGAAACACAGTACTTGAGATCTTCAGCCTCATATCAGACCTATCAAATGATAAGTGTGCTTTAAGTTTAGGTTAGGCATCCAAAAGAGTCGAATGTAGTGCTTAATAGTCAGATTTGGAGATGGTAATTAGAATCGCCTCTCTCAACTCTAAAGAAAACCTCACATATCGAAGCTCGTGGTTTACACAGAAAAATACTAAAATTTCGAGAATGTGCATTGTATATGCCAAATAGCCAAATCTTCCTTTTATCGGAGTTCCCTTCGTATATATACATTGTAATCTTGGCTAAAACTGAAACCTTTTTCAACCACTTGAGTCAAATTTCTCATTGAAATCTGTGAGAAACCAGATTTTACTCTCCTTTTGAGAACCCTCCATCTGAAGCTACTTTTTATGAACTTTCCAGCATTTTCATCAACATAATCATAAGGAGCGAGAATTGTGGAAGAGGCCCTGCTTTTAAATTTGTAAAATTATACTGATCCAGAGAAATCTCTAACAATTTGCAGATTCAGTGTATTACATGGCACCACTTGTTGTCACTCAGCTGCACCTCAGGTAATATATTGCATATCAGACCGCACAAACATTCATCGAAATGTAGGCCAAGCGGAACTGATTGAGCCGTGAGTTTGCTGCATTCAGTTAATTCAGTTTATTGGCATTCACTGCTCATTTGTATCTACATAACTCCCAAACCCACACACTGAAATAGCTCTACGTAAACATATCTAATTTCCATATCATATAGCTGAAACTGCAGCGGCTCTGTCACTTTATGTTGCGGTTAGAAATATTCTGTGGCGTGATCCCTTCAAATGACTAACTCACAACTTGTGATGTGATAGTATTAGAGTTGCACTGAGTGGCCTGCCGATTTGGGACTACACAGACTAAACAAATGTAATAAATTTCCTCAGCTAAGTGAAACCGGTGAAATAATGAACTGTAATTGCAATCAGTTGGTTCATGCATCATCATTTGCATGCACAAATATATACCACACTCGTATAATTGGCTGTATGTGTGTGTAATATCTGTTGGTATCAATACACTAATATCCATTCAGTTTCGTAAGTTCTGTGTGTTTTCAAGTTATGTTTGTGATTAGCTTGTTTAGTAGCGTACTAGTGAGCTCATACTACAGCTACACATATAACATGTTTTAAGCTTTGATTTTTCCTTAAAGATTTTGTGAGCGGTCTTTCAACAGGCATCATTCCTTATTCTTACGAAATATTTGAGTTGATAACGAATAGATCTATGTTCTTTAATCTAATAACCTACTTAAATTATAATTTAATTTTATTTCCTTCAGACGATCACATTTTTGATACTATATGTTAGAATTAATTGTCTGGCTAAAGGAGCAGCCCGTGATTCCCAGCCATCTCTGCCAATCCAAGCAAACACATATCGAAGACTTTCTGAGAGTCATTCGTGGCTTGTCAACCCTTTGCATCGGCTCACTGCGATTCGACCACCCACGACCGTGTTCGCTTGATGTTGTCGTAAGTGACCCACACTAGAAATGAATCTTGACTTGGAAGCACCTATACATCGAGCTTTTTATATCCAGCCTTATTTAAATGGTTTCAAGCGGTTTTTATACATTGTCTTGTTTCTGGTCAATAGAAATAGTGCTTACATGACAGCCGACGACTTCCATCTTTTGTCGATATTTTCGACAACAGGCCTTCCAGAGCGTGGGGCAACTTTCTCATAAAAATAACCAGAACGGAATCGAGGAAACCAAAATTACTGTCATTGTTGTTGTAGCAGTTATATACAACCCGCTGGTTGGTAAGGTTTTGGTTGGTTGTCATCGAAGTCAACAAACGGTAGGCCTAAGAAACGTACTCTTTCGACAGACATACGGAGAAGGGTGTTAGATAAGTGGGATTTGATGCACAAGCAAAGAGGTGCACGCTGGAAATATATTTGGTATGTCGGTGTCGATTCTGTATAAGTAGGAGTTTAACGTACCAATGTACTCAAAACGGAGTTGCGGGTCACTCTCGATTTTTGCGACAACACGAGCTCGTCTGCAACGGATGGTGCTTTGACTTTCAGTACGCCATTTACTGAGAGCGAGTCGGTGAAGTTGTTAATGGCGGTCAGTTCGTGTTTGTTGCGTCCGAGGTCTGGTCGGCGTACTGTTGGATGTCGTCGATGTAATCAAGAAAAGACATTTTGATGTTTCTAAGAGACGGTCCTGCTTCAAGCAGCAGGCATAGTTTCTGTGAAAACTTCTGGTAGAAACTGCTTGGAAATAAGTTAATTTGGTTCTTTGAATGGAACTATGAGGGCCTCGCTTTGTGAATGTCCAACAGGATACATCAGAAGGCATCCTGTAATCGTTTGGAGTGCAGTATTCTGACACGTTTAAAGATTCTTCAGCAGTATTTGATTAAATCCAGGCGACCACATCGGTGCGGCGTAGTTTATAACTGGCCGGCTGACTGCCTTGTAAGTATGTTACCAAAAAGGTTTCTTTGTCCTTTCTCCACAAGACCCACTTGAGGATTTTTGTAAGAGGTTGTCGAATGTAACACCTAAAATCTTTGGTTTGTCGACAGTCGAAACAGCATCGACCGTGATATTAATATTCAGTCTGTACTCTTTCGTCCAGTTAGTAAATATGTTGCTTTGAATTTGGTGGGTGAAAGTGTCAAACTCCTTACAGAGAAGAAGCGAAGGAGGTCGAAGAGATAGCTTATTACTTTCGAACACATGCCGACGATTCCATTGTCTAATATGAAAATCGTACAATAATGTGCGTATGAGGTACCGGAAATTCTCTCTGGAGGCTGAGGGAGTTTTGAAAAATAGAAGTCAAACGGCAGCAGAGAGAAGACACCACTCTGTGAATTCGCTTTTTAATATTTCTTATCTCAGGGTTTTGTCCTCGAAACAGTTCGGATGTTTGCCGATCGCTCATATACATAGCTCATGGTGGATAGTTCGTTGCCATTTAGTAGCGTTGTGTTATTGACTATGTCCAACGGTACGATGATTGTTCTTTCACAGGGTGGTTTTTGGATTGGAATTGTTCCGGAATACATAAAATTTTTCCCTTTGAGCTGAAAATGTCTACAAAGAAAAATTAAATTTTTTTAAATTTCATTCAATACTGCCTTGGAAAACTAGTTTGTATACGTATGTCAGGTTTGTGCTATTCGAAATAATTTTAATTTTGAATATACTCGTATCTATTGCAAAGAAGTTTAACTTCCATAAGCCACAATATGTGGTTTTTATACGATATTTAATACTTTCATACTACTATACATGAAACAGCAGGACTTCTACGTAACGGAGTGGATAAGTGGAGAGTATAATAACCGATAAAATAGACAAAATCGCAGATTTTAATACGGCTTAATGTGATTTCTCTAAGGATATTGACATAACTGTATCGATAGTGATACTTATTGTGGAATTTTTGTGTGATTGAAGTCTAATTTTCTAAGTGCACTTTTTATCTCTCTCCAAGGAACATCACAGAATAATTAAGCGAGCAAACTAAAGATAAAGAAAATGCCTGGCGATCCTCAAAAAATGCGTAAGAAATTGGTTATTATTAAGTGCTTGTACACAAAGTTGATTAAATAGTCATTGTGTATACCATATTACTACATTAATTAATATAAATTGTGCGCAAGATGAGCGTACGTCTTCATTTTTTATCTTTTCGTTCGTCTTGTTTAGCATAACTAACGGTATAATGACTGGGGGTACGCCACATATTTCATTTATTATCTAAACTATATTAAAATATTTGCTCAACGATACAATTAATCACTTGCCGCGCAGCGAACCACGACAAAAACTAGTCGTACAAAAGGCAACATCAGCCTGCTCAGCAATAATTAGTGCGACCGCCTTCTTGCGCCGCCATTACACCCCTGCACGCGTGCTTAAACAAAAGCGGGTTACGTGCGGTTAGCTGCGCTCTGCTCAGCCACAGCTGTACACGGCACCGCGCGCAGCCCCACTGCCTAGAGCGCGTGTCTAGGCCGCACTCTAATGACCATAATTATAAGTTATTTCCGCGCTAGTCATTCCGACAGTTGATTATCGCAAATTAATTTCATTAATCAAATTAAAATGAGTTGGGGAAAAATTGAAAAGAAAAGCAACAACTCATCAGCGTGCGACAAACATGGCAGCAGGAGTCCGAGCCTCGGCTACGTTGCCATTAAACTTGGGGTGAAAGCTAATTTCTAGCTTCGTTCTGCTGCTGCTGTTGCTGAGTGGAATCAGTTGCATTGATTGCTGTTTTGTATATTTGTTTACCTCGTTATAAATAGCTCAAGTAATTACATACTCGTATACATTTTAATTTTTTCCAGACAATTCAATTAGCTAAAGATCGGATAAGATATTTTATAATTAATAGACAAAGAACCTCCCTGCCAACCTACGCAGGTAACTTACTTCAAGGAGCACATTTATAATCATTCTGAGTTTTGAAAGTGTGTAAAGTGAAGCGGAAAAATTAATTATGATGAGCAAATGATATGCTCGCGATGTCATGTGCGTGCTCTCCTCCTGCCGCTCAGTGGTTGATTGTTTATAAATGACTATCGCCCTCCCACCGTTGCTTTCTACTGATTACTGCCAGGAAGGCTAGCGAAGGCTCGAGCGAAATATATATACCCTCCAAGTATTGCTCATCCCTTGAGATGTTTAAAAGAAATGTGGTGTATATTGTTTTTAAAAAATTGAGCCTTGAACCTTGTATAGTGAGGTACACGTCCAACGAAGTATACTTGAATAACAATAAACTTTCACTTCAGGAGAAAACCTTTCTAACAAACAAGCCCTCCAGACTTGATCATGTTTTTCTACATTGGCATCTGAGAAACCATTACATCTTGGAACAGTTGGTATCAAAAAACCCATTACATTTTAGAGACGGTACTCAAGAGCCTGCTTTCTTTGCAAATATGTTTCCAGTAAGCTTCGGTGTTTAAAAGTTGAACTCGTAAGAAACCATCGAGCAGCTAAACACAAATGTCCTAACGATGAGGGGTATTTACTCAGCGTCACCAGTCAACTGTCGAGATGCATCTCGCTAGAAACCGCTTTACTATTTATTTGCACGCAAACAAGTTTACTTTGCTTTCCATTATTAACAAGTTCTTCGTTTTGTGTTTCATTCGTCAACTCAGGCTCGTTTGTAAACTCGTTTAATTTGAAGGCCAACGGACGGACGTCAGCTGAGTAATGTTCTCCTTGAGTCACTCCATTGCCCGGTAGCCGGCTGTTTGGTGGCCGGTGGCCGGTAGCCGCTGGTCGCTGGTTTACTTTGATTGCATTCGGATTAAGAAAAAGTGATGTAGAAATGTAAATTATCGCCGCCACGTCATGGTGCTGCGCTCGGCGCGCACCTCTCGCTTGCAGCGGCAAGAGCGCAACCAACTACTCAATCAAATGCAGCTGTTGCCGCAACCGAGCTTTTTATTTTCATTTTTCATTTCAGTTTACTTGCTTGCCCCTCTCTTCACACGGCCGCTGACCATTTGCATGACGAGTAGTTGTAAATTGAATTTGATGTTGGCACCGCCGCGCAAAAGGTTGCACAAAATGATTTATGATTACGTAAGCAACCGAGGTCACTCGTAGTTGATAATTTAACAAGAAGTTTATTAGATTTTATCAAACAGCGAAGAATGGTATTTCGCAAAACCTACTCGCGCCAAGCAATATCAACTGCAACGAAATAATATCTAAGCGATCTTGGTGCTCTGGGAGTTGTAAATAGCGTGAGTTTTTATTGAAATGGAGTAAACTGCAGTGCCATTAATAAAGAGTGACTATTCCAGCCAAATCCAAAGAAACGTTTTGACCAAAGTTGTTTCAGTCAATATCTCTAAATAATCTCTTTCTCAAACAGCACGAAATCAGTTAATCTTCAATTATTATTAAAGACGCATATTACACCTAACTTATTAAAATACCATTGAAAATTCAATTCAAGCGTTGTGTTTATGACCGCAAAATTTCAGAAGACAATACGAAAATAGCTGTGCTTCAGTTACCTTTATTCCTATTGGGTGAAATATATTGAATGAGAGTGCTGGAGTGACACTGCGTATAAGTAACTGCCAACCTCCTAAGCATAATTTCCTGAAGGGGGTATTCTGGTCTAGACGCATGAATTTTAGGCATTTTTTAAACTAAGATAAAAAAAATTAAAAACATTTTTATTATCCATTTTTCATATGTTTTTATTGACATTTTAAAAATTATAAAAAAAAATTGCAAGAAAAAACCCAAAATTCGTCGAGATACGGGCCGGTGGAGTGGGGGCTTCAAAAAACAACGCTGCGTCCTGGTGGACGTGATTTCAACCCTTGTAGAGATCTAAAACACAAAAACCAAGAAGATTCTTCATTAGTAAGGATGTCGTTATCGGGTTGACCAGTTTCAAAAAAAAGAAAAAATAACAAAATGGCGTCGACTTAAAAAAAAAAAAAAATTTTTGACCCGATTTTTTCGACCTTTTCGAATTTTTTAAAAATACTTCAAATAAAAATTTTTGAAGTAATATATACCAAATTTCAAAGGAATCGGTTCAGTAGAACTTGAGATATCATGTCAACCACCTCAAAAAAAGTAGTTTCGAGAAAAACGCGTTTAAAGTCACAAAATCGGCTGTATCTCCGAAAATAAGTCGAATTTTGAAATCCTTCCAAGGTCATATTTTTGAAAGTCTAAACTTTCAAAATATGCAAAAAAAAATCGTTTTTTTCTTAAATTCTAGACCAGAATAGCCCCTTAAAATAAGGCTAACTCCCACTGGCATTTTTTAAATTTTTTGCTATAAGTCATTCGAAGGAGAGGATGAGAAAATCAGAAAATTGAAAAATTGGATTGCTGCTGTAAGCCAAAAGAGGTATGTTCAAATGATCTCCCGTTTTTACACTCATTTTCTTCTAAGACTTTGAATTCTTCAGCTAATGCTAAGGAGACGGTAGAGTGAACAAGTGCGATATTATTATCTTTTTTCACTCTTAGTTAGTACGATCCATGAGCACAACCCTTATAGTCTCTATAACTTTAATATCATAAGGATCGATGTATTTCTTACACCTGCTTGTAACTTACTTTCAAGCCTCTAAGTAAATACGTGAATGCTCACGATGTCACGAGTTGACTTTTTCCAATTGTTTCTTTGCAGTGCTTTCAGCAAAGAGGACGTGTGAAGTATGCCATTTAATTTTTTCCGAATGTTTTCCTTCAACTGGTCCAAAAGGTGGCAATAAAATTCAGAATTAATTATTTTAACACTGTGCAAGTAATCCATGAACTAAATTTCTCTCGAATCCCAAAAACTGATGCCATAACCTTCTTGGCCGATTTCTAGACACGAACTCGTTTCGAAGCCCAACAGCCAAGTTCACACCACTCTTTAACCTCTTGTTTTGATTCTGGCTCAAGGTGATAGACCCAAGTCTCATCCATAGTGATGAACCGATGCACAAAATCTACTTTATTCTTTTTAAAATGCTTCAAATGTTGCTGAGAAAGTCGCATTCGAATGTGTTTTTGTTACGTTGTTAGCGAAAGCGGAGCCAATTAAGCACACAGTTTTCCAAAACCTAAAATTTCACTTAAAATATGGCTCACACTGCCTAATAAGGTGTGTAGAGTCTTTACTAAATTTCTCTCAGTCAATCGACGATCTTCTAAAACCAAATCCTGTACTTTGGTTATAATTTCTGGTGTTGATTCGCTGTGACGCAGTGACACTAATTGGCTTGTACACAAAGAATGAATTGATAGATTGAAATGAAACTTCACATACCTTCATATTTTAGTCTAGTAGCAACGTCCTCTCTTCTCGAACAACAAAACTTATTGAAAACCCTGGTAAGTATTACTTATCCCTGGAAAATTTTAAGTGGCATGTGTAAAGAAATTTTTCTGGATGGATGCGCCTCGGACCTTGTTATGAATGGGTCTAGTTAATTTAACTGACTAACTTATTTAAACCAACAATTTCATCCAAATTCTCATCATCAAACCACATTTCAACACTATCCATTTTCTAATTATTCCATAAAACGAAGCCTTTAAATACACAAAGAAAATAAAAATATTTTAAATATTCTATAGAAAAATAATATATGTAAGCGACTCAACCGACTGGCGTCTGTTCTATTGTCAGTTCGCATTCGCAATAGAGGCGAGAAATTAATATTTTGTAGAAATAAAATTTTATTTTCAGGTTACGTATACACCATGGCTAACAAGAAGATTGAAAAATGCACTTGCTGATTTGCATTTCTGCATCACTGCAAATCAAATTCGTTTATATTTTAATAAATTGTTAGAAAATTTCACTCAAACCAAGAACAAAAACACATTGTAACAACAAAAAATGTAAATATCTTTTATTTCTCCGAATTATTAATCTTAATTCGTTATAAATCCAATATAACCGATGATTTCCAAAATTCCTCAACATACAGTATACCAACCAATTTGTAAATTATGCTCTCAATATTCAGCAAAATCGGTCGCTTTAGTGAATTCCTTGGCAATGTGGAGTACCTTATTAAGCCATCACTTTCTGTCTTTTATATAGTACTTAACGATTTGAAATTGTTTACCTAGCTCAGTCAAAACATTCATACACAGCAATTGCAATATTCAGCTTTGCTAACCTTTGAGTTGTTGTTGTTGAAAATAAAATATAAATGTAGTAGAAACATAAATCGGATATAAATATACACACGCATGTGATAAGTAAACAAGTAGATTTGAAGATGAAGATGATGTTACTCATACGGCCTGTAGCACCTTGACTAACTTGTCAAGTGTGAGCAGAAGAGTAAATGGCTGAAATTGGGATGTGATAGATATATGCTCTAATTACGTACGTTTATTCATGTATTCCGCTGTGTATGTGTGGCATGCAACACAATTGACCCAATAATTTAAAGGATGCCTCTGGCTTGAGCAATATTTACAAATACGAAAATAATGCAAATTAAGCAATGAGCGGGTTTTTCTGGAATTTTGAAGTTTGAAAAACAACAAATTAGACACAAAACAATAATATTTCCAACTAGCGATGATTGGAATTGCTTTTATTGCAATTCAAACAAAATGAGCTATAAATCGTGGTTATAATTCCCATAAAATGGGAAATCTCCAAATTAATAGCGCCTATGCCACAAAGAAGCGGTTGTTAGCTCGGCTATAATCGCGTAAGCGTGTCTACGCCAATTAAGAAGAAGAAGAAGAAGATGCCACATATATTGAAGCATTTCCGATTACTTTAAAAAAATATCCTAAACTCACCACGTTTCTACTATAATATTTGTAGAGCTGCACTCTATTTTTCTAATTTTTTTAAATTTATTTAGAGGTGACAACTTTCTTTGAATGCCTAAATTTAATATTTTTAAAAATACCAACTATATTTGTGTATGTATATGCACTCATCGCTGGAAACATATTCTGCAACAGCATTAAAAAATTTAAAAAAAGTATCTAAGCTAAACAGAAACATAAGCGTGTGTGTGTGCAGGCGAATGCTTCCGCCAGTGCTTTGTTACATTTATATCTGACTGATGTATTCAAAATCACATTCCCGTGCTGTTGCGCCATAAGTCGACTGTACACACATAAATCCATCACGTTTCCATCATCAGTTGCTTCACCTTCACCCCGGCTCCTAAGCGACCCCTCGCTACTTTTTAAAGTAACTAAACTAAATTCCATGACGTTTACTATTTTCATTTGCCTGCCTTTTTATGAAACGGTATTTTTCCATGCTGACAACCTGCAAATACAAGAGAAAGCGTGCGCCGGAGAGGCAGCGTAACGGAGGGAATGTAAATGCTGCAGCATGGACGCTAAGACCACAATGACAATTTCGAGCACGTTTTCGTTATTAACGCCGACAAGTTTAACTCTGCTCAGTTGCAACGTGTGGGTGCCTGGGCAGTAGGTCTAGGGCTGTGCTCAGAATTGGAATGCATGCGGTCGGCGGATGTGCAGCAGAAATCGAGAATCGTAAGAGATGTAGGAACATTCTCTTCTAGTATCAAGCTCGCTTATGTAATTAAATGGTAGTAGAGAAACAATTGTCTCTGTTTATTGGAAAGAAATCGGCTTATTATAATCTTGGTACTTGGTGTACTTCGTATGCTAATCTTGTTCACCTAACAGTTGCTTTTATAACCAAAAAATGGTATAAGATTAAGATATCAAAACTATCAGTATTATGAGAAGAATTGATCTCATCTCCTCATCTGACGATCCATACTTCTAGCCGTACAAACTAAACTAGAAAATGCGAATTACGCCGTCTTAGAATCAAGGTATGTCAACGTAATGGTTAAGCTACGATAAGCCAAAGCTCAAGAAGGAGGAAGCTGATGGTCTTGTGAGGTTAAGTTCGATATGAAGGGATATCAAAGCAATCGAGGTAGTGATCGCGACAGCTTAACCATAAACTTCGCTCCTCACATCTGGAGGTATTTTCAACGCAACCATTTTGCGAATTCCGTAACGTTAGCTATGATTATAGCCTTAAGCACAAATGCAAGTGCGCATATACAAACATAAATAGTAAATAAATAAATATATGTACATATCTGGTACATATCCGGTATATATGTATCTTGTAAGTATATGGTATATATCTGGTATATTTTTGGTATAAGGCATATGTGCTAGTAAGCTCTGATTATTATTATTTTAACTTTTATTTCGATTTCAATGGAACGAGTTGCAAATAATTCACACCTATTTGAACATTACTGCGTTTTTTGTGATTTCTGCCTTTACCGTTACTATCATATCCGCGACTGTTGATGATGCCGAGGAACGTAAAAATGCCAATTCGGTAAATAAATAAATAAGTGTCGAAATGGGACATATATACACATATGCCTACATATGTATGTATGTATGTATATGCGTACATACGTGTTTGTAGATGTGTGTGTTTGTAAGCCGCTCAGCGCAATCGTCGGTCGTTAATGCTTTCGTGCGAGTATAAAAATCACAGAAATCATTGTCATACATTTGGTCGGCTTCTGTTTGCAAGCTGCCCTCACCCTTCTTTGCAGCGAGCTCGTACTCCTCATCCCGGATTTCGTGCAGCAGCAACCCTCGTCCCTTCACAATTGTTGTTTGTCAGTTTTTTGGCCAACTGTCACGACAAGCAGCGACCGCCGGGCGCTCGAAAACTAACAATCAACTGCCACATACGCACATACACGCAACCACATAGGGTTGCCAGTTACTTTCCCCCTCGCAAGCGCGCATTCAATTGCAAACGTTGGCGGCCATTATAAGCCATTAGAGGCGCTTACATGCAGTGGAAGTTTTAGTGGCATTGCCCGCGGTATTTGCTCGAGCATACACGCACTCACACATACACACACACGCACGTAGTGACGGGCGTTTACGTGCTTTTTGTGTTTTCATTTGTGCAACAAATGGGCGTCCATTGCGCAATGAATTAAAATGGCACCGCGTGGGTTGGGTGCGGGCGCTTGCAACGTGTGTGAGTGTGTCGGTGAGCGCGCGTGCGTGCGTGTTTCGGCATATGTGCCATGTGAGTTTTCGTGTTGTTCTTCGTTGGCGTGATTTTGTGTATTTTAGCGCATAGGCACGAGTCGGGGATTAACAAAATAGCCGGTGCATTAAGAGCGCTCGACTACCGCGCGAGGGTGGCGCAGTTGAGGGCGCGCAGCAACGGAGGTGTTGGTGTGATGTTCCTGTAAAACATGACAATTCCGAGAAATCCTCGCTCAGCTTGAAAAAAGCAATTTATATGGACATTCGTTGTCAGTGAGTGCATAAACATATTCAGTTACAAAAGTAAACCAATTTGCATGTACACAAAAAAGCATAACATCACATACTGGAAGTGCACCGATTTTCGCGAATGAAATTAGCCAAGCTCTAGGCTGACGGGTATTCAATCGATAAAGTTTTGCTTCTGCATATAATTAATTACAAAGATTAGTAAGAGTGTGTGTGCAACGAAGGTTGTGCTTTGGACTAAGTATTTGCACTAACCAAGTAAATCAGTGATTCATCTAAGCACTTATTAATTCATCTCGGGCATTTTTACTGCAATGGCATCTCTTTAGAGAATTACTAAGTGTATGTCTGGTCAACAATGTGTGTGCTTTCTTAGTAAAAATTATTTGACAAATTTCTGCGTGCATCTCATTTCAACAAAGCTAGCAATTGTCACTTACATGCCGCCCATTGACAACCAGGACGGCGAATTCGCGCGATTGGACCAGCTATCAGAGCCTCAAAAAAGAGGAGCGAACCAAAAGCATCACAATGTTCCAGCAAAGGTGGCATCCCTTAACGAACGGACGGTTGATCCACAGATTAATCTCGCACATCCATTCGTCGACAGATAGACAACATGGGACCTAGATTTCCACCTAACCCAAATACGGAGTGGTCATGGATGCTTTAGAAACTGTCTGTTCCGATTCCAACATCCTCTTAGTCCGTATTGTCCGAGGTGCACGGAGTGCATAGAAAACTCTGAGCACATATTCTTCCAATGCCTTCATTTTTCAAATGTAAGGGAAAATTTAAAAATTTCACTTGGCGGTAGTTTTTCAGAAAAATTTCACAGCACTCATGTGTCGGTCCACTAGAAATGGAAAGCTGTCAGCGAAACACAGCGTTAATTATAACAAAACTAAGACATATAGTATGTATACAGCATATTAAGCGTCAGTCAGTCCAGCTGATAAGACTAGACATCCTCCGCTTGAAGCTACAAAACTCATAGGCATGCTAGCTATTATACCTGTACCTTTAAAATCGTCTGAGCTCATTGACTGCAAAAGATCTTCGCTCATACGTTTCGCCTCTACAAAAGGCTTCCATATTGCAAATCCAAGGCTTCTTAGCAGTACTGTGGGGTCAAACATTCAGGTGGTATCGGAGTAACCCAACCTGGCCTAAAGTTAAGTTAAAAATTATTCAGATTTCGCTCAATATTAACAGTCTAGGCGTCGATCAGTGTTAGGTCTAGAGAGGAGATATTCCATTATTTTTACGTTAAATTAAAGATTTTAGCTAAAATAAATAGAACTATCTGATTTAGATCAAATATGCATCTTTCTTTTCGATAACTTGTTACGCTTTTGAAGGTAATTTCCTAATAAAACTCTCTGTCCATTGTCAAACAACTGGCACAGTCAATGTTCATAAGCTTAACTTGAGGCTATTTTTATCAGCAACACCATTCGTTGTAGATACTAACAAATAGATGTAACATGATTTCAGGACGAAGGTATAAGGTGGTGACATAAAGACATCCCAAACAAACTTCCGAAGCTTTTGGTAACTCACTCCCTACATGTGTGGTCGGGCGTTATTCCGATAAAACAGCTTTTATGGTTTCAAACGGTTCTTTACAATATCTAGCTCCTAAGCAATCGAAACAGCGTTATTTATGATCCGACTAATCGATTTCCATTTCGACATTTTCTCAATTGTTCTTCCAGAGGAAAGCGCATATATAACGTCAAAATTACTGCATTGGATTAGACGACGTTTTTTCCCCTTGACTTAGAAGTGAAGGTCTTTCACGTTCCTAATGGAACTTTTCCCAATTGAAGTGTGTGATGGTTCAGGATTCTGGCTACTTTTAATCGAAGAGATAGCCAATAAATCATCAACATGTACATATGTATATATGGCACCCTTTATTTTTGAGCATCGGACAAACTCTGAACCATACTATCTTTCGAAAGAAGCAAAAACAAAAAATTTTAATTATTAAAAAATTAATTTCCTTAATTCTAAAGAATTTCGCCAGCAACTTGACGTGCTGTTTTGCAGAAACTATCTAAATACTTTATAAATGTATATTTATTTCCGTACGTACGTCTATATGTATCTCTCTATTTACTATGTATATATGTATGTATACATAGTTTATATGTGTTGACCAACTAAAAGTGAATTCATTTCTGTAAATCATGTATAAATAATTTGATTGCAATGGTTATGGATTTATTTTCATTTATTTCCATTTTACTTCGCCGACCGCACGCTTCACAATTGGCCAACCGCGATGAAAAAGTGAAATATATTTCATAACAGCTACAACAACAGCAGCAACCATAACTGCAATAGTTTCAAGCGAACATATTTGCAATGAAGCAAAAGTCAAAAGGGCAGCCACTGGCCCTGGATGAAATGGCAACGAAGTGGTTGGGGAGAGCCGCAAGATGGTGCAGGAGCATGGAAAAAATCACTTAAAATGCTATCCGGCTCATAAATTAACAATAAATTCTGGCTCACCACAAGCACCAGCGCACGCTCGGGCCAGATAACAACGAAAAAAAGAACAATGCCAATCTACACATGCATATGTACACTGGAAGGTGTGTGTGTGCTGCCAGCAGCAAAGTGGCAAAGCGGGGCAGCAAGCTGAGGAGCTTTCAAGAAGCGCAAGCAACTCACACTTCCGGTGCCCGTTGCTGCTGAGTTTTGTGGTCCTCTAGTGTTGCTGTTTCGCCGCTGTGGCTGCTACTTTCGTTTTTATTGTTGATGTTGTTGTGGCCGCAACTGCCGAATTATTGCCACTTAGGAATATGTTGCTGTTGGTGCTTATGGCCTCACGAATTTATTGCTACTATCATAAAATTTTGCTGTTGCTGTTGTTGTTGTATGCTGGCATTGTTGTTTTTGCAGCTCTTGATGGACTACACACACTTCCGATCAACTTGAATGCTGAGTCATTTAAAAGCGGCCAACAGTTGCGACGACTGGCACCTACGGCGCACGAGCGCCACTTCCGCTATTCAGAATATTCCGAGTAACTGTGCTTCTTATAAGTATGTATGTGTGTGCGAGTGTATGGGTGCGTGCAAACACTTATGTTTACAGAATCACGCACACACATGCATACATTTGTTTCTATGTATGTGTGTGAAATGCTTCCACTGGCTCATGCATAATAAAAGCCTGCATCTGTGAACATGTGTGTGTGTATGTGTGTGTGTGAAAACCCCATTCAAACAAATACTTATATGCATGGTTAGAGTATGCAGTGTGAGGTGCCATTGTACTCATGAATGGTGCGCTGTTGTGCAAACAGCGCGGACATCCGTCAGCAGGCAACAAAACAGCAACGGCAACGGCACTCTGACCTCACTCACACAACGCCAATATATGGCAATATGCATGGTGCGAGTGCTTGCAAATATTTTAGTGCATTTATTTCCTCCAACATGGCGATATGAGAATATGTTTTCCGCATTCTAAAAACTAAATTTCGAGCACTACATACACACACTCAAATGGTTGCACTCATTCTGCTGGAACGACGAAGCAACTTTACAACGCAGTGAGTATCGTGTACCGGGTCTTGCCTCTGCACCTGCCATTGCTGTTAATTAGAGATGTGTGTGCGACAGCATTAAATTACTTCTGTACAATTACAGTAAGGGACGGTCGTGGCTTTAGTTGGGCTACACTTCGGTAGTTTGAGTTCGTATTTGCATTGTATCATTCCATATAGTGTTGGAAAAGTGAGATTTTGAGCGTCATTTAACCAAAAAAATCTGGAAGTTGAAAAAAGTTATAGCTGTTCAAAAACGAGTGAAAATAATAAATAATTTCGCTATATTTTGAAATTTTTTTATAAAAATGGGAAGAATACCACGCAGGCCACCAATGAAATTTGTGTGTGCACCTCGCTCAGGTCGACCTATCGTAGAAAAAGTCGATGAAATTGTGCAAAAGATTAACCAGGACTGCTTATGTGACAGTTTTGACATCGCCAAGGAATTTAACATTTATCATCAAACGGTTTTGAGCCATTTGAAAAAGGCTGGCAACAAAAAGATGTTCGATGTTTGGGTACCACATGAATCGTCTGTAAAAAATTCAATGAATCGAATTAACATCTGGATCATTTCTGAAGCGAATAACAGGAGACGAAAAGTGGATCAAATACGACAATAATGAGCGAAAAAGTTCATGGTCCAAGCGTGGTGAAGCTCAACAAATGGTAGCAAAACCAGGATTGACGCCTCGAAAGGTTATGTTTGGTGGTATTGAAAAAGGATTAAGTTCTATGAGCTGCTTCAGCCTGGTCGAATTATTGGCTTTACATTTTACTGCCAAAAACTGATGAAATTAAAGCAAACAATCGAAAAAAAGGTCAGAACTGATCAACAGAAAGGGCTTCGTCTTCCATCAGGACAACGCTAGACCACACACATCTTTGATTACTCGTTGAATTTTGATTAGAAATACGAAAATACTTTTTCGACTACCCAATATATCTGAGTAGTGCGAGTCTAAAACTTACATTTGGTCTCTCTTTGTCTTGAAAATAGGTCAAGCGTAAAAACCAGCATCAGTTGTAGCTTCCAATTAGCTTTGATTTATTAAAAGAATTTTGAAAAAGAGGTGGTGGGCACTCAGCAGTCAGTCTCATACTTTTAGGTAGTGTGCTTGAGTCATAAAATATTTTAAAGATGCTGAAAAGCTAAAGCTATATACAATTTATATCAAGGCAGGTCTCTTACTTAGATTTCAGCCCAAAAATAGAAAATCAATTAGAAGACAGGGGTTCATTATCTCCCTTTACAGCGGTCAGCAGTCACTCATTCTAATTACCACATTTTCTCCATTGAAACCAATCGCCACAGCAAAATCCAGTCCAAATTAGCATCAAACCAACACAAACCAATAAAAGTGAGAGGAAAGAGCCTACACACCGAAATCTTATTTTCGAAAATTTCAAACAATTACCCCAACTAAAAGTTAAATATTCCTCTAAGGCTCTACAATTACTTCCTCGTGTGCAAGCAACAAGAATGGTGCTCGGTGTATGCACACCTTTAAGCATAATTACACACCTATAAGCTCGGAAAACCGTAAACACCTGTTGTTGAGTGAAATGTGCTTAAAAACGCTCAAAGTTAGCTGCCTCATTACACAGCCTAACCGCAAACACCGGCACTCGTTGCAGTAACTGCCAACATGGAACAACAACAATAACACATCAGCTTAAGAGGAGGCTCCAACACGAATACGGACTAGCTAAGCCGCCTTGCCGCAAGTTAACGGACTGCAAGTCAAGCGAGGTGACGTGCTGGTGCACGAAGTTGAGGCTGAGAAAAGTGGCAAGAGGACCTTTAACCTTCTCGCTTGCCGGTGACTGGCGCAAAAACGAAAGATACACAAAAAGCGCATAATTGCTCGGTTGGAGCGGCAAGCAAACTACAGCCGCTGCAACAACACAACAAAGAGGTGTCAAAGTTTTGGTGCTGTTGCACCAACAGTTGCTTTGTGCACACACAAACAGCCCTTCAGCAGTCAGCAGCGCCTTGTGTGGGTGTGTGTGTGTGTTTAAGCTGACTTGTACTAGTATAGGCTGGGCTTCGCTTAGGATTCCAAGTGACTGGCAAGTTGTCAAGTTGATGGGCTAATAGGGCACTGAACTGCATTTACGGAGCCGTAGGAAGTTACTGGGTTCAAAGAAGCGAGTGAAAGATTGAGCGAAGCTGCATGTTACTTATTGGTATTGTAAATCTATGTTTGCAAGGCAAAACGGTCGCATGTGTGGGAAGTTTGAATGGCAAAATACGTTTAATGAATGACCTTAAACTTAAAGTCAACTAGAGCTGATTATTTTATCATTCCACACAGCTTCAAGTATTGTTCATAGTTACTAACTCGCTGTTGCTGTTGGTCTTACCACCGTAATGGCCCTATTAAGGGTTCGTCTAACTTCACGATTTGAGAAAATCGATTTTTTTACTAATTATCAATGTAAACATCAGTAGAACATGTTTAGATTTGATGGAAGGCTTGTCAGTTGACGAGATCAAGCGCTGACAATTCACGTCACTCAGTCAGCATTAAAGGAGTATTTCCAAATGTAGTGTTCTTTTTTCATTCTAGAAACCTCTCGATTTTCTCAGACAGAGATATTTTTAAGAAAATTGTTTTTTTTCGATTTCTTACAGTATTTTGCAGCTTCAAAAACATGACTATTCTAAAAGTACACATTTTTTAATTCGCTGATATTTTATCTTATTTATACAAGTAATAAAATAGCTTTCGTTTAGACCTGACTGCGATTCCAAACTATCTTATTCTTTCTCTTCCTCTGCTTTCCCCGGCGGGTACTGCGTCGAAGACTTTCAGAGCTGAAGTGTTTTCGTCCATTCGGACAACATGACCTAGCCAGCGTAGCCGCTGTCTTTTAATTCGCTGAACTATGGCAATGTCTTCGTATACCTCATACAGCTCGATCGTTCTATCGACTGCGATATTCGCCGTGGCCAACGCGCAAAGAACAATAAATCATCCGCTTAACCTTTCTCTCGAAAACTGGTAAAGTGGACTCATTTAATGTTCTCTTCGTCCACGCCTCTGCACCGTATAGCAGGACGAGGATGATGAGTAACTTATAGAGTTTGGTCTTAGTTCGTCGAGAGAGGACTTTACTTCTTAATTGCTTACTTGGTCCGAAGTAGCACCTGTTGGCAAGAGATATTTTGTGGTGGATTTCGAAGCAGACGTTGTTTTTGGTGTTGATGATGGTTCTAATATAGTCGAAATCATCTACGACTTCGAAGTTATGACTGCCAGCAGTGACGTGAGAGCCAACTCGCGAATGTCACGACAGTTTCTTTTATGACAGGAGATATTTCGTCTTGCCCTCGAAAGCAGAACTAATGGCACGGTTGTTAAGGCCAATGATATCAATATAATCAGCATACGCCAGCACCTGTACACTCTTATAGAAGATGGTACCTTCTCTGTTTAGTTCTGCAGATTGAATTATTTTCTCCATAAGTAGGTTGAACAGGTCACAAGAGAGCTCACTTAAATTCCAATCGTTGTGCATACTTTCGTCCGGCAAATATTCAAGAATAAGGATGAAAATGAAAAAGATAAGAGCAGATATGATTATGACCTTTTTTTGCCATCCATTTGGAGAAAATAGTCCTGAAATTGGAGCGCGAAAGTAAACGCGCTCCGAGAATTACAACGAACCTTTTTCGTGTGGAAAATTTATTCACTTTTGAAGACAAAATAAATGCAGAAAGTTTTAGGTATCTCATCGTTTTAAACACAAGTATTCATGAACACATAAAACACAATATTCTAAATTTTAAAATGGTTCGAAAATAGGTGCCAATGTAATATCAATTAATGTCATCAGGACATTAAAATTCACACATATTTTCCAGTTTTTTATCGATACCAAAAAAGGTCTGATACGTCGTATATTCGCCGTTATTATGCAGCTGTAAATATGTATGTTATTTAATTTGAACTAAACTCACTCGCCAGCCAACTGCACTCCGTATTTACTCTACATTAGGCAAATGAGTAAATAAATTAGACATGAAATTAGCATAAGCGTGTGTCATGGCTTACAAAACAGATCGCTATCGAGCGCTGGCCCGCGGGATTAAGTGCCTGCACCGCACACATGCACACTCAATTATTTATATTGATTTATATTGCATATGCGTTAATTACTAATTGCCAATGGCGTTGGACAAATTTCATAATTCACAAAACAATCGGTTGTTTGACTAATAAATGTCAGTTGTTATGACATATGCCAAGAGGACGCTGAATGCGCTGCGAAACGCGAAACTAATTACTTAATTGAAAGTCACTCATACGCCGTGTAGTCACCCTGCACCTGACATTGGCATAGCAATCAATTAACAAGCGACTACATTTTTCTATTTTCGTTGCATTTGTTCACAAAATTGGATTAAATTTCGCTAAATTCATCGGAAGCCATAATTTTTCCAGTGAAGCGCGATACAACTTTTTTACACAGCAATGAAAAGGCTAACGGATAATTGTATTGAATTATTTTATACAAACACGGTTTTCCAGTGATGCCACTAGAATTATATGAATTTCCAAATTATATTATGAATGAATTGTATAGAACCGGCACAGCTTCGCTGGAAAACCGTTGAATAGCGTCGGTAAAATGTTTTATCTGGAAATGTCAAGTATTTATGTATATCGCAGCAACATGCTTTGACAGTTGATGAAATTATCAGCGGTGCTGGCATTTTTATATTTGTCTCTGCCACATCAACAGCTATTATGACACACACAAAAATTATTGAAAAAATATTTGACTTTCGAACTTCAAAAAAAGTCGCCAACAAAATTTTGTGGCTGCGCACAATGAAAACCCGTTATATTATAGCCGAAACACATGTGCAAAAAAATAGTTGTGAAATGGAAGCTAAAAGCTGTCTATTGGATTGTATGAGCTAGAAACATAGATCAAAAGAGATATGTCACGTGTTGATGTTAACAAATCCTAACTGAAACACAATGTGTGCGCTCAAACTGTAAACGAATCACGACTGCTAATCCCAAGCATTCACACGTGCGCCTGTGTGTGTGTCTGTGTTTGTGCCCAAGTACATGGATTTAAAGTGAAAAGAAACGGATGAGGCTTAACATTTAGCTGCAGGTAACAAGTGCCGTCCTTGTAATGCCAATTAGTGGCAACCACAGAAGCAACAAGCAGTGACACGGGGCAAGGCATAAATCTGAAATGAAAGGTAATTTTAGAAAATGAAAATTTTATTGGAAATTTCATGGCAACCCAGAATTATAAAAGAGTTTTAAGTTTGAAGTCACAAAAATTTTAAGATGCTGAGTACAGAAGAGTCTTTGATGGGTATTGCGGTCGAGTTATTTGAATTCTCAACAAATTCAAAGCTTATATTGGGTAGCCGAAAAAGTCTTTTCGTATTTTGATAATAGATGTCGTTGCAGTTGTACCTGCATGTGGAAAGTTGAAAAAACAGTTGCAGCTGTTCAAAAATGAGCAAACATAATGAAGAAATTCGCTGTGTTTTGAAATTTTTTTATAAAAAAAAAGTTATTGTATAAAAGTTAAATTTGTGAAGTGTACGGAGACGATGCTGTATTAGTTCGTGTAGCACAATAAAGGTTCGCTCGAATCCGCTCTGAAAATTTCGATGTGAAGGATGCACCTCGCTCTAGTCGACCCATCGTCGAGAAAGTCGATGAAATTATCAACAAATGGACTCCTAGCTAAAAACTGAAACAACAGAAAGGGCTTCCTCTTTCTTCAGGACAACGCTAGACCACACGCATATTTGGTGACTCGGAAAAAACTGGGTGAGCTTGGCTGGGATCTAATACCATTGGGCCACCATTTGTCGGTCAATGTAAAACTACCTTAATGGTGTAAAGTTGGCTTCAAGAGGAGCCTGTGAAAATTACTTGTCGCAGGTTTTCGCCGAGAAACCAGAAAAGTCTTACAATGATGGAATAATATCTTTAACGGAAAAATTGCAAAAAGTGGTCGACCAAAATGGTACATATTTGGTTCATTAAAGTTTATTATAAATTTGAGAGAAAAGTTGAAATTTGCTTAGAAATACGAAAGGACTTTTTCGACTACCCAATATTATTTCTAACAACATCAACAATACCAATTACAGTGGACGTGAGTGCTCCAGCGGACAACAGATTTGCAAATAGAATACAAATGTATGTTCCATTAACAGGTGTTGCCATTTTTTGCTCGTTTCTTTTCAAGCTTCACAGCAGCCAAACCAATGAAAGTGAGCAAGCTGTCAACCCAAGTACACGTGCACTCATGAGAAATTTATACTGGCAGCTAAATCACAACCGACTCCAGGAAATCCACATCTCTGCGAACGCAAATACATACACATGTATGTCTTTGCATAAATGAAGACTGCTTCTGCTTATTGGAGAGCAACAGGACGATGCGCAGCCTTGAGTGTCGAACAACACTCTTGACACTCTTTGTTCGTTGCCAACAAAAAAGAGCAATCAATCATAATTTGTAAATGTCATTTCGTTACTTTGATGATGACTGATGAAGTTGTTTCTCTGGCAATGAACACGACAGCGCGCACGTTTAGCACAGATACACACACACACCCATACATGCATGCTTAGCATGCTATGGAAGCTGCACAAAGCGCAAAATTATTCTCACAGAGTTTCCAGTAGCTCTCCGGGGAACTGTCACTGTGACTACCTGACTGACTCAGTGACTATAGACCAGAATGCTTACTGTCAAGTGTTGAGTTTGTAGCTTAGCGCATTCACAGACAAAGCCGGCTAAATTCCACGTGCGGCAGTTTACAGCCTTCTTTTAATGCGCGTATGTGTGTGTGCGAAGGTATTCAAAGAATTCCGGCACGGTCTGCCTGACCAATATACACCTGCACAGCTCAGTCTTCAATAGCTTTCCGCTTCGCCTTTTAAGTCGCGGAGTTTGATGTTTAGCTGACAACGTCGACTGGATTGGCGGAGCTGTTCGCAGAAGTCCTAACTGTCAATGTTACATGATGTGATGACAGATAAATGGCAAGCAATATTGCTAACAAAGGATTTGAAGATTTTCGAATTACAATTAGATCTTGATCGGATTTGTAGGCTGCAAAGATGCATTCAAACTATAAGTCGCTGAGCTGTATCTGACTTTCGGCTTTTGGCTTTTAGCAGTGGACTCAAAATTACCTTCTACAGGTGATGTATTGCGATTTAGTAGTTAAACTTCTTTGGCAGCCATTATCATTGAAATACTATATAAACCTAGATTACTAGAGTCAATGTTTGTACCTACATCCTCTTCAACTATCTATAAATGGTAACAAATTAATAAAAATAATTGGACGAACTTAAAATAAGCTGACCCAATGATTCTACTGTTCTTCAAAAACATTTGCTTTCTACAGCCTTTATAGAACTTAGCAAGGCTGAAACACAAAAACTGCTCGGAAGGAGTTTCAAAGGGATGTGGAAAAACCATTTCCAGAATAAATATGTTAGGTTATAATACATTTTTACCCAACACTAGATGGACTACTTCCTAGAGAACATAAAGGTTTTGTAAAATTTAAAAGTCTTCGTCTTAATCGTGTATTTTTTCATTGCTTCAAGTTAGGCTCGGATTGCTTCAAAACATAGCCTCTGCTTCGATTATATTTATGTTGTAAATAGATCATTCTTTTGGTTGCTTTTAAAAAAAATGAAACCTTTAGTAGTAGAAGGTGTTACTGAAACTTATCTTAACCAGTTTAGAGGATATGTTCTCGTGCAGAGAGATTCCTTTCAGTACCCTTTCGATTAAGAGATTATGGAGATGATTACGAAAGTGGTTGGGTCGCCCTGTAGCCCTGCGCTGCTTGAGAAGAAAGTATTCAGTTTCTTTTATCGGGGTCGAAACAACCTGGTACCCAATTTTGTAAAGGAGTAAATGCAGGTTGATAAATTATTATATTTCGATCATAACAGAAGTCTGTTAATTACAGCTTTAAAGCTCAATCTTGCAGGAAATGAAGAAATGTGAAAGTAATTATTCCCTTATTATACAAAAACAGCAAGTAATACAAACTACAGTCATAAAATTTCCACAACAACTAGCACCCTTCTCGCAAATGACCTGGCAGACAGTACAGCCATTTCATTTCATCTTTCAAAGGCTTGTGCTGAAACTCGCCCTCGGTGGTTGGGAAATTAAAGCAAATAATGCGCTCATTCATTCGAATGCCGAAACATTCAGAAATTCCAAAGTCAAATATTCTCTGCCAGCAGCACTTCAGCTTCATTCAGCAAACACTGAAACCTTTTCTAATGTGAAGCAAACACTTCCCTTCAACACGTACGCACACACACAAGTGCATTGTTGGCACTACAAAGAAGTCCGGTAATTTTCTTAATTACACCAACTGACTGACTTTAGTCTGCTCCAAGCCGCCGGCTTATTTGCGCGACATTACCTGACGTTCTTGACTTTGCTAAGCGTTTGTTTGCACTTCACTCAACCGCCAGCTATGGGCAGGCGGCATATGAACACACACACATTTACACACACATTTTTACACATTAACACGTACACTTGCCCATTGAAGCACACAAGGACAAGCAGAGAATGGCGAAAATGGAAAGAAAGCAGTGTGAAAGAGAATTGAGACCGGGTGAGACTAAAAGGACAAGGTTATGCAGAATTACACTGCGTCTCAGTGCTGGCTGACTTTGTCTGTATATGTGCGTCTTTGAAGCGCACACTTAGTTTCTGTTTCGGTTTCTTGTGTCTTATTTGCTCGGGCAATGGAATGCAGCAAGTGACAATTATTATGATTGCTCCATGACTTCTCACCCGCCTCCATGCCGCCCAGATAAACGGCATTTCTTTTCATTGCCTTTCTGTCAAGCAATTTGAAGTCTTTCAGTTTCGTCATCCCTCCCCTTCCGCTGCTCTTTATTGCGATGTACAATATTTGAATGCCAAGTCATTGCAGTTTTCCACTTCATTGCTGCTAATCCTGCTTCGGGTAATCACACTCCAAATTGCTGCTCTCGAGAACTCTTCACTCACTTTCATACATATATAATATAATTGGCAGTTATTTGTATACGAGATTCTTGTATTCGAACGATATATACAAGTACATACATACTTGTATGTAGGAATGTCCTTCATTTAGGAAGGGTTGTTCGTGTCATATTACGAATGCGATTGCCCAGACTTAGTATTTGCAAGCCAAAATGAGTAATTAGGATTTACAGAAATTATATTTGCTTTTCCGTCATGTCACAAATTTCAATTTTGTTAGTAAATTGCACTTTTATTTTTTGACATGAAAAAGTGAGTTTAAAGCAAAATAAAAACATTAACTTTGACTTTAACGAAGCTATAATACCCAGCCAACATTAAAGGGTATTGTTAGGTCTTTATATTGATTTCTATGGGTCGGTTTGTATGGTAACTATATGCTATAGTGGTCTAATATCGACAGTTCCGTTAAATGATTAGCTTCTTGGAGATAGAAAGATGTGGGCAAAATATCTCAAAAATTAAGGGAGTAATTAACATATAGTATATGTAGTTGGACAGACAGACAGACAAACACGCAAAATAGACTCACCTAGTGAACACTGCTTATTTATATGTAAGTACTTTTTTCAATAGCCCTTTCTTGACAAATCACGTGTGAGTCGTGTCAAGATGTCACGTTCTTTTTGTTCAATATTGCTTGGCATCATGGAAAGACTTACGCCTGAACAACTCTTACAAAAAGGGTGTACGCGTAGACCGTGGAGAGTCGATTCGACGCCGTTGGCAGCAACTCGGACTGACATATGGAACAACTTGACGCATTTGATGTTGAGATCTTAAATTGAAATCTTACAAAATACAGCTTGTGCAAGGGTTGAAACCGCTCGACGTACCTAAGCGAAACAGCTTTGCTCTATGGGATCTTGAAGAGTTTCAAGAAGATCCAACGTTTCCGATCCAAATTCCAGCGCTGAAGCTCATTGGCCCATGAGCCCATGGCTCAACGAGTATATAAACAAGCAAAATTGTCACATTTGGGATGAATAGCAACCTTAAGAGATTCAAGAGCTACCATTTTATCCAGAAAAAACAACGGTTCGGTGTGGTGTGTGGTCCGGTGGAATCATCGGTCCATATTTCTTCAAAAATATTGCAAGTGAGAACGTAACCATCAAAGGCAACCGTTAGCGGGTGAAAATAACCGAATCGTGTTCTCGGCGACAATTAGTTTCAACAAGAGGACGTCACTTCCCTTACAACGCAACAATCATAGGATTTATTAAGAGAACAATTCGGTGAGCAGATAACTTCACCTTTTTTGTCCATCGATTGGGCACTAAGCTCGTGTGATACCACATCGTTAGACTTTTTGCTGTTGAGATTCGGGCCTTGGAGCAAATCAGCATGCATGTCATTCGCCAATTACCAGTCGAATTGCTCAAACGAGTCATCAAATTGGACTCAGCGGAAGCGGCGGCCAACATATGAAAGAGATAATCTTCATAAAAAAAAAAAACAAAAATGCCAAAGAATGTTCTTTCTGTGTTTTTACTTAAAAAAAGCAGAGAACTTCGAAATGGATCACCCTTCATATAATTCGAAACGTTTCCGACATTTCCTTGTGAGTGTTACAAACTTCATGGTGAACTTAATACTCCTACTTCTCAGGCATAGGAAATTTATTAATGGGATACATTTGTAACTATTTCACCAATTTATATATAAATATGATTAATACTCATGTGAGATCATGATGTGTTTACGATGAAACTTTTATTCTGAAGAAACGGTATTTTTCAGAAAGCAAAAGCTGAGTAAAAGTCTATAACAAAGAGCTATGTTAAGACCTACTTAAAATATTACTAAAGTTTGAGTCCTGACTGGATACTGTTTAATGACGGATATTGTCTAATAGGTTCAAGCACGGATTGATATTAACCGGCCTAATAGTTCTGTTAGCTCCGAACACTTGCTGTACCTTATGGGTAACACAGAGGACGAATACCTCTCCAAGTAAGATTTATCGATTTTTTATCAACCCTACGACCTATCGTAATTTAACCTAGAGGGAAGAATAGATCGGAAAGTGATAATGATGTTATGATGATGTGATCTAAGGTTGGGGATTTCGTGGTAATAATAATAAAAAGTAAGGATATTAAGACCAAGTTGAGTGCTTCGAGAAAAAATGGATTAAAATTGATCTTTCGTTTTCTTGAGATGCTTTCTTGAAAATGTGAGAGTTTAAGCAATAGCGAATTCGGAATATATATGGGTCATAAATATTCCAAAGTACCTCATCATATAGACCTAAAACTTATTAGTCTGTTTAGATTTATAAACACAATAATTCATCGGTTTGTTCAGGAATAACTATACTTATTAAATGAGGGTTTTTATATAAGTTTACGGCCAAAGAAAGCGTTAGCAAATAGATTCTTGAAAATCAAATACGCGACTGTTGCACCAAATATCTTAACTTAAGTTCCTGACCAGTGTGACTCAATGTTAACGACCACAACTGCATGGCAGATGCAATCTTCAACACGTGGTTTTAAAGCATTTACAACTACAGCAGGAAAGATGAAGATTATTACTATGGACGAAATTTCAGTTCGGCAATTTAATTCTAAGTTTCTTGTAGTATAATTCCAACTGATTTATTATAAATATTATACCTCAAATCAATTTGATCGAACAGAATCAATACGTTTTCGACATTATCCAAACATACTATTTGCACCATATTCTCAACACACACACATATGCGAAGCATGTTTTCGGTATTCCCTCGATTGACGAATGCATTCCGAAAACATATTTGCATAGCGGTATATTAATGGAAATTTATTCATTTGGTCAGTGAGCCGCAGCGGATCGAGCCCAAAGAATTATGCAAATCTGTAAAGCAACAAGAACAACAACAGCGACGGTAAACAGGTCAAACTATCGGCAAAAACAACACAAAAAACTGGAAATAAACTAATAACACAGTGAAACCGGTCCAGTTGTTGGCTGACACGCAATCACGCATACGAACACACATATATAAATATAGCGCTATTGTTGGTGTTGTAAGTGTAAACGCACCAATGAATATGGGAATGATGGACAAATGGCAAAAAAGTTTTAACAAAACTCCATGAATAGTGAGGTCGGCGCTGACCAAAGCACAAAGCCACTCAAACTCACTCACACGTTCATACACGCATATGTCAGTGTGTATGAGTAAAAGCTGCTCTGTGTTAATGTTAATGCTGCCCATGCTGTTGATGGCTTGCTATCGACAAGTCTATGAATAAAATTTGACGGAAATTATGACAAATTTGATGTGCGAAAGCGAAACGAAAGCGGAGAGCGTGATTTGTTGCAAAAGCCAGCCGCAAATTCAATCAATTTCAATTTACATAAGAATGTACAAACAAATATTTGTAGAAGGGGAGGGGAGAGATTTTAATAGAACTGACCACGGTAACGGTACTTTCGTGCAGTTAGTATTGTTTTGAACTGTTTTAAAAGGGCTAACTGAACGAGCACAGTGTTCTAATATGCCGTTTAAGACGATTAAATTAGAAAAAAATTCAATTCTTGTAAAGTAAAAAAAAGGAGGCAGAAAGAAGAGTATATTTTTGCCCTGAACAAGGTATATTAAGTTTGTCACGTAATTTTTTATACCCAGGAGGAAATGTCGGGGACACTATAAATTGTAAATACGTGAACTAAACTTATTGTCCGAACCAATTTAAAATATGTATTTTATGTCATTAATTTTTGAAATACTTTTCTAATTTTTGAAATAACCTAAATAGCCTTAGACTACACTGTAATACAGCAGCAACACCCATAAACAAAAATTCCAAGGCAAACAAGTAAGGGAAGTGCTAAGTTCGGGTGCAACCGAACATTTTATACTCTTGCAACTTGCAAGAAACAAATCCAGGAAAATACTTTAAGGTGTTAAGCCAATCATATAGAGTAAAGTCAGGTGGATGTTCGAAAATCCTGATATTAGTTATATAGGGGCTATAGGCCAAGTTTTCGCTCAAATTTATCGATTTTAGGCACAAAGATACACTCACATATCGGCCGATATATGCGGTACAAATTCACCTCGAAGTTCGAAAATCTTTAGATTAAGTATATGGTTCCGATTCAACGCATTTTTGACATATGTATAAACATACCATTATAAGAGAAGAATTATCCCTTAATTTCAGTTATATATATCACACATTGGTCGACATTTTCGATCAAAAGTCAACTATAGGTATTATATATAGGTGATTTGTGTACTGGAAACTGAACGAATCAAGTGGAATTTGAAGTGGTGCTATATGGGAAGTAGGCGTCGTGATATCCGATTACGCTCATAGGAATATAAAAAGAATGCCACATATCAAATTCAGTCGAAATCGTTTGGTCGGGTCCCGAGATATGGGATTTCATGCCCATCGTCCAAATTTTACGCCGGCCTCCAAGAAACTTTCTCATATCATCTCGGTGGTAAAATGTAATGCCTTTGGCGTAGTTAGTTATTATTATTATTGCGCTTTTAGTAGTTTTTAACAGCACCGTTATATTTGGAGTGAGCGGGGTTATCTACCGATTTCATCCACCTTCTCACTGTCGGCACGATTTCTTATAATATTAGCGCTGAGCAAATTTGGTTGTTGTAGTTTGAGTCGTTTACGAGATACATATAAAACTGCATAAAGCTTAATAGAGGGCGGGGCCATGCCCACTTTTTCAAAATTGTTTGCCCACAGGGGTCCCTGGCTACTGCGATCCCTTTTTCCAAATAGTAGTTTTAAATCTTAATTTCGTGCTTAGTTATGTCACTTTATAGGTTTTCGGTTAATGAAGATTTGTAGGCGTGGCAGTGGTCCGATTACGCCCATCTACAAACTCGTATTTTTTTTATACTAATAAATTAGAATAACTAGTTTCATCAAGATATCTCAATTTTTACTTAAGTTACAGCCTGCACGGACGGGCGGACAGGCAGACCTTGACCCCGGATTTCAACTTTTCTGATCATTTTGATCATTTATATGTATATATATATGTATATAACTCTATATCTGTCTGGATGAGTTTTAGGTGATGCGTACAGCCGTTAGGCGAACAAAACTATAATACTCTGTAGCAACCGATTACAAGAGTATAAAAATGAAACAAAGAGAGAGCAGAGAGAAACCTTTCTGCAAATCTTTAAATCTTGTGATAGCTTTGTGACACTCTTTGTTATATTTTAATGAATTAATTTGAAACTGTTTCATATATAGTTATAAATACATGTTAAATGTTGGTTTAATAAAGCTGATCAGTTATAATGGTTTTGAACGCATTTTCTCTACTTTAATCCAAGTTCATTCTTTTTCATTGTTTAACTAAAAAAAGAGAATAATAGAATTGAACGACACTAGTATAGAATAGACCTCATTCGCATGGCTCATAAAATTGAGCGAAACTTCGAAATTCGGTTTAGTTCGGCTGGCAGCGTTCTTGCTAAGCAGTCTAATTAAGAAACTTACTAAAATCATATTAAGTTATAAAATAATTTATAATGAAATTAACGGATATATGTTTATTAGCGCTGCTTGGGTTTCTACAACTAATAGCTAAGAATGAAGGTATAATAAAGAAGCGTTATAAAGAAAAGCATAAAATTTTCTTTTTATTTAATTGTTTTTAAAAAATTTATTATTTCACTTCCTTCAGGTCGAACTATTTTTAAAACTCGAAAAATTTCAACTGAGTTCATGGAAGAAATGCATAAAACTGATCAAGCGAACAAAGGCAATATTCCCGAGAAAGAAGATAATATCGAGATATACGAAAACCAGCGAGTAAAATCTTTGATAGAAGAGCTTCTACTGCAAGGAGAAAATAAGGTTATAACGGACAAACTACTAAATCCAAACTATTATGAAAAAAAGAATGACATGAATGCAAACACAGCTACTAAACTAAGCAAAGACGATTTATATCAAGGTAATTTAACGGAGCAAATCGCATCGATAAACACACATAATCCAGAATTATCAACCAATGTAACCCCAGAAGGATTGCTTGACGAAATTGAGAATTTGGTTCCTATTAAAAATACAACAAACTTCGACAATCACAAGCTACTCACTAAGAGCAACGAAGCTACTTTTAATTCCACTCAGAACGGCACCAACCACAACTCGCTCAACCCACCGGATACTACAGTGCGACATGCCACGATATCGCTCCATATTTACAGCACCAAAGAACAGAATGAGTCTGGGGATCATCCAATAGACATCCTGAGTATGAACATAAGAATTAAGAATGTTGGCGGCAATGAAACTCTGAAGCAGCAGTTAGACTTTTTACAAAAGAATGCGGAGAATATCAAAAAACAACAGCACATAGTTGGTGAAAATGGTGTGAACATTCTAGAAAGGACTGAATATACTAATGTAGACCTAACGAAAAGCGCGCTAGTTAATAATATAAACAGTAATCATGAAAACTTGACAGCCATTGCTGCCACAAATTACAACCAAAAAGTCAATCAGACTTCCTCAACTAATGTATTAGCGGAATTACCAATGCCTCTAGAGGAACCAATGGATTTTAATGAAGAACCAGTTAATTCATATGCAGTTCCTGTCTTGAAGGATCTTACCACTACAATAAAAGTAGGACAACAAAATGAGTCTACAAATCTTAACGTTGCGTCGTTTTATCATGACAAACTGAAACTATCCGAACCTCCAAATCAATCTAGCGTTAAAAACGAGAGTCATCAAGCAGAAATTACGCCGTCTGATGATGGTATTTTAGAACAGCAAAAACATGGCACTTACTATGTTACTTTAAACCAACCGTCGAATTATAGCAATGAATTGGTTAACGGCACGACGTCATATGATCCGATGAAACTTCGCCAATCACCAGCAAACCCGTCTAAGGAAAACCAGTCTTCAAATTCAGACGATGAAACGAGCCCAGGCTTTCCATCAAATGAAGAATTGTCACAATCAATTGAATTGATGGATATCTATGGATTTAGCAAACCACAAAAGTTAGTCATGGGTTCCTTATTTGAGCCCTCGGAGCCAACAATATCCACAAGCGCATCATCAAATACTTTCAAAACAGCAAATATAGAAGAGGCTTTTAAGCGTCTCACAGAAATATTTGATGAGTATTCAGTACCCATTTCCAGCGTGTTACAGCAACTATCGGAAGGACTTGAGGAAAAACCAGCAATCGCAAATTTACCCATGAATACGGACGAATTCGAAAATTCACAAAAAACTCAGGTTTTCAAAGAAAACAACGAAAGACCTGATATGATAGCAGCTTCGAGGCATGATGAATCCGATTCTATGGAGCTTGGTTATGGCTCGGATTATACCATATTTCAGAGCCAGATGAATTTCTCAAATTTCATACGTACCAAAGAGGTTGTAAGTGACGAGAGTAGTTCGAATCAAAGTCTTGCTCATGAAGTGCTTGATAGTGACGAAGACACAGAAGATAAAGTACCACAATCTAGTCAACTCAAGAAACCAACAACGAAATATCAATCGGATGAATATGGCGAAGGTAATGAAAGTGAGCACGAACTAAATGACACGTCAGCAACAGAGTACAGTAATGTAAATGTTCTAACCGCAAACCCAGCAGCAACAGAAACAAAAGTTTCAACAACCAAAGTAATGACATTATTTGATGCAACCGCAACGCCATTCGCAACCGATCCGATGGCAACGATTGCAAATGAGCCAGCAAACAATTTAGAGCATCTGGAAGTGGCAATTGGAAACGATGTAGGAAAGGAAATTGAAAATATTGACAAAACCAATGAAATGCAAGTGGAAACTATTCACCAACAGCAACAGCAACACCAACACTTCGAAGCCGACACAGAGTTGCTTGCGGAGAACACAAACGACAAGTCGGCTTGGGTGGCTACCGGATTACAACACATCAGCAACACGCTTTCAGCACAACCGGGCAAGACGACAAGCCCAGAGAGTGCGGAGGAGGAGCATAAAGGGGTGCCAAAACCGGAAGTGATGTGCAACAAAACGGAGATAATTAAAAGTGAGCAGTACAACAAAACAAATGAAAATGGAAATGAAAATGAAACTGAAACCGTGAATGAAAAAGCAGACATGATATCTGGAGGACGTGTGTTGCTCGGACGCTCCTTGAGTTATACGATAAGCTGTCATATCAGCAAACACGAAGTGCCCACTACAATCGTACCAGTCGTACATGCAGCCAACACTACCGATGAAATTGACAATAACCGGGAGAAAATAATAAAAAATCATGAACAGTTGACAATTACAAGTGCCGATGACAGCAGAAATGGACTGCCAGTGGGAACACTGAAGCCCTTGGATGCCGAGCGGACAGAGCAGCGCACTGAAATGGACGGCAGTGGTGACAAAGCGAATGAAGGCGTCGCTGATGTAGGTGTAGGCAGCGCTGATGGCAGTGGATATTATGGCGTAGGCAATGAAGAGGAGGGAATGGAAAGCGGCGAAAATTACTACATTGATGGGGTTGTGCATGAAATTGATGGCGATACCGATGCTGATGGCGATGGTGCCGCTGATGTTGATGGCTATGTGACCGGCCCTGCATCGTTTCATGTTAATGACATTCAAAGCCGTGTGAGGCAGGCAGCTGGAATGACAGCAGTCGCACAATTGACAACCAGTTTAGAAACAGATAATGACAAAACATACGAGTATGACACTCGACAGCCACTCCAAGGCGGCTGGAGTGATAAGGACGTCAATTTCCAAAGTGTCGAGCATGTGGCACCAAGCGTCGTCAACAGCAAAAATACCAAACAAGTGGACAGCAGTGAAGGTGGCGCTGACAAAGATTACCAAGATGATGATGGCTACGATGACAACGATGGTGACGATGATGACGATGATAATGATGGCAATGCGTCCATTGAAGACGTCGAATTTGTGACCAGTGATTACCAAACAGAGAATGACAGCAAATATCGAGAAGCAGCGCATATTGGCAGTGTGGACCGTGAACCCAACAGCATTGCTGTGACTGCCGATGCTGACGCAACGGTGGAAGCCGATAATATGTTGCAATACAAGCTTGCCAAAGCGGAAGCTGCCGCTGTTGAAGCGCAGGAAAATAACGAGAACTACAATGCAGAGCTGTTGAAAACCGAGACAGAATCAACAAAATTGAAAAATGCCAGCGGTGGAGTTAGTGACGCGAATAGCGATAATTCCGAAGATGACGACGACGACGATGACGGCAAAGGCGAAAGTGCCGACGCCGCTGACAGTGATGAGGACGAGGACGAGGAAATGGCGGATGTGAGTGGCATAGCTGTTGATGCTGAAGCGGAAGATTCCTCTGCTGCTGCCACTGATCCGATGATTGCTGTCGCAGCTGCCACTAAATCGAACGGCGACGACGTCAAAAGCGCACAGAGCAATGCATCGCGCTGACACCGCTTCATAAGCGGATATTACAACGACAAATTGGTGGCATGCATTGGCAAAGACGGAAATTAGTACATTTCTAAATGGCAACTATTGCGCAGCGTGTATGTGACAGCATTGCCAACGCAAGCTACATGTGCACATGCACGGTTTGAGCGGGCGGAAATCGCGCGGAAATCAATGGAAATGCAAAGTAACCGACCGGATGTGGACGAAGGCGACGAAAATGCGTGGGCACATGGTTAAGTACGGATGCCAGTGACCACTAAGTGGGCAACGGGTTAAGTGTGACCGCAATTATGCGGGAGTGTGGTACACCCATCAGAAGATAAGCGCTGTGTTTGTGTGTAGTAGTTACAGATTGATTTAGATTAGTATAAAGGCGTAAGTTACTATTAAAAATATTTCATTTGAAATTGAAAACCCAATTTTTATGTTTAAATTATTATTTTGCAACAAATAAATATGCTGATAAATATTTATGACTCCGCTTATTCACATTTTATTTTAGTTTTTTATTTTTTTGTGCTGCTTTTCGCATGAAACTTATTTGCGGTCCCCTTCGTCGGCTGCATTCTGCGTTATTTGCGGCCGCCTGCCCGGATTGTAGATGAGGTCAATGAAGAACGGCGGAAAGAGCGCTAGTTTATAGCCATTCGCTGGCACCAACTGGCTGCCATTATAACGCTGCGCAGTCTGCACCACCTCACCGATTCGGTATTCACTTTTAATTTCACTTAATGTCAGTTTGGAGAGACGACGCAGAAATTCTTCATCACTTTGCGTTAATTTTGACAATCCACCAACTATCAGCGTAAAAATCACAGCAATTAATTGTTTATGCGAAATCATTCCAACAACCCGAACCTCAATTCAATTTATCTTCAAATGCCCGCGGTGAACCAATATTTTTGCTAGCGCTGAGTCTGAAGCCGAAAATGAGTCTAAACGTGTCATACTACGGTTGTTGGCTGTGTGTATTGAAAACGAAAGTGAAAGCTTGTTATTTTGACTACTTTTTTAGCTTCTCTTTGCTTTCGCTTTCTTTGGTATTCGCATACTTTCTATGAAATAATGTTGATGATATATGTCTACAAATATTATAGTAGTATTAGCTAATCTTCATTATTAATTGAGCTAAGATTGGCTCATACGAAATTTCAAACGACGAGACAAGACAAATGAAACGATTGTGGCAACAGTGTTGGTCAAAGAAAACAACCGATTCTTCAGTTTACTTTCACTAGCGGTCATCGAACTCTTTAAGAAAACAAGTCAAAACCGCTCGAAGATAAGAAAAAATGCTAACTTCGTTTGTATCGAAGTTATATTGATGACAGGGGTGGGTAAAAAGTTCAACCTGTACCGGCTCCGTTTTCTACTAAACTGCTTTAATAACGGGTTTTTCAATAGAAATGCCACAACAATTGAGGAAAACACAAATCAATCTCTCACACGTCGCTCTCAAGCGTTCCGAAAAGTTCTTGGCCTACATCCTTACAAGATCAAATTGATGCAAGAACTGAACCCGCTTGACCACATGCTTGAAAACCGTCGAAAACTTGATCCAGCGTATAGACTTCTGCAAGCGTGCAAGAATTTCTTTGATATCCAAAACCGTTTTTGTTATTTACAATATTCCCAATACACCCTTAGCAAACAATGGCCACATCTTAGACAATTGATAATGGTAAATTATTTATCCGAGAGCGATCCCTCAAACACCCTCCGCTGAATGAATTAAAAATGCATTAATATCAATTTTATTGCAAGTTTTCAACAAAACTTCAAGTAATCGATTTATGGCAAAGGTCTTAAGTAAGTGACACGAATCTTTCTTCCTTATTCTAATCAATCCAAATCTGCAATAAGTTGTTTGTAATCGAAAATCGCTGGCTGGTAGACGCTGTTATTTGGTCTATTCACACGAACAGGTTTCGATTTTCCAAACGGCTGAATATTTGGCTTACGTCGCTTCATGGGTTTGGTCTTCTTATGGCGCTTGTCAATACTGTAGACTCGCGTGTCCTCACAAGGAAAATAAGCACACAAAGGCGGCTGTGCTTCTACGTTCGTAATCTGAATTTCGCAAGCCCAATGCCGTGGATGCGCCTCACAAAAACCAACTGGTGGATGAATGGGACTCTCGCACATCCAATATGTAGGTACAAGATTGCAGAAGCTTTCAAGTCCTGCTGGTAGCTGTGAGTTGTTGTCCGTGGAACTTTCTTGGGCTGCACAGGCCCAGTGCGTGTTGAATTTTTCACAGAAACCTGTGGGGGGTATCACCGGATCTTCACACAACCAATCGGTAGGAAAGTGCTGACAAAACCACTTCACCTGTTTGGGTCGTTCTGGAGAGCGCTCTAAGAGAACGCTCAAGTGGCTAATCTCCTCATTCGTTAAGCAGGACCAATGACTGGCAAACTGATTGCAAAACGTATTTGGCGTCTTCACGCGCGCATTACACATCCAATGCGAAGGAAACATTTGGCATAGCCAAGTAAGCGTCTGAGTCGGAGCGCTTAATAAATTCGTGGCGGCGCATGACGGATTGAAGTGTTCACAAAATTGCGCAGGTGGTTCAGGTATGTCAGAGTTATATTCGAGGTTGCACAGAAAAACGACGACTTCGCAGAAATCATCTTTCCTTACCGATGGACTAGAAGTGTAAGCTTCGAGGTCAGCCGGTAAATGTGGAGTCAAGAGTGATAACGATGTTGATATTGTGGGCTGCGACATATTAAAGGCATCTGGGGATGGTGGTAGAACGGATGATGGGGAAGATAGAGACTCTGTCGGAGGTGTTGGAGATGGCGATAGCGATAGCGAAGGCAGAAGTGATGTCGTTTTTGATATTGCAGGTGACGGTAAAGTTAGTGGATCTGATGATGTTGAAGGCGTTGGAGATGGCGACGCTGATATTGTAGGCTGCCGGATTTCGGACATTTCTAGTGATGGTGAAGGCAGTGGATCTGATAATGTCGAAGACGATGGTGGTGGCGATGGCAATGATGATAACATCGATGGCGATGGTGATGGCGATAGCGATGGAGTAGGTGATGGTGATGCTGATATTGCTGGCTTTCGCATTTTAGACACATCTGGTGATGGTGAAGGCAGTGGATCTGATAATATCGAAGGCGATGGTGGTGGCGACGATGATTGTGACCACCTAATAGCTGGTACATATGGCGGTATTGGATACGGTACTGGTTGATACGGTACTGGTGGATACGGTGGATACCATGGTGGTGCTAAATATGAATATCGTGGTAGAGGTCTTGGATAAATCGGAGACGGTACCGGAGGTAGAGCTAAAAGGGGTCGCTGATATGATGGGCTGTGACTATGCGGGGTCAGATGTGGAAATCGATGTCTGTTGTGCTTCCTACGTGTCACGGTAGTAATTTTGATAGTAATGGGATATTCTGTATTGTTTTGTACTTCGTGGTGAACAATTAACTTTCTACCCTCAGAAACGGCAGTGTGGAGTGAGTCTTCACGTTCATAGCACAATGCAAAGCCAAGCTGCAAGAACAATAAACTAACGGAACACCGACAGAAAATCATTTTTTTTGTGCGAAGACAATCACAATGTAAATTAGAACACCGAATTCTTCCAACTTAGAAAACTATTGACGAACTAAGTGAATGTCTTATAAGCCAAATACTATTTATAGCGATGTCAGTCACTAGTAACTTGAGTAGACAAAGCATCAGCAAAACTGTTGGTAGCCTCTCTTGCTAACTTTCATTCAACTACAATGAGTTCAGTAATAAAAATCCAGTGTCTTTCATTCAATGGTTTGTTTCGGAGCTCACAAAAGAATATTTTATTTATAGGTTAAGTAGAATAACAGTCAAAATAGTAACGTTATGCCTAAATAAATTATTTCTGTAACTAAAAATAGACAATTTTACCTTGCTTTAACTGTAACTGCTGCTATAAAATTGCACGGTTGTTTCTTGCAACTTCGCATCGGCGAGGTATTCCTATCCCGTAATTGTACGGTTGAAAAAGTACCATGGTGGATAGTTGTAGTAATACGGTGGGGGATAATATGGTGATGGATAATAAGGTGGTGGATAATATTGTTGCGGATATTGTTGTTGTGGATATTGTTGTTGTGCATGATATGATGGTTGAGGATAATAAATTGGCTGTGGTCCATAATGAGATGGTTGTGGACTAGCTACTGGTGGAGGTTGCGGTGGCGCTACATACCAGTGCGATGTGTGTTGCCACGATGGTGGCCCATAATAGTGATCATCACATTCGTCACTATCTTCACCGTCGTCATAGCATGGTCGTGGACGTCTTTTCGGTGGCCGCCTAGTAGGTCTGCGATGGTGATGGTGATAATGATGCTCGTGGTGGTCATGCTGTGGTCTTTGGGTGGTGGTTGTTTGCAGAGCCAGTAGTGCGCCCAAATCACGTGGACCCGCTGCAATCGGCACTTCAAGAATCACGGTACCCTCATCGCTGTAGTCCGGTTCGTTTACCTCCTTTTGTGGTATCAACAGCGTTTGTGGTTTGTTGCTTTGTGTTGCCGTTCGACCGCCTTTGCTTGTCACTGTATGAAGCAGCAGTGCCGTTAGTAGAACGCTGAGTTTAAATCTGTAAAGCATTTTGCTTCTCGCGGCTAAGCCGTTCGATTGGCGAGGCACAACTAGTTCAGTAAATGTGACCCATGAGCTTATTTATATGTGATCTATGTGGTCGAGTGTATTAAGAACGCTTCTTTTGTTTGTTGTTACAATAAAAAAACAGTCGAAGAATAATTGTTTACCTTCTTTTCTTTCTTACAGCGGCCTTTCATCTGTTCCATAGTTTTTCATTGTCGATCTGATAATGGGCATTCCATTGGCGGTCGGGAATTTTGCGGCTTACATCTTCACTTACTTATCGAACAACTTTTGTGAGTATGGACAAAAGCTTTAAGCGTCATGACTGCCCTTCGCACTAACGACGATTTGTTCTCTTCACTTCTCTGTGAGGATTTCCAATTATTCGTTGCTTCGTGTGTGGGTGGCGTTGTCAACAAACGAATACATCTTAATTAATTCACTTGTTTGTTTCGTCAGCGCAATAGTTCCGTTGATTTGCTCAACTTGAAAGCTGTAAAAATTGTAACTCGACAACTTTTAAGTGTCACTTTCAAACTTTCTTCCGATTGCTAACTGTTCACTATAAATAGTACCACGCTAGTCGGTTCCTCTCAGTTATCCACTTGCGCTGCAAACTTCAGACGAAATGAGTTTATCTTGTCGAATTTTATTCCTCACTTGCGCAACATTGTTCGCCTTGTTTGTTCCGTTAAGTGCGCGCGTTGCAGCAACAACAAGCAACATTGGACAGCAGAAGATACTATTGTGGCTGGACTTATTGCAGTTGGCCAGTCGCATACAGTCCGATGAAATTGCCGCAGCGACAAATGGAACTGCATCAGCTCCACTCTCAGATGATTACAGTTTGAATAATGCTGACTCTGCTGATGAGACCACACGACCATATCGTCCCGGGGTGTATCCTGTATTATTGCCACTCTATCCGCCAACGTATGTGCCACCATACGCTCCACTTCCTCTCAGTCAGCCCTATCTCGCCGATGCCACAGATGAGGATACTCTTATACGCGCCGAGTTCATAAAGGGTGTTTTGGAAGGTCTGCAAGGCACTGGGGCTGTCGCAGCAGATATGAAAATCACTTCAGACGAAATGGATAGCAATAAAGTCTTAAGATCAAGCTCAAGAAGAATAGGTGAGAACACAAGTGAGAGAAAGAAGCTGAAGCGTAGAAAGCTGCCTTTTGTCTTATTAGACGACGCGAATGTGGCAGGCAGTGGAACTTCACACAGCAGTGGTGACACCGAAAAGAGCTACAATATTTACGAAGTTCATGTAGTTTAGCCGTATTATGCTCTCGAGTGCACACTCTGGATAGTTTTTATATCCATTACCGCAACTGAACTAAAATTACGATAAACTTAAAAAACACCTTGAGATGAAAGTTGAAAAGAAATAATTAGTGGTGACAAGTTAAGTTTTTTTTGAAGAAACAGTATTCAGTTCAGTGCTACCAATCTCAAAGGTTGTGCTGCCACTTTTGCACAAGAAATTCGAATAATGAACCACAACTCTATCAAGTTCACATCATTGTTCATTTCGGGTACAGAGTGTTTGTGCGAATTCTGGTCATTATCTTCCAGAATATAGTTGATATTGTTTAGTATTTATAAAAACATTTTTTAAGTGTTTTACTATGTCGATATTTATACGAATAAAGAACTTTCTGTGAAATGTGGTGAGTTGGTCGTTTTTATTTTTTATATTTTCTGTGCTTAAAATAGATTACAGATTACCTAGATCCGACAACAGCACCCACACATGTTCGCTTCTTATTTAGTTAGCTCTTTCAATGAAATTGGCTTGCTACAAAACATTCCATTAAAGACAAAATCTGGTACTAATCATACCCACTTCTTACATATGAAAATTGCATAAATCATTTGGGTAACTAACTCTGTACAAAATATCTTCATGCCATTCTACTCTTAAGTACACCTTCTATAATAGATAACATAGATACAAAATCCAATATAGTAGGTTAGTCTACAGACAGTTATTGACAAATCCTGTATTTACAAATTAACTAAAGGTGGGAACATTGTTTGAAACTCTATCCAAAACTCAAGGCTTTTACATAATGTCTGGTACTCGGTAATTGAAATTTAAATTCCCGGGGTAAATTGTATTTCAAAAGAATGTCCTTTGCTAAGTGGATACGGCTGTCGTTAATTACTGTGCCGAATATGAGTGCGATCTGTCAATCAGTTGGCTTACAGCAGCTGCTTAAGTCGATACACCTCAGTAGAGCGTTGCGATTCTTACAGTGGACAAAAATATCGACCAAAAAATGTTTCTCAAATTTCGTATTTATGGCCAAATTTCCTGTGCGGAATCGTTGCAAATGATGGAAAAGGCGTACGGGAATTCAGTTTGATCAAAAACACTAGTCTACGAGTGGTACAAAGCCTTCAAAGACGGTCGAGAGATCGTTGAAGACATGCGTCGTTCTGGACGACCTTCGACCTCTTCAGCTAATAAAAATGTTAAATAGTGAAGGATATGGTGATTGAAATCGTCCGGCAAGTGTTAGATGGATGGCAAAAGAGCTCGATATCTCTCGTGAGTTTGTTGGATTGATTTTGATGTATAGTTTGGGTATAAAACACGTTCTTGCTAGACTCGTCCCGATAAAGCTTATTTTTTTTCAAAAAGAATACCGTAAACAGGTCTCTTTGGACAGATCGTGCGAATTTCGAACAGCTGCGTCGGCTTTGCGGCCAAAAAAGAAGCTACTTTTGTTACCCTACTCTAATGCTATCCGTAATCAAGTGAGACCATTTTTCAGAGACCACAACAAAGGGTATTCAGAAGAGGCAAAATCTGAGCTATCAGCCATTGTTTTTGAAATAGTTTTTTACTGGGTTTGTAATAGGAGCCCGATTGTGATGAGTTTTTGTCCATTAGATAAGAATTATCTTGACGTCATGGATAACCGACTTTGCAGTTAAATTGGCTGATTGGCCTGATTTCCCCTATGACATTATGAGTTCAGCGATGTCGTAATGGATCCAGTTTTCATCACAAGATACTCGTATACCATAATTCCATTCAACAACTTTTTTGTAACGTTCAAGCAGCATTTCTGACATGCAAAAATATCTTCCGATTTACGATATAAGTCTTGAATAATGCCAACTGTCTTTTCTTAAAACTATTGTCATTTCTCTCTGATGCAATAAATTCTGATCTGTGGCGAAAATTGTACCAGCTTTAAGAGGCTCTTACTTCTTGAGGGAGCTTGTTGTTGCAGAGAATGTTGAAGTAGCAAATGTAATATTTATTTTGAATAAAAAAAGCGCAGAAATGCTTTGAGATTTGCGAACCATTTCTTTATTGAAAATGCATAGTTAAGGTTATGTTATTTACATAGAGAAATAACTAGGCCACAAAGAACAAAAAACAATTCATAGATCTTTACATCTCATGCTTATTATCTCAACCGATTTAAAATTCTTTCTTAAAGCTTGCCGATATAACAATGAGAAACAATGATCGAATTGATGAATGAATTGAATCGAAGCTTAAAATTATTATGAAAAGAATATGATAATTGGAAAGTAAGTTCCTTTGCCATACAAACAGTCGCTGCCTATAAATAAATGGCACAGCAAGCCGCGGCTGCGCAGTGACAAGCAGACCAAAGCACGAAAAAAACGCAAAATGCGTCGGAAAGTCTTCGCTTCTCTTCTACTCTCGCTGATCATAGCAAACGCAGCGGCAAAAGAGGAGGTAAAAGATTTTACAGAAGAAATTACCAAGAGAGTGGAAACGCGGCCCCTCTCGATACTGAGGATCGATGACATACGCGAGGTAGCACCAACTGATGGCACCGAGGCGGAGAGCGGGCGGCAGGATCCTCAACTGCTATTATTGCAACAGCAACAACTTTTGCAACAGCAATATCTGCAGCAAAAACTTATTTTGCAATTACAAAAGAATCAGTTGGATTTGAAAGAAAAATTGGAGATACAAAAGCAGCAACAAAAACAAGAGTTCCGTCCAGTGGAAGATCTAGACGAGTTTGGCGAATCCGTTGTCATTAAAAACATTGATCTTAGTCAACTGTTGGCCCAAAAATATGCCGCACCGGCAGAGCCGCCGCAGTCTCACCGCCCACATCACAACCATCACCACCATCATAGGCGTCACAACGATGACACTGATGGGGACGATGGCGATGATTACCAATATTATCGCCCCCGCCCGCCACCACCACATTATCATTATCAACCACCTCCTGGCTATGGCTACTATGGTCCATATCAGGCTCCACAGTCTAATTACTACCATCCAACGCACTACCCCTTTTATCCGTCTTACTATAGTCCATATGGTAGTTACGATTACCGTTATCCCTACGGCGGTGGTTATTCAAACGCTCCATCGCCATATGGTCGTTCGACAAAGACACCAAAAAAGAAGAAGCTTAGAGCTCCGGCCGGTGTTATACCACTGACAGCGGCAATTCTACGCGCAGGCGTCGAGGAAAGATCAGCGACAGGAGGGGATGTACACGCGACAGTATAAAAAAACGAAAAAATATTGAATGTATATATAGTATTAGTAAGTGGAATGAGATTCTAGAAAAAGCAATAAAATCATGGAAGTCTGGAAGTTATTTTTTATTCCAAAAGGGTATGAATTACCAGGATGTATAAACTGTTTGCGGTAAAGAAATATTATTTAAGATATCGCCTACGAGAACGGATGGACATAGGGGCGATAATTGGGTGCATTAACGGACTGAAGGATGAGCGAACGCGAACGGCACATGCAAAAATATAATCCATCATTTTTTAAGATATTTCAAGCCATTCTTTGGTGAGTAAATCTATGATACTCTCTGCAACATGTTTCGGGAGGAAACTACGCGGTTAAAAACTCTTTGAGCTCGATTGAAAAATAAATAAATATACGAGGGTGGTCACTAAAATTTCTTGTCTGACCGTCGAGAATTAAAAGTTAATAAAATATGTGCCTTGAAACCCTTACCGCTACTTCTGAACGCAAAGATTGTTGACACACGGCTTGTTGATGTTTAGAAGAGCTATCAGTTAGCCTCAACTCTGTCGGCTACGTGCTAATGTGGGAGAATAGGGTGCAGTTGGTCAGAATATTTGTCATTAACTTTTTTAAATCCCTCTAAGTCGGCGCTTATGAGAGTGATCTGAGAATACTGACATTTCTAAACCCACCGCAAGCACCAATATCACACCATGTTGGCGCTTTAGCATCAAAAAATTTAGCCTCATTTATAGTAATTCGATTAAACTTTTTCCAAAAATGCAAAGAGCAACCCTAGCTAACTTATTTACCTCAACTTCTCGCGTTTTACATATGCATATGTAAGGTACATGAGTGTATTTCGACGGCTTAACTTTTTACTATCTAACTACACCAAAAGCAGAGACTACATGCTGGCGCTCAACTACCAGCACCGCCAGCATTCAGGAATGTGTGCGCTTACCACACACCGCCGCCTCGGCTGCTTACTCAACTGCTTGACTTGCTAGTTGTCACTTTGTTACAGCAGACAAATTTTCCTGCTTATTTAGTCATCTGCTGTATACTTGTAGTTGTTGTCGCGCGTTCGTTGTTGACAGATTCGCTGAGTGCATTAGGATGCAGCAAACACACAAGCCGAAACTGATTGACATGTTAGATATGCGCAAATTGAACTGGAACAGATTGATGATGTTGCGGAAATTGCAGTGAAAATGCTCTAAGATACCAAAATAACAAGTAAACACATTTTTTATAGAGCAGACTACATTTTAGTTAAGTCTGAGAGTGATAAAACCCACTTAGTATTCTTGGAATTAGTTTGTAGATTCTGGTAAGATCTTTCAGATGATTGAGAAACTCCCTATCTTCGATGTATTGTTGGAGGAAATAGTAAGAGCTGCAGAGCTAAATAGAGAAGGTACATTCTTCTGTAAGGAAGCGGAGCATACGGGTCTGGTTCTGAACGAGGGCAAAACGAAATACCTCCTGTGATCAAACAAACAAAAACTTTGACGTCTTAGATCATTTCGTCTATCTTCGAACCAGCATTTTCACAATCCAACGCAGAATAACTTTTACCAAAAAGTCCTTCTTTGGACTGAGCAGGAAATTGAACAGTACACTCTTTTTCCGACGAAGAAAGACCAAACTCTACGAGGCTTTCATCATTCCCGTCCTGCTATATGGTGCGGAGGCATGGATAAGCACATCATCTGATGAGTCGGCCTTTGGAGTGTTCGTGAAAAAAGTCATGTTATCCGAATGGAAGAGATCACACCAGCTTTGAAGGTTTTCGATTCAAGACCCGCCAGAGGAAGCAGAGAGAGAGGAAACCCCCCACTCTTTTAGATAGATCATGTGGAGAAGGACCTGTCTGACTTGGTCTCTCCAATTGGCGCCACATTGCGAAAAGAAGAAACGAATTGGGCGCTGTTAACTTGGATATAACCGGCCAGTACAGAAGAAGAAGAAGAAGATAAGTCCAGCCATTCGGGTCGGGTCTACAAAACCGGAACGGACCCGGATTTTTATCCGGCCAAGGACAGTCAACTCGCCAGAATTCTGCCGTTACAACAACTACAACAACAAGAAGAGACTTCGTAACCCAAAACTTATTTTAGTATCTTAATTCTCCATCTGACTGAAATTTATAAAAAATTTATCAAAAAAATATATATTTTGATCTCACAATTTCGTAACCTTGTCCTATGAGTTTTGTGCTCACTCTCACCACAACATTCGGAAACATGTCATCCCGCCACTTGGCTAAGTTGCACTTGCTTTCTTAAACACTGCTCTCTTGTTGTCAGAAAAGAGTCCCAGAACATCACGGCGAATGATAAGCTTTCGATTAGTATACCCAAGCGAGGACAGGTCTTATTACATTTTAATTTTCTTCAATGAAATTAAACCAGCAATGTATAAATATAAACAATATTTTAACAATGCAGATATTCATATAAGAATATGGATTTATTGAGCGCCTGTGCAGCTTCATTTAAGGCTTTTCTCATAAAATACCCCTCCCTATAGTTTTAGCTCACTCAGCTTTCTCTCCTCCGCCATGGAAAGCTTTGCATAGCTCATTGCAGGCAAATCAATTTCGAAGAGTGGCGCAAAAAAGGCCTTAATTTCATTAGACAAATCCGGCTGCGCAGCAATTACTTTTTAATTGCCCAAATCGGAAATTATCTTGTCAATTCATTTAATCTCTTTCGACGTGATTTAATTTTGATTTGCCCCTACTGTAACCCTCGTCGCCCGCGGACGCAGGTGTCTGAACTCATGGCCATCGTTGGCGGCTAGGGTTCGTTCGCTGTCGCAGCCCAATCAGGGTACTTAGTTACTTAACAACAACAACAAAGGAGCACAGAGGCAAAACATATCAGCAATTAATGCAAATTGAAACTCTTGACGCGGACACGGAACAGCGAGCTCTTTAGGCGCGTTTCCTTCAACCCCACGGGGTGAATGCTTGCGCTCAATTGGACAGATTGGAATGCTGCTTGAGCTCAATTATAACGAGTTCATTGACTAGATGCCTTCGGTTGTTTATTTATTCGCATTTTTAAGGACACACTGTTGCTCGATTAAAAATGTCTAATTATATACAATTATTGCGTGTAACTGTATCTTTACGCTTTTATTGAGACACTCAAATCAAAGTGTGTGCGAATTCTAGGAAAAATGTACTTTCTTCTCAGAAAACTGTCGCTCAATTATACCAGAAGTGTATAAATAATAGATAAGTAATTGTTTGAATGCTCATTTATCAAGTTTATAGGTTTTATATTTTGGATTTAAGGATCTTGATGACAATTGAGTAAACATTAATCAATATATTGTGCTCATTTTGTACACCAAACTTTTTCAATTTTCCAAATCAAAGAGATTTTTGCCAACAAATGCATTTAATTTTAAAATTCATCATCCGAATTCGCACATTTTTGGTAACAGATGGAGTAACAGGGCAAATTATTATCAATGCATGGATTATTTGTGCAATATTTAGTGCGGATGTCATCATTGACGTTTGGTTTATATACTGTAAAGTGGAAAAATCAGTTAATTATAAAACTCTGTTATATGGGAAATAAGCATTATTGTAGTCTTATTTTGACCATTGTTACACTAAAAAATAACGATTGCCGGGATACTGATATATACCGAATTTGGTTGAAAGTGGTCTCATATTTCTACACTTTTACACAGAGTCTTCTGACACTAATTTGTGCCAACTCGGGTATCAATGGCTCCAATTCGCCCATCTGATATTTCAACCTAACTTGGGTAGCAAGTTTCTTCAACATATATCAATTTCTACTCAAAATGTGGTTTTCATGGACAAGCGGCCGAACGGACAGACGGCCCAGTAGCGAGAGTACAAAAATATATAAGAGTACCACCATTAATCTCCTTTGTCCTTTTCCCATGTGCTGCCGGCTAGCGACTTGACAATTTGGTTGCGGTTCTGTACTTTGGCGATAATCGGGCTCGTATGAGGATTGAAGGCGCACAGACTGTCAAAAGTCACACCTAAAATTTGAGGATTATTGACTGCAATATTAAGGCCAAGTCTGTACTCCTTCATCCAGTTTGTAAATATGGTCGCTGTGAATTTAATGGGGGAAAATGTTAAGTTCCATGCAGCGAGGAAGCGAAAAAGATCCGAGCGATAGCCGTTTACCTTTAAACATATCCCATCGATTCCATTGCCCGACGTCAATATCGTGCAGCGTGCGAGGTAATAGAACTCCCTCTGGGGGTTGTGGGAGTTAAGAGACAGTAAAGGTAAATAATAGCGGGGAGGGATACCACCTTGCGATACCCCTTGTTTAATTCTTCTCAGTTGTGAGTTTTTACCTCGAACTAGTACGGATGATTGAGGACCGCTCAGGTGGATCATGGTCCACCTCTGAAGTTCTGGATGGAGCTAGTTTTTTCGATGTCATCCAGTAGCGTGGTGTGACACAGTCAGTCACTTTCGAAAAGTCCAACGCTGCGAGGATCGTTCTCTCACTGGATGGTTTCTGGTTAAAACCACGAACTATATGTGAGTTTATGGTACTGTGCACTTTTCGGAAGTCATGCTGATGGTTTGCTGGGCTCAGATGGTGAGTGAAGGTCGGGGGTAGCAAGGTCTCAGGTGTCTCCACTACTGGGGAGAGAAGAGTTATCGGATGATAGGACTCCCCTTTGTTGGCGGGTTTTCCCGGTTTCTCTAGTGGGACCACTCTTCCGACCTTCTACACATCGGGTATTATAGGACTTCAAGTACTCTATTAATTTCGTCCCCTTTTATTGGTTTACCATTTGCCTAATCTCCAGATTGAGATCCCTTATTTGGGAATCACAGGGATCGGCATGGTGTAAGGTGTCGCGCTGGTTAGCTAAAACCTGCCTGCTTCGGCTGGGAAATTAGGGCAGAGTTCGGCGGTTTTTCCAGCCGGGATGAAGCGAGCGATAGGTGCTGCGATCACCTTGTAGAATCGACGTTCTCCAACGGTTACGTCCGTAGGATTGGGTAAAGCGGTGAAGATGTGCTCAGTAAATTCTGTGAAGCCGACACAGTTAGTTTTGTTAAAGTTAACGAAATTGCGTTTGTTCACAAAAATAAAGTCGTTTTTCAATAGAGATAATTAAGGGCAGGTGGTCTGTTGCGAGAGTTGACATAAATCGCTAGGTTATACCATTTCTCAGACCACTGCTAGCAATGCTAATATCAGGCGAGCTCTTACAGGGGCCCATATTTCTGGTGAGGGTGCTTCATTCATTGTGCAAAATGTCCAATCGTATATCTGTTTCGCCAGATCCACCCCCCTATGATCATTTGCAAGAATGCCAAAGGTCGCCTGGTGCGTTAAAGTCGCCTGGTATCACCACGGCTTTCACCAAGAAGTAGCGCACCTATATTCTTGTAGCTGGGCCTTTGCGCCCTGGAAACGGCGAATACCGATTAGCTGTACAAGATATATGACGATATTGACATAGTTCAATGAAATAAGAGAGGTTATGTCGTCCGAATTGATAAACACACTCTAGCACTTAGAGTATTCGGCGAAGTACCAGCCAGAGAAAGCAGAGTAAGAGAAAGACCAGGTCGAGAATCTCTAATAATCACGTAAATGGGGTCTACACCAATAAAGAAGAAGAAGTTCATAGACGTTTGATCCAATCAATCTCAACTCTTGGGCTCAAATTGGCCCCACTCCTGCAAGTCTGTAGCGTAAATGATTCACACAGTCCAGGAAGGCTACAAGAGACGTTAATCCCAAAAATTATCGTGAAAATTTGTGAAATTGGAAGATAGTCATTTACCTCTCAAAGGAACGCCTAAGCCATGTCATTCGCGATTTTTCACAATTTTGCAAGATTTGCGTGTAGTAGATGTCAGTTTTCTTGAACATCGATCAAAAAGCCATTGACTCAAGAGACAATCTGGAACTTATCACATGTTTAACAGCTAAATTTAGTAACTATTTTTATTATTCTTAAGGAATTTTTCCGGCTCTTAGTCGATAACACAAAACTTGTTTATGATCAAGATTTCTACGATTTTAAAGGATTAAGAATTTATATTAAGTTCTACCACCGACATCAAAATCTCTCCTAATTTGTAGATATAAAGCTTAAATTTAACTTGTATCTCCGATTACTATGTTCTCAATTTCACGAAGGCTGGAGAATGGAAGAGCAACTACACCAATTGAGAATTCCCTAGCATAAGGTGGTATTCTGGTCTAGGATTTTGAAGAAATCGATTTTTTTTGCATATTTTAAAAATTTAGACTTTCAAAAATATGACCTTGGAAGGATCTTGCAAAATTCGACTTATTTTCGGAGATACGGCCGATTTTATGACGTGGCGTCCGTGTTCACTGGGATTGTCTCTTAAACTTTAAACGAGTTTTTCTCGAAACTACTTTTTTGAGGTGGTTGACATGATATCTCAAGTTCTACTGAACCGATTCCTTTGAAATCTGGTATATAAGTATCTTCTTTATACAATGCTCTATCGTGTCTGCTTGGATTTGCAAAAATTTTGATTTGAAGTATTTTTAAAAATTCGAAAAGGTCGAAAAATCGGGTCAAAAAAAATTTTTTTGTTTCAAGTCGACGACATTTTTTAATTTTTTTTTTTTTTGAAAATGGTCAACCCGATAACGACGTCCTTACTAATGAAGAATCTTCTTGTCTTTTGTGTTTTAGGTCTCTACAAGGGTTGAAATCACGTCAACCAGTCCTCTTCAAGTAGTTAAATAGGCTTCCGACATCTTTGGAGCATCTCTGAACCAAATCACGCTAGTGACGCATACAGCATACACGAACATACCCACACACATTCTTAGCGAAATTCGAATCTGTTTGTGTGTATGTGTACCTAGTGACGTCGATGTTCCTTGTGCGAATACTACGTCCTTCGTATTGTGTGTGGCGTGTTCGTCCATAAATCTAGTATGGAAATGCTTTTGTTGTTATCTGATGCTGTGCTGTTATTGCTGTTGTTGCTATTATTATAAGCAATAGTATTCGTACACGCTCGCCATATCTGCATAGCACAATGATATCTATAAATAAAATCACAACAAATATATCGTTGTTGTTGCGTATTAAGTGCGACTCCACCGTGGAGCTCTTTAATGGTCAGGGGATTGCGAATGTTCGTTGGCAAGTAATGAAAAGTATCATTTCGAAAAGGGAAGGATATTTTGGAAAATAAAATAAAAATCAAATAACAAAGCTGAATGAACGGTAAAATCGAAGTCATGTGTCGTATAGACAAAATCAAAAGAAAAACAAAGACATAATAAATACAACCAAAACAAAAACAAAGCACGACGCCGGCGAATCCAATAAAACGGAAAAGATAACATGAAAGTAGCATTATCGATGTGATTTCGCTGCGGATTTACGGCCAGACTTTTAGTGAAATTTTATTTCGATTTCGCCATACTCCTTAAACACTAACAACAACAAATGCAAAGCCACAAGCAAATTGAGATATTCACTAATACTTTTGAGCTAGAAAGCCGGCATCTGCCCTCACACACTGTCAACTTTCGCGTCCTCCCATTCTTCAACACTCCGGTTTCGGCCGCAGCTACTTAACCGCTTCCCTCCCTCCCCGACAACATTATTGTTGCTTTATTTTCATTAGCTGCTTGTTGCAAATTTCTTACAATTTTACAACTATTTAAGCTGACCTTTTGCCCTTTCGTTCCTTTGGCCTTGACGCCGGCTCACTGCCTGCCCGCTGGCCCTCTGGCCATTTATCGCGTTTGTTTTCCAACTATTGAATTTTCATTTAGTTTTTGACTTTATGTTTTCACTCAAACATCCACGCGACATTTTAAAGTTACAGTTCACCATATAATCACAAAAGTGTTGACTCGCTTAAGCTTTGACCTTCACAATATACCTAACACTATCTTCTGATACAGTTCTTATCTACCTTTTGTCTTTCGTTAGCGCCTCACAATAGACCTAAAGCTCCTACGTCATTCCGCCTCGCGATATTCGCCTTATATTCCCACCGTTTACGGCTTTGTTTTCGTAGCGTTTCGCTTCATTTAATTTTATTTTCCATATCCTTCATTTTTCTTTTACGATTGTGATTATTTATTTGCAGCAGCCGCTAAATTATTGCCGGTTCATGTCTCACAAATGAAGTCCGCGTTTGAGTTTGCACCCATTTCGCCTAAAACTATGCTCACTTTATGCTATGCGCGCTGGAGCAAACCGATTCTTTTGCTATTGCTAAAACATGTCTGCCATTTTCAGTCGCTTACTTCCTCTCCTTTCTCTGCTCGCTCCGCTGTTTGCATTGTCTCCGCTTCGCGTTGTCGCTATACACTTGTCATTTTATTTATGTACTTTTTCAGACTTACTGGCGTCGCTAATTAAATGACCAGACCTACAGTCTTTAAATGAACCCCCGTGCGCGCCGCTCTCGCTCACAACAGCCTACTCGCGGCCCAAAATGCTGACTGCTTTATTGTTTATTTCGTTTATTGCTGTCCATTGTCACCGCTTCTAATACACACTAGTCAAAATGTTGCTGCCACTATTGTTGTTGCCGAGCTTTTGCCTTTAATAGGCCAAGTCGTAAATATTGTCAGAGTTAAAAAAGTTCGCCGTTTGCAACATATAAATAAATTGAGCGAAACTGTGGAAATAAAATGGCAGCAACTTCTCTAAATCGGCCATAAATACACATATCGTATATGCATATATATCAAAGGAGCGGAAACTTTCGCTTTAAGATATTTTTGTAGGCTTTTGGAGCTGTTTTGCACTGAGACAGGAAGTACTTTGCATACGCCGACAGTTAACACAGTTATTTTTGATATTTGCGACCGACTGATTGATAAAGTGGTTTGCATTTCTAAAGAAGAGAAGGGAGTTAGGGTGGGACCCTGAGCGAGAACGAAAAAAATAAGAGCGGCTATTATCTATATGAGAAGAGGGATATTTAACGAAAATCAACCAACTTTTAAACGAAAGTATATAAGCTTCCCTTTTCAAGCACTGCCTTGTGTTAAATACTAAAGAACAACTAGCTTCTATCAGAAAAGGAACTCTATCAAGTCGAAAACAGTTTTAAATTCATGGATTTCAGACTGAAAGTATTTTATTGCCTACAATCAGGCGCAATGATAAAAAAAAATATATTAACCACATATTGGAAAGGTTACTTGCATTGGCACAAAAATCCATAATCATAACCGCTACCTCAAACTCACTCCCTTGCCACAGCTAGAGATTTATTTTCAAGAGCTTTACTTATATACATACACATGAACCTATATATGTAAGAGATACATATGTACGGTCTCAAGGAAGCACGACACACATGGTGTGCTACAGCGCTACGCAACAAAAAGCCATAAATTGATTGTTACGCTTTATGTGTTTCGGTTAACGCTACTTTAACTAGTTCATTCATTATCTGTGCTGGCTTCCTGGTTACATAACTCATAAGCCGTCGGCCGCTGTAACAACCGAAATATGAAACATGTGACAAACAGAAGCAAATTCTTAAGCCTTCACACACAGAGCTTTGGCTTTCATATTTCATAACGAAAATTTAAGAAACATTTAGCCCCTCAAACCCTTACAACCCTTCCACCCCAGACGCAACAAATATTCTTAAGTGGGGTTGAGTCATTATGACATCGCCATACACAAACATATGCAGGTTCATATTTACATGTATTTGTTTATTTTTAGGTTGAGGTTGTATTTGGTCGTTTATGTGGGGTATGTGTGAGTATGTGCGTGCGCCGCGGGTTGTAATGCAATAAAAGGAAACATGCTGTAGGCAATAAATATTCCAGGCTTAAGCTGTGTGTGCCTACAAATGCGTGCATTTAAGCTGAAAACATACCCAACAAGTAAGGAAAGGTGAAATCTGTGTGGAGTTGAGTTTTATGTTTCCATATTCAAGAGAGTAAGGACTTAACACTATTGCCAAGAGAACTATTTGTTCAAAACATTGTTTCGATATCCCTGCTGATGCTTGAGCTAGTCAAAATGAAACCAGATCATCGTCAATGTCTTGACAATGTCGCAACCAAATATGAAGGTAACCGAGTAGTTTGTGTGATATGAAATTCCATATCAAAGTGATAATTCCACACAACTAGTTTTTATAACAGGGTAGTCCAAAAAGTATTTTCGTTTTTTATCAATAGAAATGATTATGGTGAAAATTACTTGTCGTGGTTTTCGCCGAGAAACCAGAATAGTTTTACACTGATGGAATTATGTCTCCAGCGAAAAGGTGGAAATAAATGGTTGGCCAAAATGGTACATATTTTTTATTTATTTATAATCTATGTATATAAATAAAAATGAATACCAAAAATGTATGTACGCGCATAACTCAATAACGCCTGGACCAATTTGGCCAATTCTTTTTCTTAAATGTTTGTTGAAGTTCAAGGATGGTTTTTACGGCGAGAAAAATTCGAATAGTTTCCGGAAAACCCCTAAAAACAGCCTTTTCTTTTCCCATACAAACGTTACAATAAATATGAATGTTTGTTTGTTAGTAACACTAAGAGAACGGTTGAACCAATCTTAATGAAATTTTTAAAGGTTGTTTGTTGTGGATCGGGAAAGGTTTAGAAACAAAATACCTTATACCTTTCATGAGGAGAAGTCGGAAAATTGGACAATTCCAAAAAGTAACATTTTCCATACACATTTTTTTCAATTTTTGTTTGTTTTGTTTTTCAAAATTTTGATTTGTAAATTATTTGAATCGTTCAATTGCGGTCGCTTACTTTTTTATTCCGGCTATCCAAAGGAAAAATTATTGAAAATTATTCAGTGAAAACTTTATGTATGTTTGAGACGATGTGATCAATTACAGATTGAAATTTGTTACGAAGCCACGAAGAGGTGGCGCTAATATTGGTCGGCGTTCTTTTTGCCATCAACGTATGGCAGCCCAAAGAAAGACAAGAAGTACTCCCAAAATGCGATGACATATGTACGTGCGGAATTATGGATCGCGGTCAATCAGCTAGCGATCGTAACGATATCACAGCACGACTTTTTAAACAATAGCTGCGATGTTTGATGGTCTTTATCTTGAAGCAACCTATGGTATATATGATGCTGTTAGATGCTGTATGTGTTCTGTTGAGTAGCAAAAAAGAGGTTTGCCGCACGCACACATTCTTCTTTGGATGCGGATGGTGATTACACTAGATCAAATTGATGAAATTATTTCAGCGGAAATTCCTGATTCAGAGATAAATCCAGAATTATACGAAGTGGTGAAAACCAATATGATTCATGTACCTTGCGAACCTTACAATCCCACTTTGGTTTGTATGTCTGACAATAAATGCACGAAACACTACTCATGTGCTTTTCTTTCGGAAACGGAAATGGGAAATGATGGATATTAACTGTATCGGTGTCGCTCACCAGACGACAATGGCAGAACATTTAGCATTTAGAGGCGTGAAAATCGACGTTAACAACACATCGAAGTTGACAACACATGGGTCGTACCATATTCACCCCTTTTGTTTAATTCACATTCAAAACTCATGTCAATGTTGAATATTGCAGATTGGTGTAATCGATCAAATACGTTTGCAAGTACGTCACCAAAGAAAGCAACATAGCGGTTATTGGCCTTGAACGATATGAGATCAGCAGTATCAAATGGGTCGATATGTGAACTGCAATAAAGCGCTTTGAAGGATATTTACTTTTGCAATTCATGAAAGTTTTCCGACTGTTTTGCGTCTCGCGGTTCAACTTCATTTAAGTCATCGCGTATTGTGAATGGTACAGTGTGTGCAACATTTTGAGAAGCATGCCAGCAGTAGCATTTGCTGGAACATGATAATCACTGGAAACAGATGAAGGACAATGCGATAGTACTTCGCATGCCACTGAAGTTCGCATACTTTTCGCGAATATCATTTCGACATATCCACCTTTAAATTCGCGTTAATTATGGGATACGAAAAAATGAAATTGCCGATGACATTTTACATTGTATTCGCTAAGAATTGGAAATGGGCAAATTTCGGTTGATACTTCCATTGGTTTGATATCAATTTCACCTCCCTTTTGTCAATTCACTTCAACGGAAGATGAACTCATCACGAATGTTTATCCGAACATTGGCCAAATTATCGTAACTGCGATAGCTTGAGTGCGCGAGCAATTTTGGCTGCCAAAATTACCGATGTTAGTGATTTAAACTGGAAGATTCAAAGTCAAGTTCCGGGAGGTTTGTGCTCATATAAATCGATCGATCGTCTTGACAAGGAAGACGAAACCGTAAATTATCCAGTGGAATTTCCAAATACCATACCAAGCCTGCCCCAGCATCATTTGCGTCTTAAAGTTGGATCTGTCATTATTATGTTTCACAATCTTCATGCGCCGAAACTGTGTAATGGAACCCGAATGATTATGACGTAGTTATCGAATACAAGGGACAGCTATTTCAGTTCAAACTTATTCAATTTCCAGGGAAAATTGCCCTTGCGTTGACAATCAACAGGACACAAGGAAATCGGGAAATGCTATGTTTTTCACACGGCCAGATATATGTGGTGTGTTGACGAGTTGGAAACCCATCTTCTCTATATATTTACGCACCAGAACAGAAAACAAAATGTTATGTTTATTAAGTTGCGCTACATAAAAAAAATGTAGAAAAATCGTAAATAAATCATTTTCGACAGAATATAATTTCAACTTTTTTCATTTCAAAACACATAATTTCACGCAGGGCAACGGCTGCGGGGTCAGCTAGTTTCAAATATAAAAAAATAAGTAGAAGTTTGATTAGAAATAAAAAAAGACTTTTTCGACTACCGTATATAAACAAAATTTGGCGCCAAGTGCTCACTAGTAAGTTATAGTAACTTTCAGCAGGGAACTTGCTACTTCAAAGGCTGAAGATTGTGCTATATGCTTTCGTTAGCTACATAAAAATTTTAAATTTGTGACTCTGACACTGAGCGCGTGTTTTTTGAACCCAACGTAGCATAACATTGGTTAAAAGTACATAATACTGCACGTGCGTTATGTAAGGGCAGGCTTAGGCGCTGTATTTCCGCTGCAATGACCTGGAGGCCAAGTGTGCGTCAAGTTCAACTCATTGAAGCCGAAGAAATAATGTCGTTTCTTGCAATAGTTTATGCGCCGCACAAAAGACGTGCGAACGTGCAGTTGGATGCAACTTGCAGCTGCCTTTAATGCAACACACATGCGTGTCTGCACACACACACAGACATTTATAAAGTTCGTTGCGCATTGAACAGCAGCAGCTGCATTAAATTGTTGGCGTTGCGAAGTGCTCACGTTGAGTCGCATTGCAATGCCTGTCTGTGTGTGTGTGTGTGTAAGTGGTTTGTATTGCAACTGCGTTTGCTGCTGTTGTTGTGCTGCAATAAGCACAGCCCATTTTCACATCTTCATTTCCTAATGACACATAATCGGCTTGTAATTTATTGCTCGCACATAATGCTTGTTGTTTTTGCCCAACCATTTAAGTACATGCGCTTATGAATGTGTGATTACACATATTTATACATATACAGATATGCATACGCATATATGTGACTCGTAAAACATTCATGCTCGTTTGTTGTTATTACAATGTTGATATATGTGATTTGATTTAAATTACAGGTTCATGGCAACGATTGTCACCCACGTTGTTGCATATTCATTACATGCACTTGCATGTAAGGGCACACGCACACGCTCATATATTATGCTGAGTTTAAGCACTGAGGTGCAACTGCTTGAGCTGTCGGTGGAAATAAGCTGGAAAGAAGAGGGGTTGGCGGCGACGTGGCGAAAGTGTCTTTAATTTTAGGAGAAAATTTTGGAAATTCATACCAGCGTGAAGTTGCGTATTCGCCCTGGCATTTGAGATGGGAAAGCACACTTATTTCATAAAAGCTAGATACAACTAAGTAGCTAATAATATGCTTAATCCTTTATATTTCCACTAGATATGCCAGTAAAAATCAATTTTCACCATCCTGACTTGTCGCTCATCTTTACTATGTATTAACTCGCTAAAAGTAGTAAAGACAAATTGTAAGTAGCAAAATAAATAGAAAGTAATTTAGTTCAAAATAAAGGTAACTTTTCACTCAAAACAAGTTACTAAACCTTGGACGAACCCCCAAGGAATCTGTCGGGGAAGCTCAGATGTGTTTATATCACTTTCCAGTAAATATTCACAGAAATTAATATTGGGTAGTCCAAAATGTCTTTTCGTATTTCTAATCAAATTTCAAATTATTATATTTACATGGTGGTTTCCAAAGTAAACAGGACTTTACAAAAAACCAAAAAAGGACAAGTGGTTTTTTCAGCAAAATCAATTTATTTTATTCAAAATAGTCTCCTTCTGCTTCAATACAGCTTTTTGCACGGTCCAAAAGCATGTCGAAAGAGTGTTTTAGCTCATTGGCCGAAATATTGATCGTCATTTATGTCTTCACGACCACTTTGAAAACATTGAAACCATTCCCGCACTCTCCAAAGTGATAGGCAATTAGTGACATAAACATGTTTTATCAATTGAGACGTTTCGGTAAAAGCTTTACCAATTTCAAAACAAAATTTAATGTTGGCTCTTTGTTCGAAGCTCATTTTGGCACCGACAACACAAACATACTGACACTTGAAACGCAATAACTTCACTTTCAATCTATGCAATATCATGAAATTTTCACTGGACAATCCATAAAGAAAGCATATTCTAACGCATCAGTCGGCATATAGATGACGTCAGCAGGGGACGCTAGATTCATAAAGTCCTGTTTACTTAGGAACGCACTGTATAATTAACTTTAATCAACCAAATATAGTATATATCATTTTGGTTGGCCACTTTTTGCCATTTTTCCGCTGGAGACATTATTCCATCAATGTAAAACTTTTCTGGTTTCTCGGCGAAAAACTGCGACAAGTGATTTTCATAGGCTTCTCTAAAAGCCAACTTTGCTCCATTAAGGGAGTTCTCATTGACCTAAACAACTAGTAGTCCGATGGCGGATGATCAGGGCTATATGGTGATTGCATCAAAACTTCCCAGCCAAGCTCTCCCAGGTTTTGCCAAGTCATCAACAATATGTGCGGTCTAGCGTTGTCCTTCTGTTGATCAGTTCTGGCCGTTTTTTTTTTAATTGTTTGCTTCAGTATCATCAGTTGTAGTATTGGATCTACTTTTATTCTCCTGTTAGTATTTGTTTCAGAAATGGTTCGTTTACATTCAAAGAATCGGAGATTTTAGCTCGGCCCATTAAATTTTTCACAGACAATTCAAGTGCTTCTTTTTGTAGCCATCGCTTTTTAAATGGTTCAAAACCGATTGATGATGAATTTTAAGTTCTTTAGCGATATCGTGACTACTTACATGACGGTCCTGTTCAATATTTTCCATAATTTCATCGAGTTTTTCAACGATATGTAGACCAGAGCGAGGTGCATCGCTTTCAACGAAATTTTCAGAACGGACCACCTTGCCAACACTATATGGTATGACACAATGTGATTGGTAGCTCTGGATATACTATATATGTCTGCAACGACATCAATTGATAAAAAACGAAAAGACTTTTTCGACTACCCAATATTTTATTCACTCACCGAACAAATTAACTCAGAGAGGTATGATCTCTAACGTAAATAATAAACACAACGCTCACTAACGCACCAATCACAAAATGGCGCCACATACCAGATTATGGGAACAGACAGATACAGTTCCTTAATTCTTATTTCCTACTATGTAGGTCCCTGAATTGCAAACAGCACTGAAAATGGGTTCAATAATTATCCAATAAACGAAACTATTGATTTTCTCACAAAACAATTTACAATATGTTACTAAGCTAGCATTCTCTACCAAAGCAAGTGGAGACATCACCCGAACATAACTCTCCATTAAAAAATCCAATTTCTTTTTCAGGCATACTGTGCCACCACAAGCAATGCGGTCAAAGCACACGACTTTCTTATGTGTCAGTGAAAAATAATTGAGGCAAAGAGCAAGCAAAAGAAGAAGTGAAGAAATATTCGCAACCAACAGCCATTAGAGGCAAACAGATGCGTGTCCAAGTGGCCGCAGTGGACTTACGCAATGCGAAAGGATATTAGCAAAATTAGGAAAAAAAATCGAAGCGCCACTAAGGATCAATCGAACGCGAGCGTCAAAGCCTTTTGTTTGTGGGAAAGAGCTATAAGAAGCTAAAATTTAGACGTTAGGCAAATTAAAGGAATGCTGAGAGTAACAAATGCTTCCTAGAAGGAACCGATAAAATTAAATACGTCTCTGAATATGCATCTTTTTTATGCCAAGGGCCTTTAAAGGCGAGGTTGAAAAGTTAATCTTGTGAGTATCGTGTTATTATTTGGCATTGATAGGTCTGAACCTCATTATAAAACAAATCAAGAGACTTATCATTTCACTTTCAGAACTCTTAGAATCTTCACCCTGCAGTATAGACCATCAGCTTGTAGAATATGTCGTCAAAGTTGTTGAATTCATCAACTTTCTGTGCAAAGCGCAGCAGATTTGAGCAGAAGCTATTTACTTCGCTGATTATTTCAGTAGCTTCTAATAAAGCCTGTTTCTATATATCATAAAAAGTATCTGCAAAGCAAATGTAGGAAAAACAAAGAAACCTGGTAATGTACAGTTATGTTGTTGCATAAAAAATTCCAACGTGTGCCGTTAACTACACATTTAGCAGCTGACAACGCAAAGCCTTTGCTATAAAACAATGTCATCACACACACACGTCTACACTCTGGCATAGCCACTAAACAGCTGGCCAGCCGACCAACGCCCGCCATTAAAGTAATCGTGAAAAAGTGGAGATAGAAATCAATAAGGATAAATTGTCACAATAAAAGGCTGGATGGTAATTGTGATTGGCTAGTTGGCAGTAGCAGCGCCTAATGGACCGCTAGACAGATGGCCAGCAGTCGGCTGGTCAATAGATAGCGTGTCAATCGGTTGAAAGGGCGCAGTCGGTACAATGACATCGAATAAGGCTAGAAAAGGAAATGAACGCGTGCGACAGGAAGTGTAAGCGAAATGAGCAGCAAGAAAGGGTCGCCGAGCATTCAACAAGAAATCAATTCCGTTATTAGGGTTAGGTGCACAACTACATACTCATGTGTGTGTAGGAGTGTAACTGCATGACCGCATATGTGTCATTAAGTTTGTATACAAATGCAATTGATTGCCTGGCTGCGGGAGCAAATAAGTCGTCAATGAGAATTTATGCGAAATATTGCTTGAATATTACTTAAATATAGATTTTAGTGAATAATATCACTTTGTTGAACATATTTATTCATATTCCAGAACAAGGATGAGTTTAAGCGGTAGATTGAATTGTAAATTTCAAACAAGAATATTTTCCTAAAGCTTAAGTTTTATACGGCAAATAGTTTCGAAGATAAAAGCGTTTTTGCAACAATTTTTTGACTCAGTGCAATAGGCTCCCACGGCTTCAAAAGCCTTTCAACCAATTTTATCCATTCTAGACACAAAGGTACACCAGTAGAAAAACACGCTTTTACAATTACATTACGATAACTGTAATCTTCTTCTTCTTTATTGGCGTAGACATCGCTTACGCGGTTATAGTCGGGTTTACAACATGACCGAGCCAGCGTAGCCATTGTCCTCTAATTCGCTGAACCATGTCAATGTTATCGTATAATTAATACAGCTCATCCTTCCATCGAATGCGAAAACTCGTAAGATCGACTCACCAGTGTTGTCACCGTCCATGCCTTTGCACCATATAGCAGGACGGGAATAATGAGTGACTTATAGAGTGTGGTTTTTGTTTGTCGAGAGAGGACTTTACTTCTCAATTGCCTATTCAGTCCAAAGTAGCACCTATTGGCAAGAGTTATTCTGCGTTGGCTTCCGATGCTGACGTTGTTGTTGTTGTTAATGCTGTTTTCAAGATAGACGAAATTATTTACCACTTCGAAATTATGACTGTCAAGAGTGACGTGGAAGTCTAGTGCAGAAAGCAGAACTAACGGCGCGGATGTTAAAGCCAATGATATCAATATCATCGGCGTACGCCAGTAGCTGTACACTCTTATAGAATATGGTACCTTCTCTGTTTGGTTCTGCAGCTCGAATTAATTTCTCTAGCAGCAGATTGAAGAAGTCGCATGATAAGGAGTCGCCTTCTCTGAAACCTCGTTTGGTATCGAACGGCTCGGAGAGGTCTTTCCCGGAGCTTTTGGTATTGCTCAACGTCAGTTTACATAGCCGTATTAGTTTTGCGAGAATACCAAATCCAAACATAGAGGCACACACTTAAATTCCAATCGTTGGGCATGCTATAGTCCGACCATATTCTACAAAGAAGCTCGGTGCATATCTTGGCTGCAACAAGATAGTGGCCCGACTCTATGATAGGTCCTCGGAGCGTTCACACGTCTAAAACATTGGAGACGTGTTTCCGTCTATCACAACATGATCGATGCTGTTGGTAGTTTTTCGATCTGGAAACAGTGAAGTAGCATCATAAATTTTCTTATGCTGGCGTCTGGTACTACTTTTATGATGTTTCATCGTGGGGGATGAATTTACCGACCGTAGTGCCAAAGATACCTTCTTTGGCCACCCTGGCATTAAAGTCGCCAAACACGATTTTACCATCGTGGCGGGGACAACTCTCATAGGTGCGCTCCAAGCACTCATAGAAGACACATCGTCACATCGTCCTTCTCTTCCATCGGGACGTGAGCGCAAATCAGCGATGTGTTGAAGAAGTTCGCTTTTATGCAGATTGTGGCTAGATGTTCATCCAATAGGGTAAATGTCAGGACTTGTCGACGGAATCCCTTTCCCACCACGAATCCTACACTGAGTTTGCCTTCCTTTATATGGCCACTGTAGTAAATGCCACAAAAGCCTACTCGTCTCAGTCCTTGTCCTGTCCATCACATTTCTTGGACGGCGGTGATGTCAGCCTTTACTTTTTCGTAAACATCAAAGAGCTGGACAGCGGCACCTTCCCAATTAAGGGACCGGACATTCCAAGGTACATGGCCTTAATATATTTACCATGGTTGTCATCAAAAGGGGCGTGTCTTATCTGAGGCTATTGTTTCTTTTTTATTGGGGCGTTTTTTATGTGGCGGTTCTCAAACTCAGCGCACAACCATCAGAAGGGATGGTTCGCCTTCTCACTTCAGCTCGCCTTCAAGCGGATGTACTTTGGCTACCCAGAGGATACCTTGTCTAATACCAGAGGTCGCGCGCTGCTTGAGCCATATGTAAAAGAATCGTTTCTGGCCACTTCCAAGTGAATGGCAATCAATAAATTTCCTCATTTGCGTGAACTCCTACACATAACTTCATATTATACATTTATTACATAAAATATCTCTTAAAAAATTATAACAACAAACCTCATGTTTTCTCCTCCAGCAGGTGGATATATCGTCAGCACCTAATCAGCTAATTATCATCAAGGGTTGTTCGAATGTGTTGGAGAAGTGTTTAAGAAAAGAGGAATAAGAGAAGAGAAAAAGTGTATTTAAATTATACAAAAGAATAAATCGGAACGTGTTATAGAACTAATAGGAACTTCTTTTCCAGGCTTACACTTATTTTGTGACTGTAAGCACTCACAATCATTCCACAAAGGCATATCCTGCTCATTATTATTTCCATAAAAAGCCGATTTGTGCCTTATTTTAACTAAAACCGAGATGGGGAGTGCTAGCGAATATTCGAGGACAGATGACTTGCAATGGCCACCTCATGCCGCTAATCGGCACGCTCCACGCTCAGTCGCCACACTGATCACTGTTTTCTTTTGTTATTATAATTTCCGCACAACTTTTGTTGTTTTGTTGTTGTAGCCACCAGTTTGTGTGCTTTTCGCTGGTGCGGCTTGACCAGAGTTTTGGCCTGATTTGTTGCCACTGATAATTGTTTTGGTTGTCATTCAGCGCATTTATTTTGTTTTATTCACCAACCGGCGTAACGGAAGGCATTTAGCAGCGACCGCAACATTATTGTTGCCACAATCGTTTGCTGGCGCTGACTCGCTGGCTTCCTTCCAGCGGACGGGCTCGTGTGCCCCTTTGTTGGCATGAGGCGAAGAGCGGTGGCGGCTTCATTATGTGTTGCATTATTAAACGATATGCGAATTTTCATTATGGAAATTGAAATTTATTTGAATTTTCCTATCGATACAAGCGCATTATTTACACATATTTAATTTGCATGGCTAAGTATATGTATGTGTGTGTGAGTCGTTTATGCAGCAAATATTTTCATAATTATTGTGCGTGGAGCAAATATTTCAATTTAGTTGAGGCTGAGTGAAACTGAGTTGTCCACAATTATCCCGTTATTGCACACATTGAAAGCATAATTAAGTATTTTCAGTGATTTCACGGGCAATTACGCCTACAAAGGCCGGCTTGTTTGTATCTACATTCAATATATGTATGCCCAGGCTTAACACTAAACTGTCAAATAAAACAGTTACCTCTATAGTAAATTGGTTGATAGTTATTATGCCCACTAAACTGCCTAGCTGTCTATTATAGTGTGGCACTGATGTCGGGCAAATGATAACAATTACAAAAACAGCGATATCTTCACTTTGTCTCCTTCTTCTTCTGCAGTATAAAAACACGATATATTTAGTCACAGGCATCATTAACCCTAAGATGTCATGTTTATAAAAAATCCAAAAGCTCGTGCAGCCTCCGAGACAAACGTTAGGAAATTGCTTGAAATTTCACAGGACAACAGACCTAGGTTAAGTTAAGACCATATACCATGCATCTATGTCTTATCATTAAGTAGTCAGACTACTTTTTCTTCAAATGGGACACTCCTAAAATACAGAAGACAATCCATACTTCACAAAAATTATATTGGCTAGTTGAAAAAGAGTTTTAGTATTTTGTCAATAGGTGACGTTGCAGTCGTATATCTCCAGCGCTACCAATCACAAATAATGAAGAAATTCACAATATTCTGAAATTTCTATATAAAAAAGGGAAAAATGCCACGCAAACCATCAATAAAATTTGTGAAGTTTACGGACACGATGTTGTATCAGTTCGTGTAGCACAACAATGTTTCGCTCCGATCTGGAAATTTCGATGTGGAAGATGCACCTCGCTCTGGTCAACTTATCGTGTAAAAGTCGATGATATTGAACAGGACCGTCACATAAGCAGCCATGACATCGCTAAGGAACTTAACATTCATCACCAAACGGTTTTAAACTTTTTAAGATAGGCTGGCTACAAAAATAAGCTCGATGTTTGGGTACCAGATGAATTTTATGTGAAAAATTTAATGGACGAATGGTAACAGGAGACAAAAAATGGATCAACTATGACAATAATGTTCGAAAAAGATCATAGTCCAAGCGTGGTGAAACTCATCAAATGGTTGCAAAGCCAGGATTGACGCCTCGAAAGGTTATGTTGAGTGTTTGGTGGGATTGAAAAGGAACCATACACTATGATCAAGCAATCGAAAAAATGGCCGGAACTGATCAACAGAAAGGGCTTCATCTTTCATCAAGACAACGCTAGACCACACACATCATTGATGACTCGGCAAAACCTGGGAAAGCTTGGCTAGGCCAACATATAGCCCTGATCTTGCAACATCGGACTACCATTTGTTTCGGTCAATGCAGAACTCCATTAATGGAGTAAAGTTGGCTTCAAGAGAAGTCTGTTAAAATTACTTGTCGCAGTTTTACATTGATGGAAAATAGCAAAAAGTGGCCAACCAAAGTGATATATATTTGGTTGATTAAAGTCAATTATACAAGATGAGTTCCAAAGTAAGAATTTTTTTTTGACTGACGACCAAAAATTGCTCAGAATCCAACATTCGAAGGATATCATTGTGACCGATTATTTGACCAAAAATCACATTTCAACCATTAACCACTCCCCGCATTCACCTGATATGGCACCGTGCGACTTCTTCATTTTCGGAAAAATGAATTTGCCCATGAAAGGAAAGCAGACGTAGAGGCCATTCAAAAGGCTTGCACCGGCATACTGGCGGCCATACCGGCCAACGAGCTAAAACACTCGTTCGACATGCTTTTGGACAGTGCAGAAAGCTGTATTGAAACAGAAGGAGATTATTTTAAATAAAATAAATTGATTTTGCCAAAAAACCCATTTGTTCTGTTTTTTGTAAAAGTCCTGTATACTTTGAAACGCACCTTGTATAAATAAAAAATTGATTAGAAATACAACCAACCCATTATTTGAAAATTGACTTAATGGTTTTCTGACCCATGAATTTCGAATAGATTTCACTACGATTGCAGTTTTGCCATATATGCATAACGACTATGTGCAAGATATACGGCCATAAATTCAACTCTAACCTAAACACCGATTTTTTGGTTTCCATCTTAATTTTTGACTTTATATTATACCAACATCTATTTATCGCTGACTATGAGACATAACCCACCAAATCAGGTAGAATGATGCACCATAAATTAAGTGATAAGATCATAGTCTCTTAAGACAAAAAAAATTTATTTCCGCAGCTGCTTTACCCTTAAGGTAGAGTATTCAGCTTATGCTGAAAACGACTACTGACTTCAAGTACAACTTTTCATTCTGCAGATATTTCAGCAACATTTAATTCTTATCGAATTTTTGGCTGCGTTCGAAATTAGCTCACCCTTATACGAGTACATTATATTACTATAGACTCTATTACACAATTTTGAAATCACACCACTTCAGTTGTGCCACCACATAAGAGCCACACGAACAATCGATGCTTACTTGAAATAATTTTTTATCAAAATCACAAAACTCTCTGGCGTGTGTGGACAATTGGAAACAATATTTTGTGTGTTTTGCTGCAACCAATCGAATGCAATTGTGGTCACTCGTTGGTTGTGGTCAATTTATATGCATTTTCGGTGTTGAAAACTCGGTGAAAATTAAATGACAGTTCGCCGTTAATAACTCATTCGAAAATGAAACCGAAGCCAGACAACACAATCACAACGATAGCGATTTGTCCAAAATAAAACTATTTGTTGAAATGCAAATGGACTCAGCGAAGCGCACAATGGATTTGATGAAATCGAATGCGAATTATCTATTTTCCGGTGTTTTTTCAAGTACTCACTTCATTATTATGTAAGTTTCATATTTGATAACTCATTTATATTCCATCGGAAGACTCTTTCGTACTCATGCACAAACTGATTTATTTTGATTTATCCATTTATGTTTGCATAAATGTTTATGTGTGCTTGGGGTTTGGTTTTGGTGCAGAGTTGTTCACTTGGATTTACTTAATACATTTTTATTACATTTAATTTGATTGGTGAAATATTAGAGGTTTTTTGGTAAATATGCTTCTATTTTAAACCTCGGTTCACCGAAATAGTCACCAGTTTCAGAAGCTTAGAATTAAGGTTAGGTTAGATTCTTCTTTTTTATTGGCGTTAGGTAGATTAGGCCATAGAATCCTCGCATCAAAGATAGCGATTCACTTGGACAGTTGTGCCCATAGATCCATTGCGTACTTCTAAAAATGTATAGCCAAATATTCATAAATCGACGACGCCTTTGTTAAGGCAGATCAATCCAAGCCAGTTTGCTGGTTTTACCGAAGTCGTGTTACCCAAGTTATTTCAATTTCAGTCTGTTAAAAACTAAGCAATAGAGGATAAACTGAGAGCCGCCTAGTCTTTCTCTATGCAGATTTGGCCAAAAGTGTCTCATCCAAATATTTGGCTTCGATGTGTGTAAACAAATTGGACAGTGTTCGGTTAGAAAACCGACAATTGCGACGAGATTCACATTGGTAAGAGCAAGCACTTCGGACACTATGCACTTTGAGCCAGAAAATCTTGCGGCCGCAAAAGCTCTGGTTTTTGTTCAGTGCTTACAGGGCTCTCGGGTTCATTGATCCAGGGCTGGAGCAAAAGACGGGCAGGGAGTACCTACTTGCTTCCAATTGGATGAGTTTGGGGATGGGATGCCCTCCCTAACAAGCTCTTCGAATTTGCAGTTTTCGACGATTCCGCTGTGACTGATCACGCAAAGAAGTCTAATACGAAACAAGCTTACTAATGAGGTTATGTGGCTTTATTCTCGTGGACCCTTACTCAATTCGAGCTGAAGCTGAAACAATTATTGGCTTATGCAACACATTGTATAGCATGTTTCTTTTATTACAATTAAATAACCAGTGTTTAGGTTACTGGCATGCAAATTGAATACAATTTCGGGTATATGCCGATTGCATCCTGGAAAGACCTTGCTCTCCGTCCAACTACATTACTTTTTTAGTAGGCTATTCTAGTTGTTGTTGTAGTAGGTATAGTGTCGGCAATATTGGTAACCAACTCACCATTTATCGGAATAGACCATTGACTTCATGACCCCAAAGTCTAAAATATTTTGTCTAACGTAATCAAATCGTTTGACTTAAACATCCAACTGATAGATCCATTTATTGAGGCGACGCAGTCATTAAAAATTAGAAAATAAGCGTGATTTTTGAATACGTTTCTAATGATTATTTTCCAGAGCTTAACGAACACAATTGTTAAGTATTTGTGTTCACGTTCTCAGCTGGTTTAACAAGTATTCCTTTAGAAAATTCGACGGCTTTAGAAACTCTATGCTGGTATATTTATCGCAATACATAGTCCGTCTGATTTTTAAACAACCAGTTTGTAATTTCGAGTTTATATTGTCTTTCTGCTAAGCCACTCTAAATTTTAACTCTGCCGAATTCTATTCGATTTGTCTATAAGAATTGTCGATCGTTTAAAACTTATGTACATGTACTCTATCTACGCACAACAGCGCTTTAAATGATTTTCTCACTAAAATTGTGTAATACGAGTATCATTCATAGCATTGTTCGCACATAAAATCATAGCTAAGTGTCTTATTTATACGCACTTGACCTGCTTGTCGAAGTATTCTTTCGACTAAATGTTAGGATTTGCCACTCAGCACATCTAATTCGCATTTTAATTAATATTTATCAATTTATTCCAATATGTCAATAAATTCGCTAAATAAACTTCATGCATGCCGGCTGGATTGAAAGCGATAAGCCAGCGTGAAACGAACACACAGCCAACGGCACATGTGTAGTTTTGTAATAACGGTACGTTTATTGCGCAAATTCACATTTCAGCTGAAGAGTTGTATTTAGGGCAACAACAACAAGTTTCAAATGCACACAAATGATTTGCATGGTTGCGTGTTAACCCCATCGAAGTAGTCAGAGGTGGCAGGTGAAGTGGTGTTTGCCCCGGTGTCATGAAATACAAACTCTAATTTAATTTAAATGAAAATTGATATATTTACTTTCGCATTTAATGGGTTAGCTTTGCTTTTTCCACTTGACCACTAGACAAACACACACACATGTATGGCGCGGTTGCTCCGGCTGGCCACAGCTGGGAATCAAGCACATTTAAATCATTTCCCGGGTTAAGGGGCAAACATCCGGTTTCCGGTGCTGGTTAACACGTAGGCTTGGACAACAAACACGAGTGCATAAATTCGCGTTCAATTTTCACAGAATAGGCCGAACCCATGCCTAATCGGACTTTTGGAAATTGCTGCTGTGACGATCTAGATTTCTGGGCCTGAAAATTATCTTATATAAAATAAAGAAAAATAGAAAACAGCAGCTTATTTTATAACTATATATTCTTAGAAAATTACAGTTTCAAAAAACTGATTTTTCAACTGAAAAATCTTTCTGAAAAATTTAAATTTCTAAAATTGTTGGAAGCTTCATGTTAAAAATCTATACATAACAATAAGAATGGCATAAATAGCAATAACAATAATAAGAATAACAATTAATAACAATTTCCTTTAATAAAATTTATACAGAACTCTCCTAATTGAGAGAGTACGCTCACTCCGTTTTCTGCGACTTTGCGGAGACGAATTATTAGCTGTCAAAGAGAGATTTCCCTCTTTGTTCTCTCTCAGAGATTATTTTATTTTATTGAGATATACTTCTTTCGAGATTTGCAACTTATTGTCTGATCTCCGAAATCAGGGATGAGTTTAGTGTTTTTTTTTGATAATTCAAGAAGTAACTGATCTAAGAAGTGTGGCTTTTGAAACTGTTCCTGCGTATATTTTTTAGCAGCCTTCTTTTCACACGCTCCAACATATATTCTTTCATGCGTACAATCCTATCCACTATGCTGAAAGTGATCCTGACACTAAGAACTTCTTCAATTCGCAAAGTCTGAGCGGGAGAGAGAGGGCAGAACTACACGAAGCGTACCTCACCGTGCATCACGAGGTTCATTATTTGAAATTTCGAATTACACCAGCTCGCTTATTACTAACGGAAACCAACGATATCAACTATATACATACACATACATGAACTCACTAACACATTTGCGTAAGCTTTTTTTGCATTGTTTGTTTTGCGTGAAGGGAACGCTTTGGCCACTTGTTCGGCCATATGTGCAGACTAACCAACACCACCACACCAAGCACGCGTTGCATTTGTATGCTCGAGTATTGTCTCGGTTTTTGCAATTATTTGTTGTTGTTTTCGGTAACGCCTAACTTGTTATGGCAGCGATTGCAGCGAATACAATACTACAGGTAGTGTGTGCACCTTTTTTACCGTTATAGCGTGCTGTTTCTTGTTATTGTACGTACAGTGCAAAACCAACAACACACAAACCGGAAACACACACTGCACAAACTCAATTGAATTATTTCGCAGCCAAACTGCAGATTTGTATATAGTGGCACGATTACAAAAGGGCAAACACAACAACAACATCATCGGTGTGTAGCTGCAAACACACAGGTGCTAAGTAGCACTGAGCTCGGGGGCGTTTCCACAAGTTTGCCATCATTGTGCAACGTTAACTAATTCAGAGGTTTTTCAAATAAATCTGCTTTGTCAACGAGTACAGTTACCTGCCACTTATGCAACTGCATATTTTGATCCTCTGCCGATCATATTCTAGAGCTGTGCTCGAGATTTGACAAATCGGACGAAGCGAATAACGAGTAAGATGGAAAAGTTTCAGTTATCTTAAGTACCGGTAAACAAAAATAACGGTAGAAGGAAATGGAGATAAAAATAGAAATTTATATGAAAATCAAAGATAATAATAGCAAACAAATACTTTTTTGTATAGTACGAGTAATTCTTCAAGACATTTTTTTATACAAGACAAGAAGACCCAATCCGATCAGTTAAATAGGCTATAATTTAGACAGGATTGGAAGCTCTGTCTTAGCGTTATAAGAAAACATTCTCCGTGCCCTTTGGTAGCGACCTAACGTATTTTATAGCCGCAAATATTTCTATTAATTCAATTGATTCACAACGAAATGTAGATACCATCACATTAGATTTGACCCGGACTGAAAAAGAAAACTTCATTTTCAAGTATTTTTAAACAAATCTTTATTATCGCATTCAAAATGCACACATTTTTAGCCAATACAAGCATGCCAAGGTTTAATCCAATTTTGCAAATACTTGTAATACGCCTCTGCTCGAATGGTCTTAAGTGCCTTCAGCCAATTTTAGCCGGCCACCTTCTTGCCGCCAATAATAATTCGTTTGATAAATGTCAAGTCCTCAGTTTCATCATCAAGCAACTCTTTGCGACCTCTACTCGACATCGTTTTTGCAAAAGATTCAGGTCTTTTGGTACGAGTCCAACATTGACAGCCTTCATACCCAAAAGATTAACCCAAATATGTTGAGTCTATCCATAAGAGATGTTAGGATCCTCTGCTATCTCACTGCTGCCAAAATGATGATTTTCTAAGATCGTTTCTTTAACTTTCGATGACGTCGTCATTAACAGAGGTGGATGGACGACTCGCTTGAGGCAAGTTTTCAATGACCTCACGTCCTTTACTAAATGCTTTGTGCCACTCAGACACTTGGTGGTCGTGATAATTCTTCACTTAGAACCACCAGATAAACATTTCGCGTCGCGAAAAAAGCTTGACAGATGATGATCAAACTTGAAATTGTGGGAAATAATATTTCTTTTAACCTAAAATTCTTTCGCTACTTTTTTAGATTTGGATTTAGCTCTCCAATGTGAGCTTAATTTGACAAATGGAGATATTAGGAAGTTTTAGACTTTCAAGTGACGGAATTATGCCCGTTTCTTTATGAAACCGTCCTATGAGATAAGGAGTTGTCTTAGATTCAATAACTATATTAATACCTTCTGGTACGGTTTCACTTGTATTGTATTTGAAGGAAGGAAATAGACCTCACAAGCAACTCCACTTTCATATGTTTTCTATTCAGATTAATTGTACAATGGTTTATTACATTCCCAAAGCAAACTTTAGGATTTTGCGCCAGATAAGAATGCATCTTTTTTGGGGAATAATTTAACACCATTCAGAGCTTATTACTTAAAGGTTATCTTCACCACAATCATTACGAAGTAGATATGAAAGGACTACTTCCAAAAACTCAAGCTTTACTTTGCCAACACGTGAGGTCCCAAGAGACTTACGGTACGGTGTAATATATATTCAGACCTTTCAAAGAACTTTAAGTTTTCTTTGAGGGAAATAATTATAATTGCAACCGTTATACCTTAATTTTACCTAACTTAATTTAACTAAAGTTAACTTAACTTAACTTAACATAACATAACATAACATAACATAACATAACATAACTTAACTTAACTTAACTTAACTTAACTTAACTTAACTTAACTTAACTTAACTTAACTTAACTTAACTTAACTTAACTTAACTTAACTTAACATAACATAACTTAACTTAACTGAAAAGAAAACTTTAAAACGGCTTTAATTAATGAGAAGTGGAAGTAATTTATGTATTTCGCTTTCACACTTCGCTACGCACACATCGCCGGCGTGGAGCTAAAATGACATGTTTACAAGCAAAGTACACTTCTACGCCTGCAAGTATGTGAGCAATTACGCGCTCATATGTCAAAGTAATGCGGCATAGCAACTGGCTGCGAGCACTGGGTCAACCCTCTCCATGCAACGCCGCTGCCTACCAGGCTGCTTGTCGCGCGCTCTGTCCGCCCCTTTTAAGTTGTTTACAAGATTACGGAAATGAGGTTGTGAACTTGCAACAAACACACACCCCAGAACAAGGGCGATAACAGCAGTTAAAAGAGCAACAACAACTACAAGCACAGAGACAGAGGCAGAGGCAGTGACAAGAACAACAAGTCAGCGCCAGCAGCAGACAGTTTAGGCGATGGAGGCGGCATGCAACAACTGTGCACACATACTCACATGCGCACAGCCTTGAACAGCCACAGCCAGCAGCTCGAGCTGAAGATGGAGCTGAGGCAGAAGCCGCGAAAGAAGATGTCACAAAGCAACTATAAAGAAGCGGATCCGCAAAGGACTTGCGTGCATATAGACATAGAGCTATCTGAAATGGTGGCTATGCCGAGCGGAAGGCGACGAAGCTTCCACAACTAGATGTGGCACGACTTGGCTTGGCTGCGGATATAATCATGACATTACGACACAAGACAAGACCAACTTAAGCAGCAAGCGACAAGCTTTCGCAGCGACGGAGTAATACGCACACCCCCTCTCAAACAAACGGTCGGCGTGTATGTGGCGGAGGCACTTGCGCTAGCACACACACACACACGCACTCAGCTAAACATTCATGGATATGTGAGCTTACATGTGTGCACTAAATCGTAGGGATCAAGTACGCAAAGTGCTTTAAACGAATGCCAAGCAGATGCTGCGCGGCGCCGTGTAAGATTTTGCACGGCTGCCGCGCCAACCCGCCCCGCCGCGGCAGCTGCTACACATAGTTCGCTTTAAACCAGCCGAGACAAGTCAAGTTATCCATTCAAGGATACGCGCCTGCGACCCGCTGCAAGTGCGTGTGCGTGTGCGGGCGCTTGTGGGCGTTTGTGTTTAAGTGGCACTGAATGGCGAGGCAAAAGCGCAAACACAAGCCGAAGTAGAAGTGGAAGAGCGTGAACTACAAGCAACAAACCTACAATACACATACGCGCATACAGACACTTTCGACTGAAAACACATGTAGACTTGGACACATACATGCGTATGTGTGGCAAAAGAACGAGCTACAGCGCGGTAAATCGCTACAACGGCGACTTAAAACTCTGATAAGCAAGGCCAAGGATCAGCGGCAACGACGGCGGCGGCGGCCCAGTTCACGGCAGGATATCTTAATCGAAGGCATAAAAGCGAGTTGAAAGCGTCTTTGCCGTCACCGCGAAAATCTGTTGTGGAAATCAAAGATAGAAGAGCGTAATGTCAACGGCGGTTTGGTTGTGGCCCTGGCGAATGTGCGCAAGCACAACACTCGAGGCGTTACTTGGCTGCTTGGCGGCGTGGACATTCCTAGCTGCTTTGTGGCTTGTTTATTTATTTTATGTCATACGAACATATGCTCGTAAATGTGCGATCCAACACATGAGCACAAAGCAAAGTGTTGCGGATGTTCGTAAAGTGTCCGTATGTGTGTGGATACTTTAGTATCCTTGACTTTTGAGAGCAAACAACATTTTTAATGTTATTTTACGCTTCCATTTGCTGGCAGACTAAGTTACTTGCACGACTAAGCTAGGCCGGGGCTTGCCACTTGTTTACACTTTGATGACACTGCGACAAGCGAGCAAGTGAATGAATAAATGTTAAAATGCATACATAAATGTGAGTTGGGTTTGGGATTTCCTAGCATTGTTCGAGTTTACATTTCGGTGCATTATTTTAAGCTCAGTGTATTATTTTTCAGATGAAGAATTTTAGAGCCACTGAAAACCTGCATAAAATAACAATAATGTTTCAATTAGAAGTTTTCAGAAAAATGAAGAAACTTCGGTTCGAAAGCGCTCCTCATAATACGAGGTATGGGCAGGATATACAAGGATTGTTGTGTCTTGAAACAGAGAAAACGGAATTCACAACATATTCGCCTAATCTATCGCCCTGAGATTACTTTCTTATAGCAAAATTGAAAACCAACCTGAAAAGATCATTATCATAAAATAATATCCCAGCCATTCAAGCAGCCCTAACCGAGGTGCTGAAGAACATCCCTATAGATGACATATGTAGAACAATCTGTGCATATGCTGATTCATCATTCCAAACGTTGTATTGAACCAGTGTAACCCATTCAAATAATTAACAAAAGCTCTTTCGACTCGAAACCCATGGGTGGACAACGGAAGGAAAGGCGTACAGGAATCCAATAGAAAGACCAACTGCATAGCGACTGTGTGCACGTGGAATGTACAATTGGGGTGAACTCGCAAAGAATAGAAGCAACTGGCTGAAGTTTCCTATTGTAGTGCCAAAGATGAAGAAGAAGAACTACTTTCAAAGCCTTTAAAACGTGAATTTTATTCTATGTCCTAAAATTTCGATTATTTCTTGAATACAACTTTAACACATAAGCATAAGAAGCTCCGTAAATCTCTAATGGCGGATGCCGGGTCCCTGCCGAATGAAAACAATTCCTCCTTCGCCACTGATGAAGCACATGGAAAGATTTCTTCAGCAGCACCGAAGGCTGCCCTTTCTTACTTCCACCTATGGGCTGGAGGTGGAATTTTGACGTTGTAAGGTATGTTTGTCGTTAGAGGCGACTAAAATCCAATATGCACTATGTCTGTTTTTTTGCCTCGAAAATTCAGCATAGTCTTGTCAGAATAGTGCTATAATACTAAACTGGAACAGATATTATACACTTTGATTGAGATTCCTTCTACCGAAAAGACATTTAAAGTTCAAGCAAAAGCTATTAGGTCTGACAGGAGGGGAAGCAGCAAGTCCTACGAGTTCGCTCCAATTTGCTCATTGGGTTTGGACTTTTGGGGAGATTCGTGGTGGCTGTGGTTTAAACCTAATCAGTGTGAAGCCGCACTGCAGTCGGGTGCCGGACCTGCAACATAGCAAAGGTTTTAGTTCAACCTAGAATCCGACCAAAGTGACCTGACTAATTTTCAAAAAGCGTCTATTATTTGGAGCGCTGATTAACGCATTGTTTTGGCCGTCGTCGGCAGGTATTCATGTAAAAACACCCTTTCTTACTAAAAATTAAAATTCCCTAATTTCGAATCAACAACCGAAAATTGTCTTACCATTTGCAGCTGGAATAAAATTTAAGCGAAGTAAGTGCACATTTTAGGCACCAGAGTTTTATTATTATTGTTATTACTTTTCAGAGTGAACACTCATATGTCAACGCAGTTTTTCAGTTAAAAAGAGTTTCGCAATGCCCCTGTACCTGCTGCTACCAGCGTATTGTCTACTCTTTGTACTCGCAGATCTCTCCAGCTTTTGCTGTACTTCAAAGAAGCTGAAAAAACAATTACAGTGGCATGTGTGTAAGAAACTACTTCAAAGGTTTTGGACGCTTTGACGCCTCGCACGACGTCAATTGAGAGCGCTGTCACTCACGCAGTCAAACGAAGAAACATGATTGTGAAAGGCGTGAAAATTGATTGCACTGCAGGTATCGCGCCTCCACACACAAAACAACGAAGCGGTTGAAATCCATTCTTAATCGCGGGAGAAGCGAAGCAATTTCCCAAGCCTTATCAGCGAATTGAATCCAATCTATGGAAGGAAGAAGTGCGTAGTGCCATCTGAAGATACATATGTGTTCTGGTGGATGGTTTATAAACTACCCGCTTTTTATGCTTGAGTTCTACTGTAATTAAATTTAAAATTAAAATTTCAGTTCCCTGTAGATTGAGAATGTTGGAAATCTTAAAAAGAATAGAAACAAACCAAAAGGTATTGTTGCTGTATTGAGACAAACAAATATGCATTATTTGTGAAAAAACTTCTCACCTCTTTAAATAAATATTCTTTTTTTGACCACCAAAGTATCAATATTTGATTTCAATTAAGTTTGCCATGAAGTTTGTAGTACCCAAAAGAAAACATCGGAGACGGAGAATTTTAAAATTTAAAGTTTCGCGTGTTCAGAAGGATCAATTGCCAAAAACAATTTGCATTATGTTGACATTTGTCTGCAGCAAACGCTACGGTAACCAGTTTTTATGAGCTTGGCGATTTTCGTTTGATAAAACAAATGAATAAAAGCATTTGCTTGCGAATTCTTGGTCAAAAATAATACTGCAACGATGTCCCAACCTCTATATTCGCCAGACGTGGTTCCGTGTGACTTTTTTCTATTTCCACAAAATAGGAATAACCTTAAAGTTCCGTTGTTTCACAAAATGTATAAAAATCGCTGAGAGTTTATCTCTAAATGCGATTCAAAAAATACAGTTTGTGAAGTGTTCCCACGATTGGAAGAAACGTTGACATAAGTGGAAAACATCAAAATATTGTTTTAAAGGCGGCAACTTTAATATAAACGAATGAATAAATATTTTTTTGTTAACATTAAAATTCTCATTATTATTGGTTAGTAGGGAAGGAAGATCCCATCTCAGTCTATACCTACGGGTCCAAAGTGGACTGCGGGTAGGCACGAGAGTATATTCCGGATCTGGATATCTCTCTCTCTTTCTTAACGAATCTGAGGCAGAGTAGAAGCCCGCTCGGATCGGTCAGCAGAGAGCTCAACATACAATTTCAACAATTAGCAAACAATAGATGGAAAAATATGACAAAATACGGCTAAATAATATATGACAAGAAAAGAACTAACGACTTTTTAAAAAGATTCAGGAACAGTATCTATAGACTAACTGCTACTATAACAGAGCATTGGCCATTTGGAGAACAAGCGTCCAAAACGTGTACGAGTATGTCCTACAACAACATCCGCCAAGGCTGCGAATTAATAGGGAATAAGGAAACAATTTTGCACTTTCTCTGTGAATGCTCAGCCTTATCGCAGATCCGACACAGAACACTTGGAATCCATCAAGCATCAAACCAAATATCGGACATTAGTAGCGTCATCGAAACCACAAAATGCTTTGAAAAAGAAGATGAAACATGATAGTAATAATAAAAAGGTCTACGACTAGTGCATCAAAATGGCACAGCTAGTACTAATTCAGCCCGAAATATAAATGAGTCAATTAGCCATGCAAGTATCTTTATATATAATCCATCAGTTTTTGAGATGTGGATCTGAAACTTTGCATACTAATTATGTTTAGAACATATTATTATCCAAAGCAGCATGTAGCTGTCATACAAATTAATCGATCAGAATCAGATTAAAAATTCCTTTTTGCTATAAGAAATGCAGCACCTGTAAAGTTTCTATTAGCTTCTTTGCAGTTTCAGATTACATCTTTTCTTATCCAATTTAATTGTATATTTACTTTTTCTGCTTTTTAAATAAAATCATACTAATATGCCCACAAATTCCATAGCTCGTTTACAAATAGATTTACGAATGCTGCAAACTCAGCACCCATTCTTCATCGCCCACCAAAACACGTCTTCACTCATTTGGCCAACACCAGTACACTTGCAGCCACTCAATATCATCACTTTCTTATGCAACACTTGTTTATTTTGAGGCGAGTTTACTTAGAGTACTTGATTATGGTCTTGTTGACATTTAATTGCATGATTGACCAAACGGAAATAAATTAAATGGCCACCCTGGCAGCCCAAACCGCCGGGCAGCAGCCGAAACCCAGCGTCTAATCGCACAGATTAACAGCGATTTTTACTCACACACACACGCGAGGATGTTGATGCTGAGAGTATGTGCGAGTGTTTGTGAGCGTCTTATATGCGCTGTCAGCAATTGTGTATGCGTGTGTGTGTGTGGGTGACGCGATACACCGAGGAAATCACGTCGAAAGCTTCATTGCGCCTGTCGGCATTTATCGCACTTCGCCGCTGTGTGTATGTGTGTGTGTGCGTACTGTAACTGTTTGCTGTGTCATCGATTCCTGTTATTCATTTTATTGTTTGCTGGCAGCCAATTAAGCCTGTGTGTGTGCGTACGTATGTTGGCTGGCTTCACCGAAAACTGCTATCAAATCAATTATTCATTTATTTGGTTTCGACTTGTGTCTCAAGGACTTCTGCCCGCCGCACCACGTAAGTGCAGCACCACCGCAAAGTGAGCGCTATATATTTACTTGTGTGTTAAGCAGCCATAAGTGTGATTTTGTGGCACGACGCAACTCGAACAACTCGACTGGCGAGAGAGCTGAGAGTGTGAGCTGAAGTGAAATTAAGTGCTGGGTGTGAAAGTGCGCCGAGGAGGGGGCACATAGTGTGAAGAAAGTGGCAGCAGGCGCTATAGATTCTCGCGTTTGTATTGATGTACTTGTGTGTGTGTGTGTGTGTGTGGTATTAATAGTGTGCAGACAGGCGAGCGAGTGGTGTGATTCTCATGTGACCTCAAAATCATTGGTATTTGTTCCAAGAAACCACAGCAACACACATACACATACAAAGACAAACAATCGCACGAATATAACCGGAGATTTTATAACTGTTTCGCTGTAGTTGGGCAATTGAATAAATTGCATCGACGACTTGTCAGCCAAAACAGTTTGGACAACCTTATGTAGTGTATTCAACGAGGTGCGCTTGTTTGTGTGCGTGGTGAAGTATATTTGATTTGATTGCAGTTATGTTTGCGTATGGCTGAGTGCCCTTCATTGCGTTAATTCTGTTTGATTTCATATTTTTACACCTCCAATGCAAATTAATTGCTTTAAAAGTAATTAAGCGGAAAATGGCAAATATGTCGGCAGTTGACAAGCACAGTGCATGCCAAATGTGCGCGTACATACCTGTGCAAATACTGGCTCATCAAATTTAATAAATTTATTAATTAATCAAGTAAATTTATGCCCTGTGTTATTTATAAGCAAACCGCAGAGTGAAACCACTATTTGATTGAATTACATTGAAGTTGTCAGATGGCTGTTAAATAAATGTTGTTGACTGCACGCGCAAATCACGTTTTTGCTCCATTTTGATTAGAAAAGCAAATGTATTTTTTCCTTTTTAGGTAGAACGCTTTACAGATAAATATTGTAGGCTGAATTTCTTCCAGAAATCCCTTTAACCTACAAAATACTCCCTTAACCACAAAATCTCCAATTATAAATTTTCCTAATACATTCGTTGATTTTTTTTTTGTAATTACGAAAATCTTATTTGACCTCACATGTCGCAATTAAAGGAAATAAAAATAAATTTTGTATTTCAAATACCGGATTGAAAAGTAAAAAAAAAATTAGCTCCAAAAATCGGAAAAATAAGAAAAATGTTAATACCAAAATTTTGATTAAAAATTAAACTTAAAAAAGTTTCGAAATTTCCACTTTATAAAATCTGATTAAAAAATTAATAATACATTTTTAATCCAAATAGCAGACACATCTATTTCTTGTAGGCGCGTATAATAGCAGGAATGTACTAAAGCAATAGCCAATGGGCTTGGGTGATCTCGTTGTTCAGATACACTACTTTTTTTCTGTAAGTTAGTAGTACTGTTAGTGACATCTATGCTAAATTCACGTCAAAATATTCATTAGTATTTGAGATACGCGTCGTTTTGTGAGGCTCTATAAGTGAATTTTTTGATTTTTACTATATTTATTGAAAAAAGGTCGATTAAATTTTGTTTGCGCAACGAAATTTCGCCTGCAGAAACGTTGAGGATGTTAATATTACAAAAAGACTTTGGAGAACAAACTCTGTCTTCTAAAAATGTTTGGTTTAACGAGTTCCGGTGTCAAATCGGCCAAAAACATCGACTGATGAACATCACGTCAAACAAGTGAAAGAAATGGTGCTTGAAAATCGTTAATGAACTATTAGGAGATTGATGATAGTTTGGGCCTATCATTTGGATCGGTGCAGGCAATTTTGAAAGCAAATTGGGCTTGAGAAGAGTCAAATCTCGAATGGTTCTAAAAACACTGAATTTTTTCGAAAAAGACCGTTGTGTTAATATCTGCGAAACAATGCTTTCTGACTATCAAAAGCGAATGAAACGCATCATAACTGTCAAAGTCGCTCAAAAATCAAGGTCATGTTGACAGTTTTCTTTGATTATCGTGGTGTGGTGCATTATGAATTCCTTCCGCCGCGCCAAACTGTCAACAAGGAATATTATTGGAACGTTATGCGCCGTTTGCGTGAAGCTATTCGCCTCAAGAGGCTAGAATTGTGGACCGAAAGCTCTGGGGTTTTGCACCACGATAATGCACCATCTCATTCTTCATTGGTTATTCGTGATCATTTCGCTACATTGTCAACTAATATCGTGCCGCAACCACTGCATTTGCCTGATTTACCTTCGTCTAACTTCTGGCTGTTCAGCAAATTCACTTGACCACTTCGAGGACACCGTCTTGACTGAACTGAGGAATATAAAAGCTGAATCGAAGAAGGCTCTGATGGCCATTACGACGGAGGATTTTTCCAAGTGATATTGCAGCGGGCGGGGATTACTTTGAAGGAGATGAAATTGACAAAAGTCACCTTTCAGTTTGATCACAATGTTATAATTTAAGGGATTACATGGGTATATGGCTTTCAAAAAATTAAATTTTTTTATTGTTTTATTAAATTTTACAACACCTCTAAAACATTGTCCCAAATTTTCAAGTTCATCCGAGTAACAGTTTCGGAGATACAGCCTAGAGAACCTGTGCGCTCGTGGTTAGGTAGGCTACGTGCGTAGTCTTTAAATACATTTTTCTCGAAACTTTGGCTTTGAAGTCGGTTGGCAAGATTTCTCGAGAACTACTCAACCGATCTTCATGAAATTTTACACAGGTCTTTGAGGTACAAATCTTAAGGACTTGGACGAAGACTTTTTTTGATTACTAACCCAACTTGTTTAAACAATTAAATACTAAATTTCGAATTTAAAGTTTGAAATCTAATTAATTAAAAAAATTAAAGCCCTTTTACGATGAGTACTAATCTATTAATACTTTCTTTCTATTTTGTCATTTCAAAGGCTTCTTCTTTAGTCTAAAACCTATTCCCTCAAGTCACAGACCTTCTTTTGTTCATTAGCTTTTGAATAATTGCCTTCCGTAACGATTGCTTCGAAGCTTCCACAAAGAAATATAAAAGAGCTTAATTGGAGCTTCCGCAGTCGCTATTAATATTTTGATATAGAATAAATGAATGAAAAACACAAAGCGGAAAGCTGAAAATAAATATTTTCACACAGTAAACACGTGCTTTTCTAAACACAAAGTATCAAACTTATTCTCCGTCTTGACTTAATTGCATAGCTTATGGAAAATGAGAGTGAGCTTTTGCGTATTTGCCTTTGAGATATGCAAAATAACACAAATTTAGAATTAAAATGTTTGCTTCAATAAATATATAAAATAAATATGTGTGTGTGTGTGTACACTAATGTCAATGTGAAGGCAAACAAAGACGGAAATTTTAATAAAATTGTTCACCGTTAACACTTGCTTAGGCAATTCCAAGCAGCGCATGTGTTTAGTTCAACGATTCCTCCGCACACATACACACACATAATTCCATTTATACATACACACATACATTCAATTATATGGGTGAAGGAAAGAATCCAGCAGAGAAGGCAACTCAATTGAGAAATGTCGACAAAATTTAAAAACGAAACAAATCTGCCGCAGCTTTTGCATACCCAATTCGTATAAATATGCCAGCTGGCGGAAATTATCCGCTCAATTTATGCGTAAATGTGTGAAATGCTTGAAAAATAAGAAATCGGTTAGAAAAAAATCAGCTCAAATACATACACACATAAAATTATACTGCCATACGTACAAGCCTACAGCATTATGAAGATATTATAAGTATATACAGGATGCGCCAAGTTTCATGCCAGCACTGAAACCTCGGTTAGCAATCAAGTATAAAACCGTCTAGTTTATTTGACACATTTTTTGAACACGTACGCTGATGTGCCTTTGATTTAAGTACGAATACGTGCCTGGATCCAATTAAATCAGACGAAATCGAGAAGGACTTTAGAGTTAATAAAACACGCTTGTGCAACTTGATCCGTTAGTAGGCGCCAAAAATCTTCAATATTTACATACCGACATATTGGATGACGCACCCTGTATGTGCTTACAATTACACATACATGCTTCCACGTTTATGCTTACGCTCATACCACGCCTGTTCTCTCATTGATTTATAGCTTTGAATAGAAAATTTTCAAATTGACAAAGCCGCAACTTTGCAATCACGCACAGTGGCTACTGATCCATTAGAATTCTCTATAATTTTGGTCCACATCTATAATTAAAATTTAGTCGCATAAAATTGCCTGGTCAAAATAAAGAATTTTTTATTCCTTTTTTAGTTTAATAAATCCTAAGTCATACTTAATCCTAAGGCACTTCTTTGGTGGGTCCAGAAGAACAACAAAGCGGGCCGACGGATTGCCGGCCGAGCTATTCAAACACGGCGGCGAAGAACTGATAAGGAGCATGCATCAGCTTCTTTGTATAATATGGTCGGAAGCATGCCCAACGATTGGAATTTAAGTGTGCTATGCACAATCCATAAAAAAGGAGACCCCACAATCTGCGCCAACAACGCTGCTTTTGACCGCATGAAAAGAAACTGCCTTTATACCGCGATGTCTGAATTTGGTATCCCGAAAAACTAATACGACTTCGTAAACTGACGTTGAGCAACACCAAAAGCTCCGTTCGAGGCAACGAAGCAAATGGGTCTGTAGGTGAACGAGGGCAAGACGAAATCATCAAACAAACAGTCGTTGCCACACAACTTGGCTCTCACATCACTGCTGACAGTCATAACTTCGAAGTCGTAGATAATCTCGTCTTTCTTGGAAACCAGCATAAACACCAACAACAACGTCAGCCACGAAATCCAACGCAGAATATTTCAATAGTGCTTCACTTAGTCTGAATTGAGAAGTAAAGTCCACTCTCGACAAACAAAAACAAAACTCTCATTATTACCGTCCCGCTATATGTTGCGGAGGCATGGACAATGACAACATCCGATAAGTCGACGTTACGACTTTTCGAGGGAAAGGTTTTGCCGAAGATTTATGTTCCTTTGCGCATTGCCCACGGCGAATCCTGCATTCGATGAGCTGTTTGAGATATACGACGACATTGACATAGTTCAGCGAATCAAGAGAAAGCGACTCCGCTGGCTAGGACATGTCGTACGTATTGACAAAAACACTCCAGCACTGAAAGTATTCGACGCAGTATCGGGGGAAGCAGAGAAGGAAGAAGACCTCACTCCGTTGGAAAGACCAGGTGGAGAAGGACCTGGCTTCACTTCTAATCTCCGATTGGTGCTCCCTTGCGAAAAGAAGAAACGACTGGCGCGCTGTTGTTAATTCGGCTATAACCGTAAAGAAGGTTAGTAAAGAAGAGAAGGAACTGGTTGGAAGAGTATAAAAACTGGTGGTGAATCACTTAAATTCCGTAAAACAGCGCAAGTTAAGTTAGTTCCAAGAAGCAACACGCCTTCCTCTTAAAAGCTCAATCTAAGCCACTTCAACACCAATATCCAGCAGTCGAAACAAAACTACTGTGCGTAGGAGCCATGACGTCCCCGCTGCGGCGGCATTCCGCCGTCAACTAGTCAGGACTTAGACCCATGCACCGACCGACCGCCTTGCCAGCTGGGATGATTGAGATTATTGAAATTGAAATCAATAATTATTTCCATATCATTAAATTCAAAGAAAGTTAGCATTTCTTGCCGCTGGGCAAGCTACAAGAGCTCAAGCAAACAAAATAAGAAACAACAAATGTTAAATAAGGTAAATAAATAAAAGAAGGAAGCAAACGGAGTACGGTGAGTGCGTAACCACAAACACAACAGTCATGTCGATGGTGTAGGGACACGTTCGCGCACACTTTCGGCACCCACAAAGGCCGCCAGCTGTTTTGCGCCGAACAGTACTACCCGCTCTCAGCACTTCATCTCACATGCACACACACATACACACATTCCTTGTACTCGTATGCGCTGGCAAACGACGCTTTCATTGCAATTCGTTTTATTAAATTTTTTCCACACTGACTTCCCGCTTCTTTTTGTTTAAGTGGCAAGCACTTTGGTCATGTTTTTGCTCTGCATGTTGTTGTTTTTATGTCTCCCGAATTGCTTTAGTAAATCGCAGTAGAAAGTGGTAGCGTAGTGTGTGAGTGTGGTTGCTGCAAATGCTTTTCGATTACTTTTAGTGCTTGAGTTCGCAAGAAAAGTTTGAATTTTCTGCACAGATGAGGAGTGGGAGCGGACGCACACACCCGCCAGCACATACAAGGAAATGTGTTACAAACATTGTAATCTGATTACCGGCACTACTCGCTGAATACTGTTATTTTTCGAATTTTTGTCGACAGTTCCCGGAATCCAACCGTCCTACCGAGATGCGTACATATGTACATATGATACGGTCATATACGCAGAGTTGCTCAATATTGCGTATTGCGTAAGTTATGTAAGAGAACAATGTTAGCAAGAGAAAATTAACAAACTAATCACGCAAAAAATCTGCGAAATGCAAACGGAGTATTATTGGAATTATTGGAAAACAACAGTGACAGCAATTTCCCTTCTTAATACGCGGAACTACACATTTGTTATTCGGATTACCCATTTACGAGCACTAATAGGAAAACAAAAATAACAGAAAATCGTAATACTACACCAATAGACCACTTAACTTTGGCCAAAATGAGTTCTTTTTTTGTTATGAACATAATTTTATGCCCTTTTTGAACAAAATTCGGCCAAATTGCTCGCGGCTCCGTTTGCATATCCACATACATTTCCGCCAATTTTAGGTGACCGGGTGAAGCACTTCGACTGCAATTACGACTATAGTGCGCTGAATGTTATCTTAGAGCTCCTTGGGCATTACTGGTTGATAGCAGTAAACTTTTGACTTAACATAGTCCTAGTCCATAATCTGCAGAAGGCTGGATACGCAAAAAAGCTTGATGTTTGGGGTGCCGCATGATTTGACGCAAAGAAACCTTCTAAACCGAATCAACGCCTGAGATATGCTGCTGAAACGTAACAAACTCGACCCATCTTTGAGGCGGATGGTGACTACGACGAAAAATGGACGACAATTTCAAGCGAAAACGGTCTTGGTCGAAGGCCGGTAAATCGTCCCAAACAGTTGCCATGCCTGGATTGACGGCCAGAAAGGTTTTGCTGTGTGTTTGGTGGGATTGAGAATCATCCATTATGAGCTGCTCCCATATGGCCCGACACTTAATTCTACCATCTTCGGCGAACAAATGGACCGCTTGAAGCAGGCGATCGACCAGAAGCGTCCCGAATTGGCCAACAAGAAGGATGTAGTGTTCCACCAGGACAACGCCAGACCACACATTTCGCTGATGATGGTGGAACGGATCATACTGCTTCGATAGAATCTTTGCAGGCACTGTGGTGTTAGTTTGCTGTCAGGTCTGACTCATTAATAGAGTTACTGGAGATTGGCAGAGGATGTGCTCATTCGTTTATTAAATGGTTATATAAGGCTCGCTTCAATCCACATTTTTGGTTCGGAAATCTGTTGTTTTGAGTTATCATTACTCTGAGATCACATATTATTTATTCTATAGTATGTAGCGGTCATTGGTACAAAATCTGCTGCCAGAGCTCCAAATGGTAAATTCCTCAAAAATACAAAACAAAATCTCAACAAGTACACAAGTGTTTGAAAAAGTATGAGGAAAATGGGAGCTTTTTAGAACACGACTATTATTATTAAACCTGTGATGAGAGAACAGCACAAGGGTGTATATGAAGATGTACACTCCTCAATCTACTTTCAAATGCTCGGAGTACTGGACTGAAAACAACGACGCAATTCCACAAAAAGTTGCAAGCTTTTAATGGTAGAAATGGTGACACTAAAGGCTGAGTTTATAAGTCTCCAAAGCACTGGGTATCACATGGAGAGACTCCGCTTATGACGCATCATGCGTCAAAAGGGCAAAAATAGATAAGTTACAGGCATAATTGTGCATCACGCTTACATAATTCTTGCATTGTGTGCTTCCAACTCACTTGTAATATTGAGAGTTAAAAATAAATCAGGTAAATATATTGTAGACACTGATACAAAATTTTGTTAAAACGAGCTGGCGGATTACAGCTTATCCAAAGCTCAACAGGGAGAGAGTAAGGAGATTCTCGCCAAAAAGGTGGATCAAGCGCATATAAATGAGTCTACATACTTCGAATGCTTAGACATATGTATGTATGTAGGCAGGCACTTAGCGTTTCAGTGAACAAGGCTAGACATATGCTCCTCACAGGTTTCGAACGAAAAATTGCGCCGATTTATAAAAATTAATTCTGTCTAGTTTTTTGCTTTTTTTCTGGCGGCTTAAAATGTGTTTTTGTATGCCCAATGTTTGCTTGTTTCCTTCTAATGTCGTTTAAAATCCGTATTAAATCGAGACACACGAACACGAAAACGCTTAACTCCACGTCTATCGAACTTGACTTAAGAAAGAGAGTAAAACGCGTTATGTGCGCTTTGATTTAAACTCTACGCACTTTTGGTTCCAAGAAAATTTCGCTAAATTTCACTCTGCTATGCTTCGTTTGACTTAAACTCGTCAGCGCCTATGTGTGGGCGTGTGCGTCGAGGCCGTTTCCGATGTCAGCACAAACGGCGCCTCGGCGTAATTTAAATTTGCGAGTTGCGTGTCGGTTTCTCAAAGAAATACAAGCAAGTTTAGCGCACACAAACAACAAAAACAACAATGTAAGCAATTTAAGCGCGACGCCTCAGCGTTAACCCAAAACAAAACGCGAGCTCATATGTGCAAAGTAATGAATAACACACACACACACGCAAGCAGATGCCCGTAGGCATACTTAACCGTACAATGCTCACCACTTGTTACAAGTCGTGTATGTGTGATTGCTTACAAACATATGGCTGCGTGTGTTTGTGTCTTGCGCGCGTATGTATTATTTATAGCTCCATAATTCTAGGCGCTCATACGCGCCCTCTGACACGCCACCCTACGACGCACAGATTTCATTATTCTCGCTGCCTATTTGCATACATTCTTCCTCGTCCATTCACACACCAGTCTGCGTGCGGGTGTGTGTGCGTGCGTTCATCTATCGTTGTTTTCTTGCCTCATTGTTATTGTTTGTAATTCATTAATTTGTATGTCGCCGCCTTTGCAGTCAAATTATGCATTCGAAATGCGCGCGCGCCGCTCAGACGCATATCTCATCAAACTCGTGCAACTTGCTGAACGGCGCTTGGGTGCCTGTGTGAGTGTTTGTTTGTGTGTGTGTGTTATGCAAATTTTGTACAATTTCTCGAGTTTAGTATTCTAAATGAGTGCTTTGAAAATATTCACAAAAATACACTTTGCTTTAATTAAAGCAATAAAATTTATAAACAAAAAGGTTTCACACAAACACACATGCAAAATTCAACTCGGTTAGGCCTTTCTGTTAAGCAAATTGTTTGTAAATTATTTGAAACTGAAATCATTGCCAACCTTGAGTGAAAGAAATGGCGCTTAACTTCGTGGGAGACTTCTGCCTCTCTATAATTAAAGTGGTTATGTAATTTTCCGTTATTTACTGCACAAAGCGGACTTTAATTATCTATAATAATAGCTTAAAGGTCGGAAATAAATGGTTAATGTAATGGGATTTCATGTAGGAAATAATCTGCCATGGGCCAGCACCCACAGACAAATTCACAAACTTCAATTTCATCGCATTTTATAGAAAGCAAGTGTCAAAAGCCGAAAGCTAAGCGCTTTATGATAGGCGTTTTGAGTTCTTTAATGGACTCTATTTGATTATAAGATTGCTGGCTATTGAAAGGAAAATATTGAAAATCATTAATGTGTACAGTGTAATAAGGAAACTTTGTGTTAAGGTTGTCCGGATTGTCCAAGATCTGTTGAAACTATAGTTCATATATATTTAAACAAGTTGAACATATTCTTGAAGAAATACAGATATTGCGATTAAAGTAGCTTAATCGTATTTGATAAAAGCATATAAATCGTAGATGTGCGGGTGAAAAACTTTATTTCAATTTATAATACTGTAGTCAGTTGGTGTATTGAAAAGAAAAATTTCGCAAAATAAAGCGATGTGGACCAAGTTTTGAGAATCTTTCGAGAACTTCTTCTGCAGTGACTTCGCTGTCATGATGCGTGTGCAGCAACGCCAGGCCGATCAGTCTATCTTCAAGCATGTTCGTCCTCAGCCACGGTTTTATGCGGCGAAGTGACAGGAAGTGTGCAGACTAAGCAAAGAAAACTATGAATTATGGGGTATAGGTCTACATCGCATTTCTTCAGTTGAAATCCATCCAGTACTTTTCTAGAAAAGCGTGTCTTTAAATCTCCGCCGATTGTACCCAACAGAGGAACGCACACTGAGACCCTGTAGTACTCTTCGCAGGTTCTCACGCAACAATTTTTGCCTTTTGTTTGTCTTCTTCTTGGTTTTTCTTGGTCAACTTTCAGTTTTGCAGACATTTTTTTGTGCCTGAATTGATCGAAAATGTTCCTCCTTCGGAATGTTACAAGCAGCGTATCTATCATGGTCGATCGATTCTTTCTAAAGAATCATGCTGAGTGAATGAGTGAGAGATAGAATATATATACATTGGCAAAAAAACGCAAAAAAATTAGCTGAAAACATTCAATTAACCAAAAAAAGTAAAGCGATAGGCATTCGGCTCTAACAAAACTAACATACATACATACTTAAAAATACGAATGCCTGTTTGAGACACAATCATTTTCACTTGTTGAGAGGAAAAATATGAGTATGTGAGAAATGGTACTAAACCATACGGGAAGTCTATATTTCTTGCAGACTTAAATGGCTCCTAGAATTGTACTCATAGGCCTTACACCTAATCTATACAAATAACAACTACCTATTTCTGAGCTGTTTCCATTTCTACATGGTTTTGCTTGTCGGAAAAAGCATCAATGTACTCATCGCAACATAAAAATCTAGCAACACGCTACGTCAAACAAGCTTCAAAATTTTTTATTGTTTTCGGGGCTTTTAACAATGCCATAATTTATGTGAGTTTATTGATAAATTATTACCAACGCCGATGGCATCTCATAATTTCGATACTCAACGGAATGTCAACTTAATAGGCATATACCGACACACTCATAGCGCGCAGCTCGCCAGCCGAACCTCATTGCTGCCATATATCACCGAACGATGCATACAGAGCACGCTTTAAGGCGCCTAACCACCACGCAACGGTCGTTAAAAGTCCAAAGACAAAAGCGCAAAATGCAGGTGAAGTGAAAAGAAGTCTGTGGTGTGTGCGTTGGTTGCCCGCCTGCGGTTGGAACGTACACACCGAATGGAGTGTATTAAATACGCCTTGTTGCTCCACAAATGTATAGCATGCATTTAGGGAGTGATAAAAATGATGAATGCCTAAGCGTATCGTACGAATATTTAGATTGTTAAACGCAAAAATCAGTTAGACGCAAAGAGGATTTTGCTAAAAAAAAATTGGAGACCTCTAAAAGCACATAAAATCGGTGTAACATTGCATAATATGAGGGAAATTGTCAATAAATCATTGGTTAACAGAAGTGCCAGCTTAGTGCGCGGCCTTATTAGCCAAGGCAGAGCAAGCAGCTGCTTGTAGTCACCTGAAATTTTTAGTATCTTCTCTTAACGGTGGTTTCAACATTTCGGCAAAAAATGGATCATAGAGATTTTCATGACAATTTTCGAGAAACGAGGAATCCAAATAAACAAAAAGTATGACAACCAAACCAACTCTCATAGTCGATTCGGTAAGTTACTCAGACTTCTGTTTAGAGAGGTACAGGTGGAATGGCATTGAAGGTGACTCCTGTGCGGTGTAATCCTTTCACTCCGTTGAACTTGGCTACCGCCGAAAACATTAAGCAATCGGCTCCGAGATTGATGAGCTCAAGGATCACATTTTTCGGAAAAAGTAAACGTATGAATTTTGTGTTTCCATTCCGTCATACTTCGCTAAAATTAGGCAACTCCAATGGGAGAATGTGGGCCAAATACTTAGTCCCATTGGAAATATCACTGGCCAGTTAGTACAGCAAAAAGCACTTGAGTGAGCGGATTGCACTTAATTTAATTAACGCCTGTCTCCACAACCTACCTATGTCACTTTCAACTTATACAACAACAACATAAACCCTTTTATGTGCTTACTCGCGAATCGTCATGTAAACCCATTTCATACATATGTGCTTGTATATAATCACGAATACAGACCTTAACAAGACAAAAACACCCTGCAACCTCAAAGCAAAACCATCTGCCATTACAATGTGACAGTTTTTTTTATCCGAAAAGTTGTGAAAGTAAAAACCTGTGCGAAAATAGTTATCAGTGGACCTTTCGTGCCTACTGTCTGCGCTGACATTTGATTTGTTGGTGTAAATAAAGTTTTTCTCTCCGTCCTCGGCAACAAGCCCTGTTATATGTCATCTCGTGAAAAATGTGCTGGCATGTGGGGACAGGGGTCGGAGGTTAAATTAAACAGCAAAACGCAAAAAGAGACATGAAACGACGAAGCAAATAAAAATTAACCTTTTGTCGTTGAAAAGTGTAAGTGCGTGCAAAGGCAAACAGCTCGCACGTGTGTGGTAGTGTGTGTGCGTGCAACAAAGGTGCGATACAAGCACTTGTATTTCGGAGGTCGTTGCCATCAAAGCCGAGGCTCAACAGCACATGCTCCTACAGGATCGGGCCATGGAGCACCTGATGCAAATGAAAGCAATTAATCACCGGCGCTAACAAGCAGACACCGGCACACACACACACAGGAGTACGAGGCATAACTGTGAGGGCACGAATGTTTGTAATCAGTCGCGTCGCTGGAGCAGAACTCTCGCAAAGAAACAGTGCGCAAAGAATAGTGCGAGGACCAGCAGCAGAAATAAGTCAAAATGTGGCTTGGCAAAAGAAATTGTCAGCAGAAAGTGTGTAGTAAGCAACGGAGGCAAGTAAGCAATAAAAGCATTTCAAATACAAATTCCTAGAAATAGCAGTTACGCATATGTAAATTTTTTTCAAATGTCATTTCCAAAGTCAAAGGGTTTCTACCATCCCTTTTCCTCTTGCTCTTACTTTTTGTTGATTAACACATTGTTGTTGCCACGCATATTTCCCTTCCGTTTGGTTAAGTTTGGTGTTGCTGGTTTCAGTTTGTGCACTTCGCATTTGGAAGGGTAAGCCCAGCACTGCCCAGCGGCATGCAACATGTGACATATCTATAAGTAACATGCCGCAAATTCTGAGCAGCTCAACAGAAAAAATTGTTTTCATTCCTATTAATTAACGAATTATTTGCTATAAAATATTATGCTAACAGTGAATTTTGTTTTTGAGCGATGAAAGTTTATATTTTTTGACTATTCATACATAAGTTAGCTAACCGTTTCTATAAAGAAAGTCAAACAATAATTTGAAGTTTGTAAATATTGGATGGTCGAAAAAGTCTTTTCGTATTTCGCCAAAACCAAACTATACTAATCACATTGTGACATACCATATAATGTTGGAAAGGTGAGATTTTAAGCTTCATTTGACAAAAAAAATCAATTTCGGGGAAGTTGGAAAAAAGTTACATTCGCTATATTTTGAAACTTTTGTATGAAATAGGGAAGAAGCCACACGCAAGCCACAAATGGAATTTGTGAAGTTTATGGAGACGACGCTGTGTCAATATCAGTGAAAGTTTCGATGTGAAAGATGCACCTCGCTTTGGTTGACCTATCGTTGAAAAAGTCGATGAAATAATGGAAAAGATTGACCAGAACCTTCACATAAGGAGTCACGACATCGCTGAGGAACTTAACATTCATCATCAGACAGTTTTGAACCATTTAAAAAAGGCTGGCTACAAAAAGAAGCTCGATGTTTGGGTACCATATGAAATGTTTAATGGACCGACATTTTCCATCGCACCAAGTGAAAAAATCATTAATCTTTTGGTCACAACTTTGATCATGGGTCAGGAAAAGTAATACTTTAGGCTAGAAACACCTCAGATTCTTTACATGATGACTGCCGCCACCACTTTCTGTGTGTGAATAGGATAGCGTTGCTAAATGCACAAGATATCTATAAAAAATTTAGTCAGACCAATTATATAACTGGAACGCGGTAAAATAAATATTTGTGAAAGTGAAATTTGATCACTGCACCTACTAATTTCGAATTTCAAACTCAAACTTATTGATATGGAAAATATATCACCCACAATTTGCAGAACATTATTGAAATTATTTTCGCGAAATTTCAGAATGCGTTAAAAAGTTATCAACAGCAGAGAATGACTGACCGAAAATATGCAAAGCGAGCAGAGATCATAAAAGTTATACACATAAATTGCACTCACGCAGGAAGAGCTGGCAAGCAAACACACCCACACAAAGCATGGCTTTTGCGCAGCGTAACTTTTTAATTTCGCTTAAAGCCTAAAAGTAGGCCAGCGCAAGTCAGTTAGTGGAACGGCATAAACATTTGCAAAACCACGCTTGTATCGCAGCCATATTTTTATAGCTCACTTTTGACATTTTTTAATTCACTTTGGCCACAAGCAGAACAAATCAAATTGGACGGCGAGGCGGCAAAAACAGATGTTCGCTAAAATCGAGTAATTTTAAAATACTTTGGAAAACAGGGTGCTCAAAAAAGTCACATAATTCATGCAAATTTTTATATGAGTTGGTTTTTTTGGTTTTCGGGGCTGAGATTAAAGCAGCTTCAATGGAGTTTTTGTACTCTTTAAACAGTCTAAGTGATGCTACCTTAATGGCTAACCCAAAGTTGGCTGAAAACATTAAAAACCAAAACTTGAAAGTGTTGTCGTTTTCGCTTTAAAAATTCGGTTTAGCGAGAATTTGAAATGAAAATGTTATACTTACACATAAATACATAATAACTATAGTTTTAGAAATTACTAACTAGCACTTAAATCTTTACGCTTAAGGCCCGCATTCGCCATGGCTTTATTAACATTTAGTTCCATTTTTGCTTTCACCGTCAGCGGGAAACGACAATGCCACAACGAAGTGAACAAACGGCAGCACAAAAATACAAACTGGCTGAAACCTAAAAAGAATCAGCAAAGTGGCCAAAGCACGACCGCGTCGCCGATACTTAACGACGGCAGCGCCAGCGCCAGCGCCAGCGACTGTGGCCAAACAAATAAAATTGTGCTGTTAACAGCAACACAAAGCGACAACCGTTATATTTTGTGTTGTGTTTGCTTTGCTAGCCATTTCGGCCAAATGGTGAGCAACCGGGCGCTGTGCGCTGTGCGCTTTTGCGGGCTTGCTACGGCCGCAGTGTTGGCGACGCGCTGATTGAGGGTTTGGGGTCGACGACGTCGGCGAGACAACCAATGACATTAAATTGTGGACAATCAATGGGCGACGGCCAACAGCCGCTGGTTTTTAAAGAATGCGGTGCACAAAGCGAAGGCAAAAACTTATAAAAATTGCTTTGCGGCTGTGGACATATAATTTTATGCTTTTTTCAGCGGGTCTGCTCGCCTCCGCGCCATAATGGCAGAAAGCACGGAGAAAAAGCAATGCAAATAATTGGTGGAAAATCGAAGCGAAAACCAATTTGGGGCTCAATAACAAGTGCACCAACAGGCAGTGTTGTTGTTGTTGTTGTTGTTTTTATTACACTTTATTTGCGCTGTTGTGGCAGAATGACACCGCTGTACTGCCGTTATGTCTAACTGAATGCGCCAGGCGTGTTAGAAATAATGTTTCTGGTAATTATGGGTGGACAATGACAATGCAGAACTGTGCCCCGATACATGGCAAACAGGCGGGCGATAACAAACAAGTGTGCTGGTTGGCCTGTTTCGGCCGCCTCGGGCGCACCGCGTTGCTCCGGCCGTAAGTGGGTACGTGCGCGCCTCCGCTAGCGAATTAATTAAAATTAAAAAGTTTTTCGTTCGCCATAAAGTGTGACTTAACAGCGCGGAAGTAGCTGGAGGCCAACCCATCCGCGAGAAATGTGACTAATTAAATTTTGTAATGAATATAATTTTTCTGCGCCTAAAAGCAGACAACGACCGACTTTCTTAATGGCCATTGTAAAATGCGAACTCTGTTTGCTTTTCCAATAATATCAAAGAAAAAAAAAACAGAAAAAAATTTACTTCACGAGTTCCGTGTGAGAATGTGTTGCTTATGGATCGAAGACTGTTGGGTTTACGTGAGCTTTAAAGTGAAAATTGCTGCATACTATTCTATGTAGTTAGTGACTTTTAGAAGGTAGGGCTCCAAGCACTAAAAAGGGAGTATGATAAGCTAACCTCAAAAGTGAAGTTACTGGGGACAGAAACTGAAGATGACATGTAGGGACAGGTAGAGCAACGGAGGAAAGATTGTAGACTCCAAGCAAAATCCAGCTCCTGCTCCATGTGGTCTTTGCAACGGAGTGGAGGTCTTCCTCTTCATCTGCTTCACCCGACGGATACTGCGTCGAATACTTGCAGAGCTGGAGTGTTTTCATCCATTCGAACGACATGACCTAGCCAGCGCAGCCGCTGTCTTTCAATTATGTCAATGTCGTCGTAGATCTCTTAGAGCTCTATTACCTACTATTTCGAAGATATGACTGTCAACAATGACGTGGGAGCCCAGTTGCTCAATTTACACAGCCGTTTAGTTTTTCGGGGATATCAACTTCAGATATCGCGGCATAAAGGCAGCTCCACTTCGTGCTGTCGAAGGCAGCTTTGAAATCGACGAAGTGGTGGTGTGTGTCGATTCTCTTTTCACTGATATTTTCCAAGATTTGGCGCATGGTGAATATCTAGTCGGTTATAGGCTCCAAAGAACCTTATATACGATGGTTAGGAGGCTTATCCCACAGTAATTGGAGCAGATTGTGAGGTCTCTCTTTTTATGGACCGACCATATTCTACAAAGAAGCTGATGCATGCTCCTTAACAGTTCTTCGCCGCCATGTTTGAATAGCTCGGCTGGCAATCCATCGGACACCGCCGCTTCGTTGTTCTTCAATTACAATTCGAATTTTTTCATGGTCGGGCAATGGAACATCTGCTCCATCGTTTAAATCGAGCGATATATCGTTTTGTGTATATATAAATCTTTCTCTGACTTCGTGTGCACCAACAGCAACATTGTCTTGTCCTCCAAACTCAACGCCGTCGCCATTTAGAATTAACGCCAATCACCAATTCATAGTTGCGAACACAATAGCCTCTTCCTCAGGCGACAGCGAGCAGCCAGCATATGTTCTTCCGCAACGAATCCCTCTAGCTTTATTGTACCACCATCTCATGGCTCACCTTTCCACTTTGCTTCTCACCACAACTCTCCCCCCTGCAACTGAAGTCGCCTGCTCTTTTGTGCCAACGCAAGCATTCTTTCTTCTGTCCATAATAAGTGACGTTTATGAAAAAGTAGAAAAATGTTTAAAGAAACTATTGGCCGACTACAAAAGGTTGAGAAAGCCAGCCGGAAAGCAAACGGAGCAGACGTTACGGCAGCTATATTTCAATTGTTCCTCAACTATTTTTGCCACAAAAAATAGCACTTCACATTTTTTTCAATTTCTATCATTAGAATTCTATTTTTTTTTTTTTTGCAAAATATCATATTAATTCAATGCGATGGTTGTGCTTTTCCAAGTCGCTATTGTTATTGTAGTAGTTCGTTCACACGCACCCATTGTGCAGCGTCTTTTGTTTGACTGCATTTAGAACCCCGTGGCTTTTAATTCATTGCTTTTCGCGTACCTTTTCTTCGAAATACATATTTTTAAGATTTGGCTAAGGAGTTTTTTTTTTGCAACTTCTTTAGCACTTAAAATTTTTGGATTTTCAGTTAACCAACGTCGCTACTCCAAATTATGATATAAATGTTATTTAAATAATCATTATTTCTGTAGTCTTCTTGTCATAAGCTTAATATCTTACTAATAAATTGACCAAGCTATATGTAACAAATTCCCTGACAGCCTCACATCTTATTGTGCTTCGTGAAAATGAATAGCCTACCACACGAAAGCGATAGGTACTTCCACATACTTATCCCAAACAATCGGATGTGCCACCGCTGATTTTGGCACAAATTTCATACCTCAGAAACTACTCGACTGATTCGGGCAAAACTTGGGGTACAATAAATTCTTCACGACCCGTTAACACGGTTTATTAACTGTCCACTTAGAATCTAGTGATATATTCTGTTGATTATCTTTACTCGATTAGTGAAACAGATTAGATAATGCGTGAGTGCCAGCAAACTACGCAGGTTGCTTTTTTTCATTTGGTATTTGGCAACTCTAGTCTAGCAAACTCTCAACTACAACTTAACGTAAAGTTTGATATTTTTGATGTTGTATATACTCAGAGCGTTTTGCGTTGCTTACAGTTACCTAAAATATTCTTCTCGACCAAAAAATAGAATTAAATCAAGAACATTATTGAGCTTATCTCAATTTTTGGCGATGAAGCTCCAACAAGGCTCAGTGTTTATGGTTGATATGAGGTCGTGCAAAATTGATTGCTGTTCCGTTAACTATCGATGATGTACGCAAACTGATATTGCGAGATCGTCCTGTGACCTATCGTGGGATTAAAACAACTATAGATATTAGTGAAATCAGCATGCATTCAACATTACATGAACATTTCACTGCAGAAAGAATTTTTAACTTTGGATTCTAACCAATTTGGTACTCATTCAAAAAAAGACTTGCGGCTTGGCAGGTGATGAACCATAGATTTAAGCACATGAGCCCGAAAGTAAATATCGGTCGACTGTATGCCTGTTTCAAAAAGAGCCAAATCCAACAAAAGTTGTTCGCGAACGAAGCACTTCCAAGTAAATGGTTACCATGTGGCAAGAATACGACTGGAACAATGCAGAATAGTGAATTATTATTTATACACAACACTTTTTTTTCAATTGTCTTTCAAAAAATCATTGAAGACGGGCAACTCTTTTTCACGACAATCCGAGCAGTTGTTGACGTTGTTAAAACGGTTGTCTGGTCCTTGTTAGAGTCATCAAACGGTAGGCTCAGTAAACGTGCTGTTTCAACGGCGGAAACTCGTTGCATGCTGGATATATATTTGATATGTCGGTGTTGAGGCCAGATAAGTAGAAGTTACCCTTCTACGAAGCTGTGTAAGAGTCAGTCTCGATTCTCGCGGCAACTTAAGCTATACGTCCAAAAAGGGTGATGGCTTGATTTCAAGCACGCCAATCACTGAGAGGTAGTCGATGAAGGTGTTTATAGCGCCACTGTGCTTGGCTGAAGTAACTTGCGTCCGAAGTCTGGTGTTTTCGACGTAGATGAGGAAGAACATCTAGAAGGCGGTTCCATTTCAAGCAGGTGACTGCAGGGATAATTGGTACTAAAACATGGCAGCAGAAACTGCTTGGAGAGCAGTTTATTATGCTCCTTAGCTGGGAGCATTCGGGCCTCACTGTAAAGATGTTCTATAGAAGACATCAAGAGGCAATTCCCACTGCTGCCGGTTCTACGGAATTGAGCGCATTTTATTCGGCCAAGGGCAGTTTTTTCGGCTGAAACACTTGCATTTTTGAGCACTTTTCGACTTTTTTCATTCCAGTATTAAGAGATCAACGTTTTTCGGCACTCGAAGAGGCGGTTGATGCATTCAGAAAGCACAGCTTTGGAGATACCTCAATGGGGGTGGCAAAAGTGCTATTGTCGAATATATTTCATGTATATTCCATGCCTGAAAACTATTCTTTGCTATATTTATTTCCTTTTCAAATGGGTTTTGTCCCATTATGTAGCTCTTTGTTATGAAATGCAATATATCTTTCTATATGTTCTTTATGAGACATAATAATTTTTAAAATGAAAGAAGCAGTTTTAATGTCAATATCAGATTCGGCGGACATTCCATGTTATGGGCAATAAAAATCGAAGTTGCACGCCGCTGATATTCCCACAACGGACGTGTGTCACAGTTAAAACTGACAAAGAACAAACACAACGCGATAAGGCGGCAGTAAAACTTGCGGATGTGCTCGGACATAAATGTGGCGGAGAGTGGCGTAGAAAAAAGCGATGGATATATTTAGGAATTTAGTTAAAAATACGCAAATGAATATGTGCTCATCTGTTTTTGGAACCGAAAATAGGGAAAAATGCGAGAAAAATTTGTTGATTAAAAGCTCAGCGGCGCATTTTTGCAAATATTTACAAAATGGCATTTTTAGCGATTTTAAAGCGATGCAATCTACGCCCTAAATAAAATAGCAAAATAGGCGCAAGTGAGTTGCATGCGAAGTGCATATGTGTGCGTGACAGTGTGTGGGTATGTGTATGCGGCAGAGATTTCTAATAATCTTTTCAGTTGTCATTTGCATTCCAACCGAAGGGCAAAAACGAAGCAACAGGACACTACGCCACATGCGAACACCCACACACGCACAGGCATATGTGCATGTAAACGCTGCTGCACTGGTCATGAAATATCAGTTGCTGGCTAATAAAACACTCACAAGAACAACAAAACATTTAGTTACGAAACCATCAATAAAATTGCCAGGCCTCGCTCTCGCATTCATTGGCATAAAGGGCGAGTTAAAGCGGGAGGAGCAGGCGCGCTGGACTTGGCGCAACACAAACTATAAACACATGACATCAAACCAGTTATATCTACAACGGCTAGCTCACGCACACGCGCACACACACACACACAAAGAATTGCGGACATGGCCGAGGCTGCTTTCGTGTGCGCTTCTCTGACTTGAAAATGGCGTAAAATGATGTGACAGTAGCCGCTTGCTGGCGCACAAACAAAAACAACAAGAGGCTGAAGGTGGCGCTCCACCAGGTTGGTGGATGTTACAGTGTGGTCGCTCACCAGTGGGCCACAGCGAACATTATGCTACCAATGTGCAGGCATTTACAACGAAACACTAAAAATACAAGCATTTTACTGTATGCGCCTCTTTGTGTGCGTGCGAGCGTGTGTGTGAATTTGCTCGTCAGTCTGGCGTGGGCTAAATTGATTTGTGAAGTACACACACGTGTATATATTTGGCAAACACACAAGCACACATTCTCTTTGTGCTAAACTGGCCGGTGAACAGCATTTAATGGCAGACAATCATGGCAGTCGGTGGAATATGATGCGATGCATGAACATTGATGAAGATTGGCATTGACTTTGCAGTTGTGAGTCTCACAATATGATATAGAGCGGCACGGTATTCATGGGAAATGTTGTAACATGTCGATAATATTGAAATAATCGATTACAGGCATTGGCTTTTTAATGGATTTAGTTGTTCGTAATGTTGACCAGAACTGGCCTTCTGCAGAAAATCAAACGTTGGAGTCAGTTTTAATGACCGGTGTTTCTGGAACAAAAAATTCTGGCAAGTCGGAACACATCCTACTCAATGAGATAAGTTGTTTTGTTTATGTAACGGAATCGAAATATTGGGTAGCCGAAAAAGGCGTTTTGTATTTTATCAATAGATGTCGTTGCAGTCGTATATCTACAGTGCTACCAATAACATTGTAAGTGTTGATAAATAAGGGAAGAATGCCACGCAAACCACCAACAAAATTTAAGAATTTTACGGAGACAATGTTGCTCGTGTCGCATAACAATGGTTCGATCGCTTCAGTTCTGGAAATTTCGATGTGAAAGATGCACTTCGCTCTGGCCGACCTATCGTTGAAAAAATCGATGAATTTATGGAAAAGATTGACCAGAACCTTCACATAAGCAGCCATGACATCGCTAAGGAACTTAACATTCACCACCAAACGGTCTTCAACATTTTAAGATAGGCTGGCTACAAAAATAAGCTCGATATTTGGGTACCACATGAATTGTCTGTGAAAAATTCCGAAGCGAATGTTAACAGGAGACGAAAAGTGGAACAAATCCGACAATAATGTGCGAAAAAGATCAAGGTCCAAGCATGGTGAGGCTCAACAAATGGTCGCAAAGCCAGGATTGACGCCTCGAAGAGTTATGCTGAGTGTTTTGTGGGATTGGAAAGGAATCATCCACTATGAGCTGCTCCACCCTGGTCGAACGATTCATTCTACATTTTACTGTCAACAACTGATGAGATTGTAGCAAGCAGTCAACAGAAAGGGCTACGTCTTCCATCAGGACAACGCTAGACCACACACATCTTTGATGACTCGGCAAAAACTGGGAGAGCTTGGCTGGGAAGTTTTGATGCATCCACCATATAGCCTTGACCTAGCCCCATTGGACTATCATTTGTTTCAATCAATGCAGAACTCCCTTAATGGAGTAAAGTTGGCTTCAAGAGAAGCCCGTATAAATTACTTACTCGGCGCAGTTTTTCGCCGAGAAACCAAAAAAGTCATACGCTGACGGAATAATGACTCTAGCCGAAAAATGGCAAAAAGAAGTCGACGAAAATGGCATATATTTGGTTCATTAAAGTTCATTATAAATATAAAAAACAATATGTTGAATGAAAGAACAAGGTATCTTAAAAGCTAGCTCATTACCAAACTCTGGTGCCGCTAAGTAAGCCAACCGACATTATTTTACCTAAGACCGTCGCGTATTCAAAGCATGCAGAAGTGCGTGTAAGTATGTAAAAAAACATATAAATTAGCGGTACTTTATTAGTTTAGGGCTACATTTAAAAATAAATAACGGTGTCAATTACTGAAATATTGGATTGCACGCAAAATGCGATAATGAGAAAGCCCAATTTAAGCAATATTTAACAATGCCGCGGTTGCCTATCAACTGCCATGGATATAGCCAATAAAGAAAAGCTCCTAAAAGTATGCTCTTCCTGTTTGGTATTTGTATATTATGTTTCAGTTTACTTACGCAGGATTACATCCCTCCCACATTACATCATAATGTATTTTTAAAAGGTTCCGCACATAAAAAGTTTCATAAATATGCCGAAAGAGGCTTGTTCTAAGCTATTTGATGTTGTATTTTTGAGGAAGTAATGATAACGGTAATATCTCGCAAATATTTTCTGTATAGTGGTACGTGAGTTTATTTATTATAAATCAGCCGGCGAATACGAGAAAAAGAAATTAAAAAATATTTACACTCGCACCTTTCTGCAGCAATAGGCTCTTAGGCACTCGCTTGTTGCAATTTGTTTACTTGAATAAGGAAGTTGCCCTCATTTAACCCTTTTGGTAATCAATGAGTTTCAAGAAATTATATTTGAATTTGCTTGAATAAAGACGTTGCTGCACAGTATCAAAATTAAAAAAAATATTTACTTATGAAAATTAGAGTTCGGAAATGGTTTTTTTGGTAATTGTAGGATGATACCCATTAGAAAAGGAAAATAATGTAACAAAACTGAAAGGAGAAATGGAAGAAAAAAGAATTATTTTTCGGAAAACTGCAAGTCCGAAGAAAAAAAAATTACTTGCCAAATTTGTAGGCGATAAAAAATTCTACCACTTTTGAGGTAACATTTCTTTAACATAATCTCTTAACGAAATTTGGGGCAAAATAGGGGTATCAAACACATTGTAACTTTCCTTACCCTTACTTTGACTTAATATTAAAATATACCCTATTTTTCGGAAATTCTCAAAACATCAATATTTTTAAGTCGGAAGGCTTTTTTGACAGCTGCTTCTAAGAAATATCAGATGAGTGAAATAAAGAAGCAGCTTTGGAGCTATTCGTGGGCTATTTTTCCCTTTTTTTGGATTTACAGAAACCATTGTTAGGTTTAGTTCTTTCAGCATCAAAGAGATTTCAACCAAGAAAAATGGTTTTTAATGTTGAAATTTTGTTGCTGCATTTTCACAACAGTTTTCTCAAGAAAAATTAAGGAATATTCATCGAAAATAGAAAGTGGGATCTTATCTCATTACCATTTTACCTACAACTACGACATCTTGCCGACGGTGTGTGTGCTTCATAATATTTGGTCGGTGCTCTTCAATCATCATTATTTCAACACACACGCATACATACGTTGGTGTGAGAATACTGCTATTCCCAGTTAGTCATATCCAACGTCAATGCCGAATATTGTCAGTCGCTCGTTTGTTCCAGGCGCTTCCCTGCATTTGGTAACGAGCCATTTAAGCTCATCTATCAGCAACTACGCACGTTAAGTCACTTTCGCCCGTTTTGTGCAATATCGGCCATGGGCCAAGAGCTCTGCGGTTCAAGTCCGAAGGCATTAAAACACAAATACAAGCATACACTTGTAAATATTTCATATATCCCCAAGATCCCTACAGTCAAGTGAACTACTTAGTTATGAACAACTTTGTAACTAGTAGATAGTTACAGAGATAGGAACTAGACTGCTTAAGAGTTGGAAGTAGTAAGATTTTGGAGAGAAATTTAACAATATGACAGTACCCACTATTTACAAAGAAAAAGGTTTTTGAAACGATTATGGTGTAATTGATATAAAGTAGCACTCCTTATAGAATATATTTATGCATAATTAAAGAAGATCTAGTAATTTTTCAGTCTAGTTTAATTTTTTAAAACTGGTAAATCTTTCGACAAGTTTGAGGTTTCACTATGTATACACGAATAGTTTACTCCTAGTTTCTATGGTTGATCGTCAAAATTGCAGAAAAAGAGCTAAGGATCGTTTTTTGTGTAATTAGGAAGCTGCTGCAATTCGAGTCATTTATCGAAAAAGCGCCTTAAACAGCACAAACCCGATTATAATAAATACTGAACCATAGTTTTAGATGCGGATTCGAAGAAAATGGGCTTCTATTATTTTTATGTCCTCGTAGATCAAGAGTAATTAACGAGTGGTGAATCAATTGTCGCTTTGAGCGCGGCTGTTCAGTGTTTGGCTATTTTTATTTTGTTACTTGTTGGAAAACCTCTTTATAACCGGAAATTGAAAGCTTTCAACTATTTGAGTTTCCTCTTCACCACTTCTTGTCTAAGGTTTCGTAGTGGCGACCTCATAGTTTTGTAATCTCACAAGGCATTTGATCTTGGAATGTGGCAGTGCTCACAGGTAAGGTTTAATGCCTAATATTGGGTAGTAAAAAAAGTCTTTTCGTATTTCTAATCAAATTTCAAGCTCTTTTTTTATATTTATAATGAACTTTATTGAACCAAATATGTACTATATGTACTTTTTGCCATTTTTCCGCTAGAGACATTATTCCATAAGTGTAAAACGTTTCAGGTTTCTCGGCGAAAAACTGTGACAAGTAGTTTTCACAGGCTTCTCTTGAAGCCAATTTTACTCCAAAGAGGGAGTTTTGCATTGATCGAAACAAAGGGTAGTTCGATGGCGCAAGGTCAGGGCTATGTGGTGGATGCATCAAAGGTTCCCGGCCAAGCTCTCCCAGTTTTTGCCGAGTCATCAAGGATGTGAGTGGTCTAGCGTTGTCCTGATGAAAGACGAACGCCTTTCTATTGATCAGTTCTGCCCGTTTTTTTTCGATTGCTTCCTTCAAACTCTCCTCAGTTGTTGACAAAAAAATAAAATGTAGAATCAATTGTTCAACCAGACTAGAGCAGCTCATAGTAAATCCCACCAAACACTCAGCATAAGATTTCGAGGCGTCAATCCTGGCTTTACGACCATTTGTTGAGCATTACCACCCTTCGATCATGATCTTTTCGCCACATGATTGTCATATTTGATCCACTTTTCGCCTCCGGTTACCGTTCGCTTCAGCAATGGTTCAATTTCATTTCGTTTCAGCAAATAATTGCAGATGTTGAGCTTCTTTTTGTAGCCAGCCTATGTTAAATGGTTGAAAACCGTTTGATGGTGAATGTTATGTTCCTTAGCGATGTCATGGCTGCTTATGTAGCGGTCCTGGTCCATCTTTTCCATAGTTTCATCGACGTTTTCAACGATAGGCGACCAGAGCGGGGTGCATCCTTCTCATCATAATTTTCAGAACGGAAGCAACCGAAACATTGTTGTGCTACACGAACTGATACAGTATCGTCTCCGTAAACTTCTTCCCTTTTCTTTACAAAGTTTCAAAATATATCGAATTTCTTCTATATTTTCACTCACTTTTAAACAGTTTTTCTTCAACCTCCCCGAATTTAAAGCTTAAAATCTTACCTTTCCAAGTATATGGTATGGTGCAATGCGATTGGTAGCACTGGAGATATATGACTGCAACGACATCTATTGACAAAATACGAAAAGACTTTTTCGACTACCCATTGTTTTCCGTGGAGACTTCAGACAACTAGTCTAAGACACATCTTTAAAAGGTCGGATATTACGGATATTATTAAAAACTGATGGTTCCAGCATATCAAATAAATCCTCTTCAATTTTAAATTGTAATGGAGCTATGCATCTCTAACATAGCAATCAAATATCTTCGTATGAAATTCTCTGCATTTTAAATATCAGCAAAAGTACTCCTCCGGGGCATTAGTCGGCGACAGCTTTTGCACTTGTTGTTATTATTAAATCGAAGGCGTTGTTTATTTACTTTAACAGCGCCAACGGGTAGCTCTGCTGCTGTCCTTGTGTTCGGCTCATTTCCTTATTTGCGCTTCGGCCTTTGCTTTCACTTATTACGCATTTTTCCTTCATTTCGCTGCTGGCAGATAAACAGCAGACCATTTGCTTTCGCTTCATTTCGTTATCAAAAGCTCGAGCTTCGCATCAGTTAAGCCAACAGCTACGCAATACCATGTTGCTATCACATAGCATTTGAACGAGCGGTGCAGACACACTCACATATATATTCACTCATATATTCATAGAAAGCTAGCAGGGAAAGGATAATATTTTTGGGAGTGATTTTGCTCGAGTCTACTTGGAGCGTTTGCTTCCTTAGCCACGTGCTCGTTGCGGCATATATATGCATATGTGACATGTTTATGATCCATTCTGTATGCCGGCAACGGGTTCCACGTCGCGTCTACCATATTTCACGGTCACTGCCGCCTTCATTACCGTGGGCTTGTTAAATAAATGTAGCATGTAATGAGGGTTAATGCCACTTACCAATCGCATGTTGCATGTTGCGTGTCAGCTTAAGCTTTTTCTCATGTTTCTGTACCCATCTACACGCGGCCATTTAACGCTTCTCACTTCTTGAGCTCGAATTTCCTCAGACATATATCGCTTCCTGTTCCTGCTCCTTTCTTCAACTCGCTTTTTGGCATTAACTACGCCAATAAAATTTCTGTTACTCACCCTTTAAACTTTTGGCCACGTGGACATTGCCTTGCTTTTCTTGTGGCATTCAGGCCCCGCACGCTTATCGGCTAGCAAATCTAAGTCCACAAACCAGCTGTCAATTAAAAGGGATAATTTCCATGATACTCATCATTCAGACGGCAACAAAATCAGATGCGGAAAGGCACACGCCGCACAGAGCAGAGACAAATGTACGAGCCACCCGACACCCGCACACCGCAACCCTTCGTCACACACTACTGCTGGACACGGCACGCCCACAACGAACGCACGCACAAACATACACGCATTTGGAGCTGCCTTATGGTTGCCTCATTTATTCTTCTTACCTCTCCACCCTCCCACCCCGCGCTGTCAGATTAAACCGGCTGTGAGTTATGGCAGACAAATTAAAGTGGATTAGCGCCGCTGAGTGTGAATTAAATTCATGAGGATTTTATAAATTTTTCGCTTCGTTTAAGGGGATTCGCCGCGAGCCACTGCGTAGCTGGCCTGCCTGCTGTTGGGCAACTTACTTTCGTGATGTGTCGAGCTTGGTTCGAATAGCTGTCTCCTGTCCGTTACACTTACATAGAGGGCAGGACAAGAGTGAGGTGTGAATTATGCTAAGTTGCTTTGGAATATTTCCGTATATTTACAAGTCAGACACATAAGAAGTGATTTGGTCTTAATTTGACGTAATTTCACGCAAATTGAAAGGAACAGCTTTCAACTAGGAATATTTGAAGAAAATTTGAGAGAATGTCTTTTTGTTGTATGTAGATATGTTTTTCAGGCAGTATAAAGAGAGGTAAAAGTGCTATATCGTTATTCAAATATAAAAATCTCGATTAGAGATTTAGTTGCTTTCTAGAGTGGTGTTAAGATGAAATTTTTTATGAAATATTATTCACAGTTTTACTTATACATTTGAATTATTAGACGACGTTATTATGTCGATCCTAACAGGAATCACACTTGGGCAGCTTATAACGCCGTTTCCATTGTCTTACCCAAAACTCCTATATCTATAACAGACCATAAGACACTTATAAATCGAAAATCGTCAGTTCATGCTACGTCCCCTGGTTCATCGTTGGAAAGACTACCGTAATGCTTCAACCTCAGTCCTATGAAGGCTGGACAATGGAATAGAAAATGTCAATACGGCAAGATGAATTTTGCTAATGCCGTAGATTAATCGAAACCTGTGGATGTGGCCGTTCGATGTATATGTCGAATTTCTATCTACCACAACCTTCACAGGCTGCTATTAATTGCTATATCCGCCGAATGGCTTGAATGCGTTGCGTATTTGCACATACGATGTTACTCATACGCCTCAGTGAGCACCATATAATGTATTATGATGACATCCTTTATATTGGGTAGTCGAAAAACTCTGATCTATATCGTATATCACCAGTGTCACATTGTATGGTAGACACAGTGATAGTGTGAGAAAGTTGAAAAAAAGTTGCAGCTGTTCAAAAATGACTGAAAATAATGAAGAAATTCGATATATTTTGAAATTTTTGTATAAAAAAGGGAAGAATGCCACGCAATCGCCAATGAAGTTTGTGACGGAGACGATGCTGTGTCAGCTCGTGTAGCTCAACAATGGTTTGCTCGTTTCCGTTCTGGAAGTTTCGATGTGAAAGATGCACCTCGCTCAGGGTTTTGAACCATTTAAAAAAGGCTGGTTACCAAAAGAAGCTCGATGTTTGGGTTCCACATGAATTGTCTGTGAAAAATTTGATGGACCGCATTGACATCTGCGATTTTTTGCTGAAACGAAATCAAATCGAACCATTTCTGAAGCGAATGGTAACAGGGGGCGAAAAGTGGATCAAATACGACAATAATGTGTGTAAAAGATCATGGTCCAAATGTGGTGAAGCTCAACAAATGGCGGCAAAAGCACGATTGATGCCTCGCAAGGTTTATGCCGAGTGTTGGTGGGATCGGAAAGTAATCATTCACTGTGAGCTGCTCTAATCTAGTTAAAGGATTGATTCTACATTTTACTGTCAACAACTGAGGAGAGTTTGAAGCAAGCAATCGAAAAAAATGGCCAAAACTGATCAACAGAAAGGGCTTCGTCTTCCATCAGGACAACGCCAGATCACACACATCTTTGATAACTCGGCAAAAGTTTTGATACATACACCATATAGCCTTGACCTTGCCCCATTGGACTACCATTTGTTTCAATCAATGCACAACTCCCTTAATGGAGTAAAATTGGCTTCAAGAGAAGCCTGTGAAAATTAATTGTCGCAGTTTTTCGCCGAGAAACCAGAAAAGTTTTACACTGATTGAATAATGTCTCTAGCGGAAAAATGCCAAAAAAATGGTCCACCAAAATGGTACGTATTTGACTCATTAAAGAAATAAGTTGAAGTTTGATTAGAAATATGAAAATACTACCAACAGTACTCACGTCGGAAGGCAATAAGAGAATTCCGAACACACTTATGTCATCAAAGAAGCTTCATAACTCTTCCAAATTGGTACCAATAAAGTCGAGCACCACTGTTTATGCCAATATTCCATAATCATAGGTGTGTTTTTTAGTAATATAAGATAATACTAATACGTGCGTCTTCATATTTGAGGGTAAATCAAGTCAAATACGCACTTTCTTTTACTGGGGTGTGTTTGCGGCCAAACTCAAGTGAGTTGAACTAAAGTATCCGATTCTTAAGACATGAGCAAATTGCTAAAAACTACTACTGTGGTGCCGCAAGCAGTTTCCAACACAACTGCTTTCGCCAGCTGCCGCCCGCCCGCCCAACTTCAGCATATTCTCTTCATTATGTTTCGTTGCACATCTCTGCGCTCATCTGTTTTATGGCGCCGCGTGCAGACACTTAAAAGGTTCTAAAATTTCCAGCGCACATTTACGCGTTGTGAATACTTCATGCGCAGCGCCAGCACATTGCGCGAGCGTTTTTGCTCCTAACTATCCTTACTAGGAGTCCAACAGCACGCATTTTTTGCTTTCGTTCGCTATGTTGCAAGCGCATGTTTTTCTGTATGCTGGTATGTGTCTGTGTAAAAAAGGCGAACAAATCAGGGAGCAAGTATCAGGAACAACATAGCACGCTTAGGACTGCCAGCTTTCGCTTGCTTCTTGTGTTCATTTTCGCTCCAGCTTAATGTTCTGCGAAACAATAGATTCTTGTTGCTTTGTAGTTTTTGCAGCAATTTGCAACATGAAAAATATTTTCCAATTAAGCTTAATTGAAAATGGATTATTGCTACCACGCTAACAGTGTTTTTGTAGAAAATTTGTCGCAGCGCAGAAATTCGCAAGCAAAACTGCTGCAGGCACCGGGTTGCATGCAACAATGCAATAATAGGTATATTAGTGGAGAGATGCCACGAAATTAATTAGTGATTTGTTTTACAATGAACCTACTTGTAGAACATAGACGGTCTTAGACAAAAATAATGCCAAAGAAATTAGATCGACGAGAGTTTATTAAAGCATTCGGATTGCTTCGATCTGATTAATTAAACTTAAGCGATATACTCACTATTTATACCCTGAACTTGGGACAGTTTACCACGAAGATTTTAACACCCAAAAATAAACGTCAGACACCCTATGAAGTATACCTTTATATATAAAAAGTACGTGTCACGTTGTTTGTCCGCGATGGACTCCGAAACTGCTGAACCGATTTTAGTAAAAATTTAGCACACTATGTCCAGTTTGAAGCAACTTGGAGGATAGAATAGTCAAAACTATTCATAAATAAGAAATGCAGTGAAAGCTGTACTAAATGGACGTCCCTATTATTGTTGCCGCTCTATTAAGCGGACAACTCCAATAACTGGACAGAAAGGCTGGTTAGTCAGTATCTATATATGGGAGATTTCACTATATATATTTCTAAATAAACGCATGTGTTCACAATGCCCGAATATATTACAGTTGAACTTCCATAACTCAAACTTCTTTCTTTCTATTCTCAAAGTTCAATTTTCATTTTATTGAATAGATTATTATCCAAATAATAGTATAAAATGTATAGTAAAATAATATGTATACCGTGCTGTGGTATAATATGTCTACCACACAAACCCGTGGTCGGATCCACTAGTATACATATATATGAATGATCAACGTGACGAGCCGATCTGATTGCATGAACCCCGTCCTTCTGTATACAAGCGAACTACTCCTAGTCTAGTTTTAGAGATAACGATCTGATATTTTGCATACTTACTTTTCTCTCCAAGAAGCTGCTTATTTGTTGTTTTAGAACCGCTGATATCGGACCACTTTAGGATATAGCTAACATACAAATTGATCGGTTAAACTCAGGATAAAGATTTTTTATATCTTAACCGTAAGAAAATACCTTGTGCGGGGTATTATAACTTCTATGCATCCGAATTTTCTTTCGGGCTTACTTTATATTCTGCTTATTTGTCAATTATCTGCCCACGTCTTCTCTCAAATAAAAGGTCCTTTCGTTCTCTTTGGTATCACAAAATGTAAAGGTAACCCAATTTGATATTGTTTGAGCTTCAGGTATTATTGCCAATCTCATACCATCATTTAAAACTAATTTTGCTTTGGTCTTGCCTATTCTATTAATTAAAAATCTTTACTATATAGTCCAAAGTTCTTATAACAGAGGTCGTTTGCCACTTAACAAATAATTCCTTGTGATTTAACCTCATTTAGTTATTAATAAACTGATCTGAATAAGAATTGGTGCCAAAATTTTGATATGGGTAAAATTATGTTACTCATACGCACCAACGGTCACTTTTTGTACATTCTTTTGTATTGACTGATATTAATGAACATTTATTTTTTTCTTTACGAAATTTTCAATTATGATGTAATATGCAGTTAGAAGCCCGAAAATAAGCGATTTTTTTTAAGAAAACTGTTAAATTTATTGAACCAAAAATTTGCACACACATTAAAAACCAAATAGATTTCGTTAATTTGAAGGAATAAGCAAAATAAAAGTTTTTAACAAAATTGCAGTTTCACAAAAAAAAATTGCATTTTGACCAAAATTTCGCCCTTAAATTGTTTAGAAAAAATATTTATCGGTGAAAAAATATCTTCTATATTTACTAAAAAATATATTTGAAAGTTCGTGCTTAAATTTAAAATGCTATTTTGAGGGTAACGTGCTTACAGTTTGGAATGCTCTTCCAAGCACTCACCTCAATATTCACCTAAACGATATGAAATGTTCTGTGTGTATTTTTAAATATACGTACATTAAGAAAATGAAATAAAAAATTATATTTTTTTTAATTTTATTTGTATATAAGCCCTTAAGCTGTTTTAGTACACGAGAGATTTGTGTTTGAGCAACTGATTTAAAACTATTCTGATTTTCTATTTTTCGAACCTTTTATATACCGTTTCAATTGCAAACTCTCGATATTTAAATATAAAGTCGAATATGATTAAAATATGAGCAACAGAGAACAAAATCCGATGCAAACATTTCACATAAAACTCTGGTGGGAGGCATTGTATATAAACCTAACTGTCCATACTTTAAATTTCACCGAATGCCTATGAAATAACATGTCCAAATCAATTGCTACTTCACCAAACCGCACATTATGCTCTAAGTAACTACAAATACAACATAAATAGCATTGTGCGACCAACAGTGAATTGTGGAAAAGTTCACACACGAATTAGGAGCACAAATAAAACGAAATGCAATTTCGAGAATTCCACAAAAGTTGTGCTAAAATGTTTTGTAAATGAGGGAGCGTCCAAAAGCGAAACATAATTTTCCAATTTGACAAAACACAAAAACAAAAAAAATACAAACAAACAGACACTCAAATAAAAAAGCAAATAAAACACGTTAATGCAAAACTTTTAAATGAGGATACATAATTATGAAGAAGGTCAGCGCATGGGCCGCAAATAAGCGCCACGCAAGAAGAGAAGCGAAAGTACAAAAACAAGACAACACAGTCATTACTACAACAACTGCGGCGCGCTGTGGCGCCACATGCCGCATACGCTTCCGGCTGCCAGCGCCGCCGTCGCTAATGTGGGCCGCGCTCGCCGAACATTACCGCTATGTCTGTTACTACATGCCGCATTTTTGCTGTTTTTCGCTTATTTCCATTCAAATTATTTTGCTCTTTTAATGATGAAAGTTTTTATTTTTTTACTCATCCCCACCGTTTGTTGTTTGTTCACTTTTATGCTACATCGCTCGCACATCGCCGCCGGCTGCTGGCTTAAGTCTGCCCTGCTGTAAATTGAACAAGTTGGCGGTCGGCGATAGATTTGCTATAACTATTCTACTTCCTAAAGTGACTTACTTCATTGAATCGGAATCGGTTTGGACTAAGACCTAAAAGTGGCAACGAATAACTTTTTTGTGGGGGTCAACCAGTTGCGATATATATTACATATATACACATATATCAGCAGAGCTCTACTGATGAGCGCTCCATAATCAAGTATTCATCTTGAGAGGTTCAAGAAAATAATCCAGATTTTCTCAAACATCCATATACATATATGCTGCTGACATTCTGGCTTATTTCATAAGTTGTTCTTTGTTAGGTTTTGGTGGATCTGAAAAAGCAGTATGAGAGGAAGTGAAGTCAAAAAGAGTTTTATTTTTTGTTTCTTTTTTTTGTTTTTCCAAAGATCTATTAATTCTTTTAGATTAACTAAGTAAGGCATTAGGTAAGAATGCTTTATGCTATGCCAGAGACGAGCTTCAAAATTTAAGAAAAAACACTTTTCTTCTATAGAGCTTCAACTAAGCTAAGCGGCCTTGTTCCTACATGAACACATCTTCTTTCCCGTATATATGAGTGTGTGTGCACTATAATTCACATTTTAAATATGCTAAATTCATAGGGAAACTCGGAAAGTTTTGCGGCGCTAATGCTCTGTGGTCCGCCGCTGTTGGTACTGATTGCAACAATTGCTGCCGTCGCTATAGCCCCAGTGGTGCTGGCGCGGCGCTTTGTTGCGCGCACTTGCTGCTGGTTGCCAACATCATTACGTCCAACCACACGCACAAATTAAGTTATATACTTTGCGAGCGGCAAATGTGGGAAAACGTGCCAACAAGTATTACAATTTTATTATAAATATGAGAAAATCATAAAATTATGCAATGAGTAAGGACGCTGCGGAACGGCTCGGACTTTGTTAATATATACAACTACATACAGAAGAATTTCTCATAAATCAAACAAGAACAAACGTTAGCTTCGGTTGCACCAAAGCATAAGATGAGAACTATAATCGGTCAGTTTATACGGCAGCTATATGCTATAGTGACTTGATCTGAATAATTTCATGGGAGATTGCAGCGTAGCCTTGGACATTAATCCCTACCAAATTTCTTGAAGATATCTCATCAAATGAAAAAGCTCCGATACCGGCTGTACCGACAAATTTGCAGCTTCTTAAAGAAAAGAGGTCGGTTAGATGCATAAAGTTATAATACCATTGTGCAACATGTTGCTCGTGACCACAACAAGCGGCATTTGGCTGTCCCTTCGGACAAACACTAATGCAAAAATAGTATATACTCATATATAAGCACACATCAGATTTGACTGAGCAGCTCTGGGCACACGTGCCTTCATAGACCCATCTACACATGCTCACACAGGCGCGAGTTGGAACTTGTTGCATTTTAGTTTCCCAAAAATAAAGTCGCACTTGAAATTGTCTATGCAAATGCACGAAGCGCCGAGGCACTAACAAGTTTTTCCACTTAAAATGACGCCTACGAGCAAACATAACGAATTAAAATAAAACTTTTGGGTTTTTTTTGGTCTATTAAGCTCCTCAAACACACGCACATACACACACACACAGGCAGGCCTATATGATTCGCCTTACATTTGCTTAGTTGGTTTATTTTTGTTGTTGTTCTCATTCGCATTTATAAATGTGCTGTCCGCTACCTGTTTTATGGTGTTCATAAATCATGCAACAAGCATTCATTTGTTTTCACGTTGCTTGCCACATCCAATAATCAAATGCGGCATTGACTGAATAGTCAACTGTATTTGTGTTTGTTTGTTTGTGTGTGTTTGGCCGCACTTTTCTATTTTATTGACCTCTCCTCCGTGCGCAGTCATCAGCATTTCATGATCTCCTTTCAATTTTTGATTTTGATTAGTTAACATTTTTCGTGTGTTAGTGCTGCGAGCGTGCGGCATGTTCATTTTTTCGCTGCCTAGCTTGTTTAGTAGCGATGTAATATTTCAATTTCACAAATCGATTTCCCACCAAAGCGTCCATCCATCAATTTTCGGTGCGTGCAACAGCGGCCAGTAGCCAGTTGCCAGCCGCGAACCCCGACAAATCGATGTATATGTATATTGGTACGTACGTATGTATGTGTGTGAGACTTTATGGTATGTATTTCAGACTCTTTCCTTTGATCCTTCTTGATTTCCTCCTGATGTAGGCGTGAATGGGTTGTGTGGAAAGTTTGCACAAATTTGATTAAATCCAGTAAATAAGCGGTCCGCTGCGATAAATTTTTATATAGATGCATTCAACTAGAATCGAACCTCTACTTTTTCCTCAAATTTTATTTTGGTTTAAAAAAAGATATTTGCACCAATGTAAGCCAGATTTTCTGAAGTAAGTAACCAAAACTTTAATCTCCCCTTTACTATGTTACAGTCTGCCGCATATGCTAATTTAACGCATCATTGGTGCTCTTCATCGACTGACAGACACTTCGCACGGGTTCCGAACTGTGACGAGCTTAGCAAAGAATGAATTTAACGAACTCAATGGAATTTTGGCAAACTTCTATAAATCCAAGAAATCATATGATATTTACCGCACATCTGCCGAACCAGAGCGGACAAGTGCACTTTAACTAGAAACATCTACCACTGGCTGAATGAGCAGAATCGTTGAAATCGGCTAAAATTGACAAAAATGTCATATGAACTCATGTACCATCTGATCAAATTTGACTCGGACCAGTCCATTTCAACTATGCGCGCTAAACGACTCCATTAAAATTTGTTCCCGACCCCTGGTAATGAGGACAACATCGAAAAACTTAAAGAAACAGTGCTTGAAAATCTCCGGGTTGTTATCAGAGTAATAGTGGAAGATCTCAACAACACTTATTACTCGACTCAACATATTTCGGAAAACGTTTTAGGTAAAAAGAGTTAGAGTTAGCCTCGCAACAAAAGACCTAAATCTTAAAAAAAATACGTCAAGTAGAGATCTTCATCAAACGCATCATTTCTGGTGAGGCGACGTTGGCTTATGCACATATCGTCGAAATTGTCAAACCAAAATTCAATGAAGGCTCTGAGGACTATCTCAGACAAGTTGGCTCAGAGGCCATTTTGAAGGCGATATTAAGGGGTTGTATCAAATTACGTGAAAATGTACTTTTTTCTCAGTCCAAGGCAAGTTTCATCATATTTTTCCACCTAATCAATCAGTGTCACTCTTTGCAGCTGCAGTCGAGCATAAGCTTTACTTCCTAAGTTTGTTGTTATTGTCCTGTTCAGACATGTTAATCTCCGAAACTTCTCACTCCGAAGCAACTTTTCATACCTAACCATTTGACAAACCATGTCCAGGACCACCAAGGGAGGATCAACAAGTAAATAAAGGAATTGGTGCTTGAGAATCGGCGGTTAACAGTAAGAAATCAGATCTTATTGGCATCGTTGGAATATCGGAAGAATCGTGAAAACCATTTTGAAAGATCACTTGGGCCTCAGAAAAGTAAAAGCACGATTGGTTCCAAAATCACTAAATTTTTTCGAAAAACAGCGTCGCTTAATGTCTATGAAACAATGATTTCCGACTTCCACAATGTCATGAAACGTATTATTACTGCCGATGAGTCTTGGATCTAGGCTTATAATTGGAAAAGCGGCGATTAATCCGCCAAATTTCGTAGTAAAGGTGAGCCGAAACCGAAAATACCACGTCAAAGCAGGTCAAAAATCAAGATAATCTTGACAGCTTTTTTAGAATATCGTGTCGTATTGATGTGCGTCGTTTGCGCGAAGCTATTCGTCAAATGATGGCGGAATTATGAGCTGAGAACTTTTGGGTTTTGTGCCACGATAATGCACCGTTGGACGCTGCATTGATTCTTCGTGAGTTGTTCGCCAAATTTCGAACCAATATCCTGCCGCAACCATCGTATTCAGCTAATTTAGCTCTGCGAGACTTCTGGCATATCAGCAAACTCAGACGACCGCTACGAGAAACCGTTTTGAGTCTATTCAAGACATTAAACGTGAATAACTGCGCGCATTGTAGATTGGAAACAACGTTGACACAAGTGTCTTAAGGTAAAGGGGGATGGACTTAGAAGAATAGATCTTACTATTTCTTGCTCATGGTAGTATTTGTATAGGTATACATATTAAAGCTCTCTTAAGTTCAGGGTCACTTAAGACGGTTAATAAACCGAAACCGAAACCGATTCCACTCAGTGCCATCTTAACCTTTCTACAATTACTTAATAGAGACTCAACTTCCTCGGCAAACAACATTTTAAGTGCAAATGATTTTATTACCTAATCGAATATCCATAAGCAGTACCACTGTCTCAACATTAAAGACTGCCAACGCTGCTCTATGACCTTGAAATTCAACACCAGCACCATAACCCAGCAACATAATAATACAGTGGAGTCACATGCCACGCACTTTTCCATAAGCAGCTCGACTTGAGTGCCAATCAATTCAGTTGCTTATGTACACACATGCTTATAGATGGTGTCAGACAAACACATGCATGCTTGTAAGTGGCTTAGTGAAATATAAGCAAGAATAAACGTGGCAATGTCAATCTATCAGCAACTTGATTGCGGCAATTCAGAATGAGCATCATACACAGACAACACACCACCAGCATAACGGTAAAATACAAATTTTCCATTTACGTTTAGGAACACTCATATTTGCGAAGATATCACATGACCTCGACAAATTATTAGAAGCGAACCTTAACGGCAACTCGTTTTTCATAGCCAAGTAAACTTAACTCTACACACACACATATACAAAAATATAGATATATGTTCATATATAAGCATCTGACTGCTCATTGAAATCGGAATGTCTGTGTGTCGGCGTGTATGTGTAAATTTGGAGAAGATAGAAAATATTGCATGACGAAAAATTGAAAGAGGCTGAACAAATCTTTCTTTCTTTTGCGCAAAGTGATGAAGAAAAGTAGACGGAGCTTGTATTTGTTGTAGGTTTTCTTTATATGAAAGCATATACGGCGCACTGCTGCAACAACAATGCCAACATAATTTATAGAAGAGTTTTACAAATTGCCCAAATAAATTTTACACACGCCACATTTACCTAAGGCTTGCAAATACATGCAACAACAACCGCTACAACAACAGCAATGAGCAGCAAAAGAGGTAACAAGCAACAGCAACACTTTAGGAAACATTGGCAAACAGGAAGAGCAGCAGTAACATTAACAGGAGCATGTATGCGGATGCGAGCAAAAGTGCGCGTGTGTGTGTGTGAGCGTGCAAGTGCATGCTCAAATGTCAAAGCAGTTAACTGTTTGTTTACTGCTTGAACACCGTATTCATAAGCCACTTGGCAGCAGAACACAGTATAAGAGAGGCATAGAGAGAGAGAGCGCGCAAAAGCATAGCGGAGTGCCAATTCACCACGAAAACGTCAAACTGCAAAGAGCGTTGAAAAACACGAGCGGCCAGCAAGAGCACGCTTCTTACAGCTAGTGTTGCTCTGAATCACAAGAAGCGTGTCAGATTGTCCACACAGCAAAGCCGGAAGGTAAATTCGTCCTGCGAATGCTAACGAAGCAAGCAACTCACTCTCTTTGTACCCTACATTTGCTCTTTGTTACTTCGAAGGCTCTTCGCGGCTCATCTGCAGCGCTTTTCCAACAGCGAATTATCGCTGCAAGGCCAGTGAAAACACCTAAACAGTTCGTTAAAGTGTTGCGTGCCAACGATTAGAGACGATGACAGCGACGGCGGTGTTGCGGCGCACAAGCGTGAAGGGTGACTGTTTGTAATGACTGTAATACCCTTGAAAAGGTGTAGTGCAACTAATCTTAATTACAATTAAAATGAAGTGTTGCAAAGTAATTTAAAATAGACATAAATTAGCCGCGCGCCACGGCAACTGCCACAGAGCCGCAGTTGAGTACAATCATTTTGCGGTTTTGGCGATTTGTAAGCGCCGCGGTCGGCCCAACCACAAGCATATATACATATATATATATTTTTTCTATTCTGTAAGGTGAGTTCAACAGCTTTCAAGTACATAGGCTCAGTAAGAGACAACTGAACTGACATTAGTTACTTGTGGTATCTGCAGCAAAAGAAGGTTAAGGGAGGCGCCCATACCAACGCTAGTGGACAGGAAATAATAAAAAAATTACCGAAATCCGAAACAATTGTCTTAACAGTCGAATAAGCAATGCTGTCCATATAATCTGAAGCTTTTGCTCATAATCCGTGCCTGAGAAAAGAAGGTTCATATGGCTTATAGTTCGAGGAATTCTTATAATGAATATGAAAACAAAATTTTTCTCTTTCATTAGTAACCAGAAAATTGTAATTCCTCCGGGCGAATGAATCACTTTCCTTCTTTGACACGTGAAAGAAGCTTCCTCTCTCTTAGTCTGAGTTTTTTCCTAATGTCTTCATCTTTAAAGATTGGCTTATCAATTAACTGTAATATATATTATAATCTGTCTATGAGTCATAACAAAGCTTAAAACTACTTTCAACTAGCTGCGATTGACATCTGATCAAATTTGATCCAGACTGACAACAAAACTACATTTTCAAGTTAACACTAATATTTATCATCGCCTGCAAAGTGGCTTCTGAGCCAATAAAAGCATTCCAACGCTAAATCTAACTTATTCATTTCATTTTTGCGGCGCCATTCGCCCGACTGTTTGACAGTTTCGACGTCATATTCATAAACCTGCGTCTCTCATCACCAGTATTGCTGCGTTTGAAGAATGTAAGGTCTCAGGTACATTATCAAGCACATCTTTTATTACTTCTACTCGAAGTATTTTTGCAAGGGTTCAGATCTTAGGTGTGAGCTTAGCATTGACTCACTTCATTCCTAAAACATGAACCACAATGTGTTGAGTCGCTTCCTCATAGATGTTGGGGTCCTTTGCTATCTCGGCGGTAGAAGAACGACTCAAATTAGGCAAGTTGAAATGGGCCAGTCCGGGTCAAATTTGATCAGATGTTATTTTTAAGAAATTTTGTCAAATCTGACTTGCTAGTGGAAATATAGCCTAATAAAAGACGTTTCTGCCCTCTTTTTCGCAAGACTTATCTAAAATATTTGTAAGCTATTAAATCAGATTTTTTTCTTGAAAAAACTGAAGAAAAGATAATTTTGTGTAAATTTCTTCGATCATCAAAATCGACTTCAAAATGGAAATTGATGTGAACTTCGAAAAGTAATTGCTATTCGTATAACGAGCTTTCCTCTCTCTCTCACTCCCTCTTTTATACTCACTACTACTAACTTGACAAAAGATTAAGTTTTATACGCCCTGTATGTCATTTAATTACAGTTCTTTATAAAGCTTAGTACGCAGCTCCCAAGAAACGTAAAAACTTCATATAAAAAATGCTTAAGAAACGGACAAGAAACTTTCCTGCGATAAATTTACTTGTGCTAGTACGCAGCTCTCAAGAAATCTAGTACTAATTTTTGATACTTTTTTTCAGTAAAATGTGAATATGGCAAACCTGGTTTTGCGAAGAAACATCAAATCAACAATTGTTTCTTGAAGGAAATTCGAAGTAATCGTCAAATTCATCCTAAATTAGTTGAAATCATTATTATGAAGTATATTCCATTTTGAAATGTTGTATAAAACCTACCAATCATCAACAACATTTCTTAAATCTCAATGAAAATATTTATGTTACCATACACATACATATTACGCACAAAGTTTGTTTTCTTTGTTTATTCTCTCTTGCTCTTTTAATGTAGATCATTCACAATGCGTAACCAGCTGTCAAAATTACTTGAGAAATAATGTATTTTTTTTCTTGAGCAATTACTTGAGAGCTGCGTACCAACCTTAAGAGTGAAGACAATTATTTTATCTATAATTCGAAATCGAACATATTTTCATGTTGGAAACGCTCGACCCAAATATTTATCACCTGCGTTATTTAAAATATCCTTATAAAATTGGAATTTTATGTTCTACACGAGTGAAGCCTGTCAATGGACAAATAAGTTCTACGAAGCCGTTCAAAGTAAGTATCACACAAGAACTATTCACTCAAAATTACAGCGAAAACTTGTGGTAGTTCGAAAAGTTCGACACTTACAGCAGCCGACTTGCGAGGTCACCAAATGGCCACATGCGGTCGACTGAAGGTGTTGGCATTTAATTGCCGTTGGCTTCTTCCGTTGCGCGTAAATTTAAATTAACGGACCTGCGGCCATTTGGCGCTGTGTGTGAGCATGAATATACATGTATGCATACAGACACACACTCACATACAGCGACACATATGACACAGCTACTGCCGCTGCGCCTTTTGACCTTAAACGTTAATTCATTTTAGCAGTTTTTGTAATTCGTGCAGCGAACTTTTCCCGGCCGGGTCCCTCACAGCTGCCGCGCCCACCCCGGTTCCAGCCAAACTTTATTAGCCATTCTCACTTTTTCACTCTTGTAAAATTGCAAAAACGTGCACCGCACACACTCACCCGCACACACCAGGCTGCCACCACAAAAATGCTGAAAACTATGCGAAAGCAAGGTAACAGAATTTTGAAAATAAATTAAAACAAAAATCGAAAAAATAAAAATCAAAAGAGAAATTATTAAAAAACACAGAAAAAATCGCACGAAACATTCGAAACGTGTCCTTTTAATGAGTTCCACACCAACGAACCAACACACACACACACCGACTTTTAGCTTTGAAATATATTAATTTCGGTTATGAGGCAAATACACATCGATTGGTTGTTTTTGCTTTTGCTTTTCCTAGTCGCTCCATAAGTCGGTCAGCGCTTCGACTTGTTGGTGTGTGTGTGTGTGTGTGTGCGCCCTGCATTTAGTTGCACGAGTGCTTTTAATACCTCGCATGATTTATGTAACGAATTTTTAATCAATGTACAATGTTCAGGTACATTTCTTGTTTCAAACTTATTTCTCATAATTTGTTTTATACTTTTTTCTATTTTCTTTTTACTTTTTAAAGTCTCACCAAACTGTTGGCCGGCTCAGTTCGAAGGATATTCATTGAACTGCTGTGGCAAACGGCAGTTATGTCAGTGTGGCCAAGTTGTGCAAATTGTGAAATATTGCGAAAGATTGTAACGGCTACGTGGTCGTCTTTCTGATGGCTGTTGAAAAGCGTAAATTTACTTTGAATCCATGCAGGTGCAGCGACTGCTTAATTGCAATCATTTATTGCTGCTATTTGAAAGGGAAAATGAAAGCAGAAGGGTTTGGAGGAATTAATCTCTCTACTATTACATATTTTTAATAACTAAACACAGCTATTAACCAAAATCGTCAATTTTTTCGGTAACTTGAAAACTTTTCCTGCAAAAGGGTTCCAAAACGGACATTCAACAACCATCTCAAAGACCAAAAACATCCCCCAAACCCAATGAAGCGTACTCACTAGAGACCGAAATGGTTCCAAGAACCTTAAAAAATACCGAAATTATGTTGAATGACAATTTTCAGTTTATAGTTTTCACTAGCCTGTTCGAAGTTTTTCAAGCTGCGCCAACGTTCAAACCCTTAAAAGTTCATGTAGTTATATGTCACATATCATGTATATACATAAGATCTATTTGCTTGTGCAAATTTGTAGTTTTTCTATCACAAATAATATTCTCGCCGACCACAAGTTACTCCGTGACCAAAACAAAAAGAAATAACTTCACCAATAATTACAGATTGATTTTCACTTAGAAACTAATCTCTTGAGGGTTGTCGTTCATAAAGATTTTTTTCTTTTATTGGAATTTCCAAGCCATTGTTAACTTTCCAAACTGCTTCTGCAATGTTTTCCAATAAAATTATATGATTTCTTAAAAAACGCACTAATTGTTAAGGAAATTCAAATGGCTTTTAGTTAATGTGAAGTACAATCAATACAATTCAGTCTTGAACATAACATCATCCACAATTTCTTTTTCAGAAACGAATTTGATGAACCCATTTCTCGAGTACCTTTTTCCCTTAATTAAGTCACATGTCAGGAATTGCAAGTTCAATATTTACTTCTAAGGCTTGAAGAGAGTCTGGTTTACTCCTAAAGGCCAATGACTTCAAATAGTTCTATAGGAAGTAGTCTAATGGTGTTAAATCATAACTTCTTGTAGGCCATTAAATGTCAAATAATCGAATCTCCAAACCTTTCCAGCAATAATTCGGTTGTTGTACGCGCTGTGTTGCAAGTAAACTCATTTAGTTGGAAACAGATGTTATCAAGATCAACTCCTTCCAATTGCAGCCATAAAAAGTTGGTTATTATCCATATGTACCGCTCTTTATTGACAGTAACGCTTTTATCAGCAATATTTAAGTAAGAAGTACGAGCCGATGATTCCACCAAGACCAAAAACTACACCAAATTGTCAATTTCGGTGAATGTAATAGTTGTACGTGAATAATTTGTGGACTTTCTTCGCATTAGAATCGATCATTTTGCTTATTTATCGCAATACTTTGATAAAAGTGAACTTCATCGGAGATAATTATTATTCTTTTTTAAATTTTTATCGTTTTCAAGTAGTTCTACGACAAAATAAACAAATTTACGACCTTTATAGCGGTTCAATGGCTTCAGTTCTTGAGTGAGAAAATTGTATAAGGATACAAGCCCAAATCATTTCTCAAAATCCGCCAGGTTGTGGTTTGAAGCAGCCTCAATTCTTGAGAACGTTTTGGAATCGATAAATTGAGAACTTCTGCAACACTTGCCTGAACGGCAGACATATTTTCATACTGCGAGCGGTTCTTTGTCATATTGGCGCTTGAACATTATGTATAGAAAATTTTTCAACAACTCGACGAAAAGCGAGAACAGGCGGGCGGTTTTTATGACTTTAAAGTGGCAAAATCACGCAAAAAATTGCAATTGAAGAGCGATTATTTGACAATAACATTTAACAATTTTTAAAAGTTGTAAAAGTTGTTCTTGCGTATATCTTCACATTTAAATTTTAAACATTACTGAATACAAAGAAACAAAATTACAGATCATGACATATTAAAAATGACCGAAACGACACTTAGAAATCATATCATTAACTATTAGAAATCCCGGTATAACAAATCTTTTTGACTTGATACAATTTCAATTATTTTCCTTGTAGCATGATAGAATTTCCCAACATGTCCAGGTAACCCAAACTCATAGAATTTTGTATATAAAAAATTAATATCGAAAAAAAAACATACCAATTTCCATAATAAACTCTCGCGTCGAAATTTCAGTTTTTTGAAGATCAGTAGGCTCCTCTCCGTTTAAATCTCTACATGATGATATGATGATATGATGATATAAGGAAGGTAGGTAGGAGGCTGCCTTCATGGGCCCAATTACTTTTAGATGCGCCATTTTGATGTGCTAGTATTTCAAAATATGCATTTTCACAAATACCAAACTAAGGGATTTAAAGCTACTTTTCCAAAGAGTTTTTTCTTCTTATAACTTTTTTACCATTTTAAAACGTTTCAATTTTGTTCAATAAATTGAAAATACTCAGAGTATTCTATGCACTCTGTATACGTTAGACAGTACGGACTAAGGCCGTGATGGAACCGGAACAGATAGCTTCTAAAGCATCCATGTTCATGTTGGGCTAGATGTTGTCTATTTATCTACGAATGGATGTTGAGATTAGATTGTGGGTCCACCGTCCTTTGGGTGAAATTTACTACCGTTGCTGCCACATTGTGATGCTTTTGGTTCTCTCCTGTTTTTTGTATACCTACAGACGGCTTTGACAGCTGGTCCAATCGCTTGTCTCCCTAGGTGTCAATGAGCGGCATACTAGCTAGAACTGTAAAATTAACCTTCTATGCCTAATTTTATTCTCGATAAGCCACTTCACCGAAGACTTTAAATTCTAAAACAGCATTCTCCTCCGGTATTCCTCCTGTTTTTTTGCCGTTAGTAACTTTGTACCTGCCAAATTTTGAGAAGTCAATGAGGTCAAGAAATTTAAAGTAACAAATTTTAAAGTGACAAATTGGCACGCTTCATAATTCCGTGTCCTTGTTTTCAATGAAATTTTCCATTGCTTACAGAGCGTTCATCTTAAAACTTTCCACACGCACTATTTATATACCAGTTAGGCTTCACTACACTCACCAGCTGAAAATAACACTTCTCTCTTATGAGATTAGGATGCGTTATTTAGCCGAGCGGATTTTAACACCCAAATTAGGTATCATTGAAGGAAGGTCAAATGCACAATACAATCCAATTTACAATTGTCATTTTCCGTATGAAAGCCGACACTTCCTGCATACCTCCACACAAACAGATGGGCTCATAACAATATAGACAGCTGCTATTGCTTCATTTCCAAAATAAGGTACAAAAATAACATTATCATAAACGCATTACTATGCCCAAGGTACGGCCGAGTAGATAGTTGGCAGGACGACGACAGTGACAAAAGTCAACGATCAAAGAGGAAGAACAAAACACAGAATATCGAAAAGCCAGCAGCGGGCACAAAAATGCGGGCAGGTGGGCAAAATAGACGACAATCAGCGCCAAATCAAAATCGATAAAGCCAATCGTCAACGAATAATGTAGAGCAAACTCAAGAGGTCTAAGGAAAAAGTGGACACATTCATGCTTGTGCCGTTATGTGCAGTGCGCTTTGGGTAGAAACGGTGGAAGTCATTTGGATAGCAACAGCACTCAACCTTTATTAGTGTCAAACGAAAAAGGGCGCGCAACCTTCGACCCTCATCTTGAGAGTACACTTGTAGATTTGTGCATAATGTCTTAATATTGAAAAATAGATATGACATACAATTTTGGTAGGGATTGGGTACATTTGGTATATACTTCAGTTGTTGTGTGCAGAAGTTGAAGTGGTGTATAAAGTAGTGATCAGTGTCATATTAGCAAGTGATTTTACTTTTATGCCTTTTTTGTTTTTGGTCTTTTGTCTGCCCACTCACTTGGTTGACATGAAATATTAAGTGAAAATTAACAACATTTTTAACAGCAAATTTCTGAAAAGCTGGGAGGAAGTCCTTATGAAGTGTTCTCACTGTTCTTTAACTGAAGATCCCGTGCAACTATCGGAACGCATCAAAAACATTTGTGATTTGTACCAAGATTTCTTATGCTCAAGCTGAAACACTTACTTTCGTAGCCTTAAATCCAAATACTTGGAAAATCCGAAATATCTGACAAATGCTGGGTTATTGCAGTGCTTCCAAAGAAAGTTTCTGAAAAAAATTACGGGGTTATAAAGGAAAACTTTTCTACTCCTATGAAAGGTACTCCCTATTGATATCAAGCAAATCGATGGAGAAGTTCTCGAGTTAGGTGAGGTAGGTTTTGAGAAGGACAAACGCGTATTTATTATTTAAAGTTCTACTGCCCTTGCCAAATTCAACATTATAATACCTTGAGTTTTATAAAATCACCTTAGAAGATGTAGCCGAGCCAAGCAACTAACGGACCATTACCCTCAGACAACTGTAAAGTCTTGAAACTTTTACATTTTGCAATTTACTCAAAGATTTTGGTCTAAGTTATGATTCCTGTGCAGTTGTATGCCTCGTTTCTTCGCCTATTTGCGCACATTCAAATTTATGCGCCAAATATTATGCAACAAATTTTTCCCACTTAACTCTATTTGAGCAACTGCCGCTGGAGCTCGTGAATTTTGCATTTCACTACGTTCATAACTGCGCTTAGGTACGTACATATGTACGTCCCGCTACATATTTATGTAATCGTCGTACGGCTAAGTAGGTATGCGAGAGTTTTTATTATGCAAATATCGTGATATCAAGTATTTCGCTCGTCGATTCGACAATAAAATGAGTAAAATGTACAAAGAAAAATTTTACCTTTGCTGCAGTGCCCACACGGCCCAAAAAAGCTTTGCGCCACACCTGATCGCCCCTTGCTTACCTAGCAGCGCCGCTAGATGACTCACTCGTGCCGCCAATGGCAGATTTAGCACAGCAACTCAGCTAGTGCTAGTACTTCTGCACGAACTATTCATAATGTGACTTACTTAGTTACCCACTAAGCTGCCACTTTCGGCCGCCTTTTGTGGCTCCAGCGTCGGCTGCTGCGCGCGCTTACCTTTTTCAGTCATTTTATTTACCCTGCGGAATTCACTAAGCAGCTGAGAAAGGGAAATATTTGCAATAGTCGAAAAAAATTCTAGAAAAATGGTGAAGCCAAGTTGTAGGTGCCAACACTTTGATATGAAATATGCATGTGTATTGGTAATAATGGTGCAGTTGTGCGTGTGCCGTGGCATTTTTCCACTTTTATGTACTTTTTCACTTACTCGCTCACGGTCGCTTTCGAAAATTTCTTGAATAACATAGATTTTCAAGTCAATGAAAGACACAGACGCACACACACACTAGTTGATATGCATATTTCTTCTTTAATATATGTGTGTGCATACATCTCGCTTAGGTATGATATAGATATAGGCGGATGCTTACCAGCCAGCCAACTTTACGACTATTTCATAGTGCTGACAAAAATGAGATTCTCTCCCTTTTTTATTTCTACCATTTCTTTACGAGTGTGCGTGCGTGTATGTGTGTTCCAGGTATAGCTGTAAGTCTTACTTTGCCGGGCGACGGAAGAAGTTGGAATTTGTGCTAGAAATTTGCATACGGCTTGCCTCAGCCGCTGCACGAGGCAGCCTTTGAGGCGCGCGCACTTGCTACGCCCACTGGCATCTTAGAGCGAGTATTGCCCGTATTATTGCGCAAGTATATATCCAATTTAGCTGTCGCCCCTTCCCTGCGCACGTATGTGTGTGCACTCACACATGCATGCACTCCCCATCAATTGTGTATATATTTACGAATTATTTGCATTTTATTTGTGCATAGTTTCTTTGCTTTGGCCTCGTGCAACATATTTGCATGCCTGCAACGCCTACATTTTCACACCGAGCATGGTGCCCAGTGAGCATGAAGTGTCTGTATGAGCCCTTATGCTTAAGAGTGCAGTATCAGCCCTTATGCTTTCTTGTCTCACAATGTTGCCACAAATAACGGAGAGTAATGATTTTGGGCGCTTTTCATAAATTCCAAAACCTCAAAATCAATCAGATGCTTAACCAGAAACAAAACAAGAAAAACCGTTGACCTCGGCTGCACCGAAGCTTACCCTTCACGGGAGCGTTTGAGAGTATTACAAGTTTTTATATTAATTTTGATCGGACAGTTTATATGGCATAATCGTAGTACATATGTATATGACCCCTTGGTGATATTATAACAAGAATATGAAACGTTCCAAGAAGATCCGACGTTTTCGAGCCAAGTTTTGTTTCCGCGCTGAGACCCATTTCTGCTCAATGGATATGAAAACAAGCAAAATTTACACATTTGAGACAAAAAGCAACCTGAAAAGATCCAAGAACTGTCATTTCATCCAGAAAACAAACACTTTGGTTTTGTTTTTGAGCCGGTGGAGTTCTTTAAAAACTTTCAAAATAGGCTCCTTCTGCGAAATGCAGCGATTTCCAAGCATTGAAGGCGTCACGGAAGACATTCTCCTGAATAGCCTTGAGAGCCGAGGTGCATGCTGCTTGTATCCCCTTTGTCGTCTCAAAATTCTTGCCTTTCCGATTTTCCGACAAGGTAATAAAAAAGGGCAGAGGGTCAACATCTGGGCTGTAGACGTCCGGCTCTCCAAAAAGGCCTGATGCCACCGAAACACACCACCTCTTGCTAAAGCAACATCTGGGTAAGCCTGCTTGATCATATCAAAAGTCTCTGTGAGCCGGGGCTTTGTCCTGGTGCAATTTCCAATCGGCTGCGATGTCTTGCCAGACCACATTGACCCTCGAAAATGTTTATCCTGACTCTCCAGGTGCTCGGAGACTTGCTGCTCGTTCATTAGCAAGGAACGCTCTCTACCGAATCCAGTCGGTGCGTGCATCCTCCGAAGTACAGTAGTGGCTGAAGAAAATCAGTCCTATTACTTTTCGGACAAACCGTGTGTACTATATGTTACAAGCTTCGTGACAAAGAGAAAAGCTGAACATTTCGGTTTGCTGGGTGATCCGCACTGCACCGCCCTACTAGTCTAATGCAAAATTTATGCACATCCGAAACTTTCGACATGAAATTCGATATATTTTTCTTTGCTGAGATATATGCGATATTCAACTTCCACTTCAAGCTACAACAACAACAAAAACAGCAATGACAAGCATATAACTCAACGGTCCTGCCAATACTTGCCAGAAGTCGTACTCGCAACTTTGCCCTTCCCCACTACTTTAATCGACTTTTCGTTTTATGAGTTGGCGCTGGCGCTTGCTTCGGCTGCACAGCATCAATACTCAGTTTTATTTCATTAAATCCACTGGCTCGTGTTGTCGTTGTTAGTTTGTCGCAACTAATTTGCATTTCTTCATTTGCGCCGTGCAACAATTAGAACAGCGCTGCAACAACTAAAATCAGCAACTACTTGGCGTGGCACGGCAACCAATTACACACGCATTACCCAGTACTTGCTTGCAGTTGGTGATGAATGCTGCAAGTTCGCCTGCAGTTGGTGGCCGGGCGGCAGCAGAATAAGCTGCGTTCGGGAAGTGTAGCGCGCCGCGACAGTTGACTGTATTGAAAAGTAACAGTTAATTTCATGGGAAAATTTCTGCTGCAACTTTTCGCTCGCATCAAATAATTACAATTAAAATAAATGCTATTCCAGAACTTTGACTGGGTTTGCGCACATTTCAGATATTCGCGGGCGTCTCGAGAGTCCAGAGGTAGGTGAAAATACGGCTGTGCAGGATGTTGCAAGTTTTATAACTAATTTATTGCTGTGAATTTATTTACTTGCAGCAATAAAATACATGTAATTGGCTAAATATTTGTTGGTAAGTACTCGAACTAATAAAACAAAACTAAAGGGGGAGACGTGGACACCTGCTAGAGTGAAGGAGCAAGGATAAGTGTGGACCACGTACAAGCAGATATAAGCCTTAAATTTCTAAAGTTCTGTGGTTAAGCAAAATAATAACAAGATAGCAATGTGTCTGGAAATGGTTGTTCAGTGTAAACTAAACTTCCCACCACCAAAGTCAGCCAATTTTTTCTAAACAGTTTGAAAGCACTTTGAGAATTATAGAGAAGGCAAGATTTTTTCAAATAGCCAGGCGTGCAAGTAATACTGCTTCACAAGCAGCAAAGGGATGGAAAATACTGTTTGTTTCAATAAATGGCTCCAGCAGTTAGTGGTGACCGATTTTGATACATCTAAAACGTGAAAAACTTAATCTCTTATTTTTCTTTACTGGTGTAGACGCCGCTTACCCGGTTATAGCCGAGTTAACAATAGCACGCCAGTCGTTTCTTCTTTGCATAAGGTGGCGCCAATTGGAAATTCCAAACGAAACCAGGGGGCTTCTCTGTAACTCGATTCGAAAAAAAATTTACTCAAATTCGGAATTTTTATTTTCTATAACTCGATTTTCGGATTTTCAAGCCAATTTTCGAATAACTAATAGCTAACGAATATAGCTTCTGAGTTGTAGAAAGCAAAAACGAAAATTGTACGTATTTATTCTGGCACAGGGTGGTACAGCTTTCGCATAATGATAAAATAGATCCGAATTTCGAATAGAATACATTCACGAATTGAGATACAGAATAGGGCCCCAGGTCCTGCTTCACCGGACCTTTCCAACGGAATGAAAGTCTTCCTCTTTCTCCGCTCCTTCTGGCGGATATTGCGTCGAATACTTTCAGAGCTGGTTGTGCCAAAGATATCTTCCATGCCCATCCCATCCATCGCCAAGCACGATTTTGATATCGCGGCGGGGGAACTCTCATTAGTGCACTCCAAGCGCTCATAGAAAGCATCTTTGGTCATATCGTACTTCTCTTACGTCGGGGAGTGGGCAATATCAGTCAGTCAGAAATCAAATCAGTGATATGTTGAAGAACTTCGCTTTGATGTAGACGTTCATCCATCGGGGTGAATCACAGTACTTGGCGGCGGAGTCTATCTCCCACCACAAATCCCACACCGAAGTAGCGCTCTTTTATGTGGTCCCTGCAATAAATGCCACAAGGACCTATTCGCCTTAGTCCTTGTCCCATCCATTGCATTTCTTGGACGGCGGTTATGACAGCCTTTATTCTCACAGGTACATCAACCAGCTGGGCAGCGGCACCTGCCCAATCAAAGGACCGGGTCGTCTTCAAAGGGGAGGTCTCTCATCCGAGGCTGTTTATGCTTTTTAATTGGTATTGTTTTTTTACGTGGAGGGTCCAAACCCAGCGCACAACCCTGTGGAGGGGATGTTTCGCCTTCCAACTTTAGCTCGCCTTCAAACGGATTTTAACGGCTACAAAGAATACTTGGTCAAAGATCGAAAGTTGTGAGCTGCTTAAGTCATATGTAATCATAAAACATGACTCCATCCTCCATAAACTTAACCTAACCATATGAAAAAGAAACTGCATTTCCACATAAGAGACTTTGTTTATGTGTCATTTTAGTTGTGCGAATATACACAAGACGAACTGGCTTTAACTTTGGGAGTCAATCCATTTCAAAGTGACTACCCACACTGGGATTGTTTTAGAAACTAGGAATTTCGCATTATATTTAGGACATTCATATTAGGAAAGGCACGAAAAAGTGAGTCTGCTGTATGACAACACTCGGCGTCACGTTGCCGAACCCGTTAAAACATACCTGGAAAAGTTTAAATGGGAAGTTCTACTGCACCCCGACATTGATCGATATATTACTATTTTTATGTATTCCGTTCGATGCAGTTGGTCTGGCTCCTAAGTAGCTCTACTCACAAGACGACATTGAAAAATGGCTTGATTCTTTAATAGCATCACAAGATGAGTAGTTTCACCGTAATGACATCCGAGCTCTGCCAGACATATGTTAAAAAGTTGTGACTGATGATGGACAATATTCTGAATAACTCACTTGTAACCATTTCAGTCATCCATGCAGCCATCTTTACGCGGTAAGAGCAACTTACGTTATATTCAATACTTTCTCTTTTGAAAAATACTTCATGAAAAGACCTATACTTTCAAAATCCCAGCCCACCGTTATATCTCTGAGACATCTTTGTTAACAACTCTCCTTATAACCGACAAAACTTAACAAGTTCTTCCTTACAAACTCCACTGCGAGTCCCACACAGCTCTACTAGCAAACCAAACAAAGTCAACTGTAATTGTAATTTCAATTACTCTACTAGAGCACTCAACTCGACTCCACCGTCGCGCACTTCATTACAAATCCGATAATACCAGTGAGCGAGCTTTAGCTGAGCTGAGCAAACAGCGCCGGTGAGCCTCAATACTCCAGCCTGTCGCCTACAAAGCTGGATTATTAGACGATGCAGCACCCGCTTACCTTCGGCTCACCCCGAGGCATGGGGGCATTGTCGCTGTCTGTCATTAATTTCAATTCAATTTATCTTCGTCGGTGTGTCCTTTATACTCCGGATACTGCAAATGTTGTTGCTACCCAAAAAAACACAAGCAACGGCAGTGGTAACGGCAATTGTTGCTTTGCATTTGCTGTTGCTCGCTCGCTTCTTTGCCTTTTGCAAACCGAATGAGCAATCGTCTGTTCCGGGTGCCGTTATATGCGAACGCAGACGCGTGCAATCGCCGGCATTGATTCGCTTCCGACGCCAAAGGTGACTGTGTTCGATGCAGTTTGGCGAGGTGGATGGGCAGCTGCAGCCAAGTGGAAATCGCATTGTGTGTGCGGCTGAGATTTTCGACGTGACTAAGCAGCAGGTGGCGGCAACTCTAGTTTTGGCAAACTTGGCCGCTGCGCACTTCGCTTCACGCTGCTCACTACAGCTGACTGCTCATTGTCCATTGCTCATTGCTGTCTGCTCAAAACCAAAGTCAATTGTGTACAGCGCAAACATGCGAACAATTAATCAAGTCAACCTTTGCCCCAAACACTTCAACATTTCCACTGCCAATTTCAAAGCGACCAACCAGCATTCCGACCCGGCAACCAAGCAACCAACTCGCCGACCGACCGAGCAGACAGCCAGACAAGCAGTCAGACAGGGGAGCAAGCAAACGAAATCGGGCACTTTAACTCTGCTCGCTCGCCTGTTTGTCTTGCTGTGAACTACTTCCATCTCTCTCGCTCTTTTCACCTTTCACTATGTCTCTACTTGTACTTCGCTCCTTCATTGCTCAGACCGCAGCGGAAGTGCGAGTGTGGCGCTCTGCTAAGGCAATGATTTGAATCGCCTTTACGATTCGATCAGCTGCAGAAGTGCTTTGTGTTGTTGTTGTCACTATTGTTTTTGTGTTTGTTAAGTAGCACTTAGTTCTAGTTGTTGTTATTACAATTAAAACATACAACAAACACTCAACATGACAGCTAACAGCAAATTCAAATAATGCAACGGCGATGGAGTTGAAAACTGTACGGAGGACCATAGAAGGTAAAGACAGTTAGAGTTACCAAATCGATAGAACGTTTTTCATGTATAGATTTTGCCAAGCACTTAATGCTTTCACCTAAAGCCACTGCTGGAACCGTAAGTGGTACACGTCTAGCTTGACAACGTAGGTTTAAGAGGTCGATCCTAGCAGCGATCTCACTTTGACAACTTCGAGCTCTTATGACTGTGGCAAGATGAACAAGTGGCGTCAAAAAAGCAACTCGATCTTCTGATCCCGTTATGACCGGGTACCCAAACGAGTCTGATGATGGACTAGCTCGATGCTGTTTCTAGACAAGGCGGACACTGTTCGATACGCTTTGAGAGCACAGTTAGCGAGCTCTGCGTCACTCTACTGTAGGAGAGAATGCTCACCTCCATGTTTAATATCATCTTATTGGCACACTTCTGCCTGAAAAACACTAGAGTGGTCAAAGCTAAGATTGAAGGAGAGCTTCTTACAGAAAGCCTAAACAAACGGTGACTTTTAATACTAAAAAGACACTGTCTCAATCGTTTTAAATTTTGGGAGCACATTTATTTCAGGAATAAGCAGAAACGGAAATTACACGCTATCTCTGGCGGCGCAAAAAAAAGACCTTAAGTATTCAGGAAAAATTGTATACTAATCGAATCATTAATCACCGATTAATTACTCAACGATATTTAAAAAATATAGTCTGAGAGAAAGGACTTTAAAGATAAGCTGATGAATCTGATTGAAATAAGAGGTTTCACTTAAGATATCACATAACCCAGCATGATCCCCTTAAGCACAGCAAAAGGTGAAACTTATTTTTGGTTCTTTAGCATAACGGGATAAGTTATAACAAACGATAAAAGAGAGGGTACCAGGATGGCTAAAATCTCATATGCCCAGCGTATAAGTTTTTAGTGCACGAAATAAATTAAAATAAATGAGTCTAACAGTTTTTTGACAACAATTATTTTCAGCTATTTAGCCACTCCAGACTTCTCTTGTAGTCATACAGAGTTTTTCAGACACTCTGTCAACCCTGCTAACGACACAGTTAGTGTTCGGGCCCAATCGTCCCACGCACAATCATTAATTTGTTAGCAAATTGTGTGCGTATCTGTTCGATTGCAACTCGAGATTTCCATTGTTTTTCCGAGCAACCAACTCAACTAACCGACGGCACGTGTACGCTTGTATTGAACGTTGGGAGCTACAACTACTATACACTCGCACACATAACTGCAGGCATGAGCGCGTGGTGTGTGCTAGCGTGCAATCAGCTTTGCTCGCCTTACCGCAAAACCCGAACGCCAGAATGCCCGAGCTGCAAGTGTGCATGTGTGTATGTGACGGAGTTTCTCTGCAAGAAGGTCTTAGTTTTTATTTGCCCTCACATTGTTTTTGCCGTTCTCCCTCGGGCGCCTTGCAAAGGCATTTGGTGAAGTGATTTTCCTTGTTTACTATCAACTCGCTTTTGTTTATTCTTTGCCGTATTTGTTGCAATGTACTTAAGTGTTTGCTGCGCGCTCGCCACATTTATAAGCATAATTGACAATTGAAATTAATTAGTTCGTTTTTGTTGCAGCTTATATTGTACTTCAGCTGCATTCTCCCCGCAGCATCGCTCTAGAGCTGGAGTCGCACTTTTTGTTGCCTACTTTTAAGCGCCTTAACTCCGTACTCTGTGCTGGGGTTTCCGCTGAGACTGAAGTTTTTGTTTATTGCTCTGCTTTAACCGGCTTTGTTTTTCGTGTTGAATTTTTCTGGTTTTTATTGCCGTCGCTTTGTCGTTTTTGGTCTTCTGCCACTCCCCTAGAGGTTTCGCATTGTTAATCATTTATAACGTCTGCATGTCTTCTCACTAATAGCTAAGCACTCATTAGATAAAACTAAAGAAAGAAATTAATTGAGAAAATGGTGCAGATTCTTTCTTCTTCTGTTATTTTTTTCATTTCAACGGAACCCGCATATTTTTCATTAATTAACTCATAAGAAAAAAGCTTTCAAATAAATGAAGTAAAGATGCACACGCTTTTTGCACAGTTATTTATAATTTGGCAACTCTTTTTACTAAAAGTGTGAGATAAACTTTTCAGCAGACTAACAAAGCCAACTTCCCTTAATCCATACTATTATGATATCTTTAAAAATAAGCAGTTTCCACTTGCCCCGATTCTTCGAAGATCATCGAGTTGACTCCCTCAGCCAGAGAACCAATTTAAATTTTTTTTCCTAAGAAGATGCTCGAAGTTTTCTTCATGAGCTCATTGAGAGGTAAGAAGATGTTTAGATATTTATTTATTAACGTGAACGTTTATTTAAAAATGTCTATCTTTCTTCAAGTATTTCCAATATGAAGCTTTAAAATTGTCCCATCTTTCAGGCAGTTTGCGGGTTCTATATCAAAAGAACTACGTCGACTTGGTGGCCAAGATTATCAAGGCAATCTTTGCTACGCTGTTCTGATGACCGCTTTTCCAGAGAGGGCGCTCTGCATCGACCGAAGTAAATGGTAGTTATAAAATGCATGGTTACAGTTTGCTTCACTCTCCAGCATGACGCTGATAAAATTATCTACATTTATTGGGTCAACCAGGTCTTCTACGAATTCAAAGAATGAGTCACCTCTTCGACTTTTCCCATTCTGTGATGGTACTTTTGAAGTACCCGTGACCGGATAACAGCTGGGTTGTATTAAATTCGACTTCTGCGAAGTTACAGCTTGTCTTCTACTTTGGTACAGCAATTTTCTGTTATTACGATAGCTTCGCACCACAGCTCTGAGGTAGTCGGGGATTTTAAAGCTTTTTTTGAGAGCGTCGATCATATTCACCCATTTAGCGCTGTTGAAGGTGTTTCAGACATTTAAAGTCACAACACTTTAATTTGTACTTATGCTATTTACGCTGTACGGCTTCTATACTTTCAATGACGCATTTTATAGCTGCTAGAGTTGAGCTGCCGGGTCTAAAGACGTGTTGTTAAGGTTTGTTTGGTTAAGTAGCCTTTCATAGAGTTTTCCCGCTGTGTAAAGCATACATAGTGGACGGTATGCTGATGGTGATCTTCTTGTCACTTACTGATCAGCACCAGCCGTTGCTTTTACATGGGTTCAGGGTACATTTCGGCTTCGATTCAGGCGTTGTAGATATTCAATAGTACCACCGAACGCTCTGAACCGATTATTTTCAGAATATCTGCTGGGATCACACCCGGAAATCTTAAACTCTGTTCTGGATCACTGACCCTCTTTTCGTGTGTGGAAAAGAGTGCGTTTACAATGTGATCCATTTTGGCAATAATTAATTCAGGTGGCTTCGCTCGAAGACCGAGTTTCTTCACCACTATTTTATACCCAAGTCCCCAACAGTTTTTGCTCGCGTAATTCCTACAATTTTTTCTTTTTGCTAGCATCGATGGCATGCTTCAGCTCCTTTTTAACTGCTTGGTATTGCTCGGCTAGTCTCCGCACGTTCTCCATAAACTTCCATCAAAAAAACAGATTGTTGTTTAGGCATCAATTAATGACTTATACTGAAAAAGACACAGAAGGAAAGTAACTTTATAAACAATGTTGGAAATGTTGAAAGGAAAGGACGAATATAATTATAGACGTTGTAGATGCAAGAAGCAGCTATGGGTAAAGGGGATCTCAACCATGCCAAGCCCAGGCTGCTTGGAAAACTATGTATCCAAATGCACATGTTGCTTCATCTAATCTACCCAAATTTACTTTCGAGCATTTTATTTAGAAAAATAAGAAATGGATCGACTTACCGGTCGAGGCTGTCTTACATTACCAGATTTGGGACTTATTTTTTATTACTGATGCTCACTACAAATCTTATGATGTTATGGAATGGGAGAATCTTAAGTGTCATACTTCATAATCTGGTTATTTTAATTTGTATTTAAGAAGGTTCTCTTTTACAAACGATTGTATCTTAAACATGTGCCCCAAGCGCTTAGCCTCAAGCATATGTGCTGACTTAAGTTTATACTCCCACACCACTAGTAACTCAGATAACTCATACGTCACGTTGTACTTATACTATTTGCATGTACATACATACATGCAAATGAGGAAAAACTTTCCAATGCTTGCAAATCATTTCGGTGCTCACGTGTAACTGAGCCGTGCGTGAGTCACGTGAGCACAAAACTTCCACTCAAACACTCCTCACAGAATTAATACCCAAAGCGTGACTAAACATACAAATGGAGTAGAAGTACAGGTGTTCACACACACACACACATACACACACACGAACAAAGGTATGTTTTGCTAAATATATGCGTATGTGTGTGTGACAGCAGCAGCCAGAGCCCGACAACGAGCAGAATTAAATTATACTTGAAGTAATTCGCTTGCAAAGATAAATTTTGTATATCACCTCCCATTTGTTGAGCACCTTCCGGCGGATATTAGCAAATACAACATTTATTTAATCAAATTTAGAAGCGTCGTCTCTGCCAAGTCAACTTCGTTTGTCAAACAGCATGCAGCATTCGAGTACACTTGCCGCACAAGTGTGTGTTAGCACTTGGAAACACACACACGCACACTAGTATTAGACGTATGCATGACATATGTGCCACTAACAGACTACATATGCTTGTGTGTATGTGTATGTGCGTTTGTAGGGAGCAGCCTTACAGAGAGTTCGACACTTGAATATCGTGATTTGCTCTTTCAGCTTGCAGTTGAAGCTGTGTCTTATGGAAAATCAAGCATAAAGCGAAATTAAGTGTGGAAGCTGTCTTCAAAGACTTTCTTTGCAAGGAAAGAATGCTTTCAAAATAACAGTTAAGCCCTTAAGCGCCCATTTGTAGAGACCATTTTGGCATGAGAGCACACGCTAGTAACAAAATCTTAGAATTTTCCTACATGGTTTCAAATAAATGATGCATTTGTGTTGATGTGTGTATATGTGTGAGTGTTTGTGAGCTGCCGATGTAAGTTATTTGCATTTGCATTCGATTTGAACACGCCTTTCAATTTGAGAATCACTCAGACGTGTCCTGTCACCCAATCGTTGACTCTGCCACTACGTGCATCACAGTCGTAGAGTAGCTGCCATAACAACAACAACAATAACAATAACAATACCGACATTAATAATACGAATTGCAGCGAAAACATCGTGCATACCAATGCAAAATGCAAAAACACTCCGCACACACACATGCTTAACACAGCAAGGCTTCCCTGCCACTCACACACACACAGACAAGAGTTGCACAGCCAAACACACCATCACGTTCCCCTAACTGTGTTTGCATGCAAATTTGTTTGCGATATTGCGAGTGCGGCAGTCATTATCAGTAAAGTTATGAATTCTCTCCAGCATTTCGCTCTTCTTTGCCGGAGTTACAGCTATTTGTCCTCTAAAGCCGCTCTCATATACAAGCATGTTGTGTGTGACGCCATCTTTTGAATATTTTGTGCCTGTATCGATATCGGCTTGCCTGCTGTCAGCGATAATGATTGCTCCTGCCGAAATTTAATGATTTCGCGCGAAACGTGCAACATTATGAGGCACTAAAAGTAATTCGAACGCACACGCACACACATGCACGCACATTCACTGTAGGCATAAAACACTCATTATACTAAATACTTAATGGCCGGCGGTGTAATTTCTTTGTTGCCAACCCCAGAGTTGATTCTCAAATGACGCACGAAAGTCATAAAAAGCATCTAAGAATTTATGGAAATATTGCTGAATGCAGGCGCATACCGGGCGCTGAAGAGCCCACACCCTCGAAAGTGTGCGCTCATTTAAATAGCTGCTCTCACGTCGAAAGCGCGCCGCTGGCGTATAAATAAGTGCAGTAATGCCACATAATGTTGGCACTGACCGTTAAATTGCAAATTATTGACGATTAATGGTTGTGACTACACACAAACACACACACACGCATAGATGGATTGTGCTGTTGTGTGGTTGTTAATTCGCCGCATTTCATACTAAGGCCGATTGTGTGGTCCATTAAGCGACCTCCAACGCTTAGCCGAGTATCGCATTTTGGGCTCCACACACACATAAATATTATTAGTTGTAATTGTTAGTCGTTAAAAATTTGGAATGTGAAATCGCTAAAAATGCGCTATTAAGAAATTTTTAATGGCACTTGCCACATAAATGACGTTCCACAAAATGTATGCGGGCATTCACTACACGGCTGCCACCTTGATTGTCTTTGCATAAACCGCGGTAACAGCTGGAGTAATTTGGAAAGCGAGAAGCGTAGTAAATAATATTATTTTATACACAAGCAGGCGACTTTTATTTCCAAGCACTTGGAAAATAATTAAATTTTAACAGAATTGTCTGTTAAAATGTTGCAAAGAATTAATTAAGCATACCGTTAATTTCCCAGCATTCAATTGAATATCATGTGGCGAAAATATTAAGCGCACTATATTTTATATTCAACGCATTTTGCCTTTTCAAGGTTCGCCATAACGGAAGCCACATAAATCTTCACTGCTGTGTGTTAACCTTCGTGTTTGTTGGTAGACACGAAGACAGATAGAGACGCCCATAAGCGCGCTGAGAACAGTGGACGCGCTCAAGATAAAGTTTGAAACTTTAAAAGAGATATTCTAATTCTTTCTATATATGCATGAAGGAACTTGCTTTCAGCATGAGAGTCTTAGAGAGTGGAGAATATATAATTAATTATTTTATGTAGTAAATGAGTTAATTCATTACAACTTTGGAGCATATAAAGGCGCTACGCTTGAGTAATGTTTTGTCAAATTTTCATATATTTTTTTTTTAGAAATTCATACATTCAAAAACGTCTGCTTAAACTTCATAGATACGTAGATGAGATTAGCCGTGATTAATCCAAGGATTTAAAAAAAAAATAAAACGAATTTTTGTTAATATGCAACTAAAAAATTGCCTTGAAAAAATTAGTTGTAATCGAAAAAAAATCCTTTGATCAATCATGAGGTCATATTTAGAAGAACCGTGCAAGTTTTCAGTAAGAGCGCTTCACTAGTTTCTGAGGAATCGTGACTACGAGCTTTGAAAAGGGTGTTTCAGAAAAACACGATCAAAGATTGAAGTCGCCGACCGGTTTAGTCTGACGGGTCGCTGTTCCAAAGACTCTATCTCCCACATTTTATTGCGATTGCCTTGAGACTTATGTTCCAGACATATCATAGCATTAAGAATAGAATAAAAAATCTAAAAGCCACGTTAAAGGGTTTCGTTGTATTTACCTTCAAAAAGTGCTTCTAAAACGGTATCCAATTCAAAATTTTTTCACTGGAAACATGAGCGTTTCTATTACAATTCCGCAAGAAAGTTTCCAGCCTGCAAAGAGTCGAAAACGATCTTTCACTAGATGTACCTGATAATGGTAAAGTTGCAGCGATTCGCAGACACCGATGCACATATTCATCATTAAAATAAAATATGCGTCTAACTTGTCGAATGGACGAGAGCCGAGGCGTTCGAGTAACGTTTTGCAGGAAGGAAAGCACAGAAGATAAGATTGAATTCACGACAGTCATCATTTCAGTGTCAGAATGACAATTCTATAATATCTTCAGAATAATAGTTGTCTCGATTAGCCACATTTTATAGTTGTCCAAAATCAATTTGTGGAGATCGTCATTCATCTCCTCCGGTATTTTTATAACTTGCTGTCGGTTCGTCTGGAGGGGAGTTTTTGCGATACTCAATAAGCTTCCTTTAAGCAAATCAAATGTGCAAAAAAATAGTGCGACTTTCTTCATAATTTTAGAATTCTTAATTTATTCGTTAAAATCTATGCAGTCTCCCTTGACTACAATACACTTGCGCCAACCTTTTTTACAATCCTTGAAACAGTTGTTAAAGTCAATTTCCGGAATAGTCTTCAAAGCGCGTAGCGATTCAGGTTTAATGTCTTCAACAGACAAAAAAGGGTTTCCCCGAAATGGTCGTTTGAATTTTCTGAATAGCCACAAGTCATACGAAGCTAAATCAGGCAAATACGGTGGTTACGCACTATACGAGTATTAGTTCACAATTTGGCGAAAAACTCACAAAGAATCAAAGCAGTAGGCGACGGTGTATTATCGTGGTGCAAAACCAAGAGTTGTCGGCCCATAGTTTCGACCTCTTTTTACATATAGCTTCACGAAAATGACGCATGACACTCTAATAGTATTCCTTGCTGACAGTTTGGCTGGTCGGAACGAATTCGGAGTGCACCACATCTCGTTAATCGAAGAAAATTGTCAACATACCTTGATTTTTGACCTACTCTGACGTAGCTTTTTCGGCTTCGGCTCAGCTTCGCCACGATATTCGTCCGATTGATCATCTGTTTCTAGGTCGTAAACAAAGATCCAAGACTCACCGCCAGCTATAATATATTTCATGACATCCTAGTGGTCAGAAAACATTGTTTCACAGACGTTAACGCGACGCTGTTTCTCCAAAAAAACATTAGTAATTTTGAAACCAATCGTGCTTTCACTTTTCGTAGGCCCAAATGATCTTTCAAACAGGCTTCCACTGTTCCTTCCGATATTACAACGATGCCAGTAAGATCTCTGACTATTAATCGTCAATCCTCAAGCATCATAGACGTGGTTCGTCGTCAACGCGTTCTCGACCCTCTTTAAATAATTTGTACTAATCAAAAACACTTACTCGGGAGAAACAATTACCACCGAAGGCCTTTTCCAACATTCTGAATGTTTCGACATCATAAATTTAATTCCGCACACAAAATTTAATGGAACTTCTTTCCTGAATAATTTCACTCATCGTGTACTCCAGAAAGACAAGCGTATACTAAACACTAATGATTATTTTGATGTGACATTTGGCACAGATGCCACTAACAGTCAAACCAATGTAGACCATTTCTTAAACCATCTTTGTGAAGTACCTTTTTCAATTGAAAATTAGGTTCCTCTTTTAATATTACATCGAAATAAGATAAAAACAAATATTCCCATATTCCGTTTAATTTGTTTTCGTTTGCTGTTCGCCTTGAGCCCACTGTGCAGCGCGTTTAAACATAACATTGCTGTTGCAATAAAGGAGCTGATGTGCCAGCAAATTTATATTCTAACGAAACGCAACTCAATTTAGCAGAACCTTCGCCAAATAAGACACACAACATTCTTCGCAAAAACACACAAACGCTACACATACACAAACACACACGCGCGCGGCAGCATGTGTGCGTGCAACATCGACAAAGACCAACGAAATAAGAATAGAAATTAAGCTGCAACTGCACATGCAACGGTAAATTTGGCTACTTTGCTTGCTTTGTCGGTGTACCTTGGAGATTTTCATTTCAGCGAGCAAATGAAATGCGATGTGCAGGCGAAGTAAGAAAGCGACCAAGAAGACTGGAGGTAGTCTTTGTGGGATTTAACGGTAAAGCACGAAATTTATTTGAGCAAATCCTTATCGCAGTTTGTATCAATGAAACCACGCTCCTCAGCAGAGTTCAGCAAATAATCGGGAGACGCAAAAAAGTCGCCATCAGTGGAGCGTGAAAATAATTGTGAAACCTTTTGTTTTGCTTCTGCCGGCATGAGCTCAAGGAGACCAAACGAAAGCGCCAATAAAATATCACAAAGTGTTACTGTTAACGATATTTCTGCTGAAAAAAAGAGTTCACATTGACCTTCGCGTTATTGTTTCATTTTCCTTTTGAAATTTCTGTCTTCGCTTTCATTTTTATCTGCAGCTGTTGGGTGTTGCAGGCGATTATGGCGGCAGCGAACTCTGTGGTAGGTGTTAAGCAGCTTGGTGCAAGGGTGTATCAGCAAGTGTGAGCTTGAAGGCCACAAATCGAAGCGTTTGATTTATGATGCGCGGCGAATTAAGCGCATCATTGCACGAAAGTAATGCAATAAGGACTTAGCGCCTTGGAAGCAAAAGCTGCATTGTGCCCTTGGGTTCAGTTGATACAACAGCGATAGTTTGTAGACTCATTTTTATAGCAAAATACCACTGCAAAAGACATTCGCTTAAACAATAAACGTAAACAGGATAAACTTTTTTTGTGATCGAAAATGGAATGGCGGGCCCAGAATATATTTGGTGGTATTTAGTATGATTTTTTATTAAATGATTGCTATACCTTCGTGATCTCATTTTTACAAATATATGCCCAAACTTTTCAACGAAGACAACTATATACCATTAGCTCAAATTTGACATGGGAGAAAATGCATTTACAGTATTTTAGAACAAATCTTTATTATCGCCTTCAAAATAGGCTACTTTTGAGCTACTACAAACACACCAATGCTTAATCCAATTTTACGTACACCTGTTATAAGCCTATTGTTATTGTTGTAACGGTTATCTAGTTATCGGTTATTTATCGGTTACCTTGTTATAAGCCTCGGTTGGGACGGCATTCAGTGTCTTCAGCGCATTACGGTTCACATGTGCTAGTTTTTAGATCTTATAAATGAGGTCTAGCAACACCTGAACCTTTCTACATATATCTAAACACACCAAAACTGAAAATCGAAATTCAGAAGAATTTACGAAGTAAGATCAATATTAAGGGCGTTCTCTGGTCTAGAAGTATGATCTTCAGGTAATTTTTAAAAAGTCGTAAAAAAAGGCAATTAATATTTTTAGTATCCATTTTTTTATGAGTTATTTGTTAATTTTAGAAGAGTACAGAAAAAAATTAAAAACTAAAAAAGTAAAAAATTCCAAAAATTATGAGCTGACGAAGTGGAGGGTCTCTAAAAATTTCCACGTGACCATACCCATGTTCTCAACCCTTCTAGTTATCTGAAACCAAAAAAAAAGATTATTAATCTAGAATAATGTCGCAATGGCCGGAACTACGGAAATGTGGAAAAACAATTTTTTCACAAAATGGTGACTGCCTGAAAAAAAAAAGTTGTTTTGGATCAATTTTTCTGACTATTTCGAATTTTTTAAAAATAATAGAAATAAAAATTTGGGGATGGGGCTAGTTCCAACCATAGACAAGCCTATAAAGAAGACTCTGTAAAACTTTCAAGTTAATCGGTCCAGTAGAACCTGAGAAATCGTGGGTATCGTTCCGAAAAAGTCAGTTTTGAGAAAAACGCGTTTAAAGTTTCGCATAAAGTCTTTTGTTCGATTCGAATTAATAATAATAATTTGAATTTTGAAAAATCCTCTTGTACACATATTCTTGAATAGTTAAGTTTTGAAAATATAAAAAAAAAATCGATTTTTTTAAATTTCTAGACCAGAATACCCCCTTAAAAATATGTTTGGAAGAAAAAACTTCCCAGAAACAATTTATGTAATATCCATCACCGGTGTCATGGTCATGAAAGGATTTAACCTTAATTTTGATCGGTAAGATAGTAGTAGTGTATACTATAGTGCCTCGTTCTGAACAAATTCTTGGCAGATTGTAACTCTGCCTTAAAGAAAAATATATGCCGAACTTCGTGAGTATATTTTGGCAAATATAAGAGTTGATCAAGAACTTCATTTTGAACAATCAGTTAGTATATGCTATAATGGTTCGATATCGGTGATTCCAACAAGCGAGCATCTTCAATTTGGGGAGCAATGTGTACAAAATTTCAGAGCGATATCTCAAGAACTGAAGGGTTTGTTCGCGTATATACAGACAGACAAACAGACAAATGTGAAGACGGGCATGAGTAAATCGGCTCAGCTTTTTACACTTAGCAATTATATATTTACTTTATAGGGTCTCCGGCGTTAACTTCTGTATATTTAAAATTTGGTAGTAAACTTAATACTCCTTATATAGAGTACAAATTTAGAGTGTTTTTGGACTATGCTCTATGATTTCAACCTATCCTACCATTTTATTTAATCGAATAATACTCTGAGCACAGAGGGCGTGCTTACAGTGAGTCTAAAAAAATGTAAATAGGCAAAGGCAATTTGCCCCCTTTCTTTATCGAAATATCGAATATATAAGATTCGCAGTACAATTTATTATTTTCGATTGTGTGGAACCCTAATTAAAATTAATTTCCACCGATTAGACACAAAATCACGCCAATCAGCCATTAGGTGAATCAACCAGAAACTTACACACACACACACAAATGTAGACAAAGGAACGCCCTTGCGTATTAGTAACCGCGACCATCTTACTTAGCAAGGCAACGAGCTTCTCTTGGCAAAAATGCAAAAAATAAACGGAATTAACGGTGGAAAAGGTGAAAGAAAATAAATTCTCGTCCACCTTCGCTGTAAGAAACTTGCTTAGTAATGGCCAAATAACATGGGATAATGTGTGCTCATATTTATAAGGCTGTTGCATATGTATGTGTGCTAAGATATACACACCCTCGTATGTGCCGAGCGAGAGCGAAATAAAATACTGCTTAATAATAACCACAATTCACCGAACAGTTCATACTTTCGAAACAAATACTACATATTTGGGCCATTGATTGTGCAATAAACAAATTTTAAGCAGTTCAAGCATAGATACAAACGTATTTGTGTGTGTGGAAATGTGACAGCACATGTATGAACATATGTGTATGGCAGCTTTAGCAGCTAAATGTGGCACCGTGATATCCTTGCTCCGTGCAGCAACGTCTTGTCGTACTGCATTATTTACTGCTGCTGCCACTGTTGCTCCCACACACACACACACAACCCTACGTAGGCACACAGATACACAAACACACACAAGTTCACTAGAAAACCGAAATAACAGCAGTAAGTTGTTACTGGTGGTTAGTAGTATTATGCAGACGTTGGCGTTTGTCGGCTCCTCTGTGTAACGGTGTGTGTGGCAACAATCCACACGCAATGTGGCCATTATATGCTCATTTTATACGTCTTATTACATACGATTATGCCGCAATGGCGCTGGCAAGACAAAACGGACGCAGTTATATAACATCATTTGGGGGCCAAGGGATGACCAATAAGGCTTATGATGACGCTGCAAATGGATTTCGGTAAGCACTGCCCCAACAAACATACAAACACCTAAACACATACACTTACACATGCACATGTGGCAAGTAGCAAAGTCTAGAGTGCAAGCGCATAATCCTTGTGTGGCCGCCATCCTTCCCTTGGCTTTCCCCATTTGGGTCGTTCGCAAGATGCCCAATAAATAATCCTTTTGCGGCTAAATGGCGCTACTGCCTCCGCCCCCCACCCGCACGCCAGTCACATACGCCACTGTGTGTCACAGCTGCCGTTCGCCCTGCTTTCGATTTCTTTCGGTGAAATTCGTTTTACGCATTTTTCGATCATTTCAGTATTGATACGACAATTGTTATGGTTGTTGTTACTGTTGTATTATTATGCGATTATTGCGTGCGGGTGGCTATGAGCTGTAACATCTCGCACAGCCAAACCAACACTTGCTCACACACACATTTGCACATCCGCAATATTTTTTCGCTGCAACTACGCTTGTTTGTTTGTGTGTATGAGTGAGCTCTGAAGATTCTTAGCACAAGCATTTGCCGTATTTGCAGCTCTTGCGTAATAAATTTTTATTTTTACACAAATGTCCTTGTTAATCCGCTTGCCAAAGAGCATGTGACTCTCGACTTTGTGTATGCGTACATGAGTGTGTGTGTATGCATGTATTTATATGTGTGTGTGTTAGTGTAGTTTTGGGTACGTTCATGGTATCAACTGATTTTTATTTCGCCACACACACATTTGCAGCAACAGCTGGTTATGCCACTACTTTGTCGCTGACTCAGTTAACTTAGTGCGTACGTGGGTGTGTACTGTATGCTATGTATCTATGTTGGAGCCAAATTAACTAGTATTCCACGTCATAAATTTACATTATATTTTTATAACCCGAACAGATTAGTTTTTAACTCTCAGAATAAACTTCGGAGACCCTACATATACATAGATGTAGGGTCTCCGCGCAATGTGATGAGCTGAGTCGATTTAGACATGTTCATCTGTCCGTCTGTACATATGCAAACTACTCCCTCTGTCTTCGAGATGTCGAACAGAAAACATGCACGCGTTCTTTTTTTACCAAGATGCTGATCATTTGTCGGAGCCCCCGATATCGGATGACTACAGCAAATAGATTAGGTAAAGCTAAACTGGTAAGCCAATAATCCACGCATTGCCAGTTTTGGTTCTTTGGAATACCAGATGGAGTTCGGTCCCTAGGTCCAAGAGAGGTAGTCGTCCTTTAGGACCTCTCTTTTGCTTTCAACCCCTCCTAGCTTGGCTTCTTCCGGGGACTTCTCTTGCTGTTCGAGTTGGAACCATCGCTCGCCTGCACAGGAGAGCGAAGGCTTAGAGGGCTTTTTTATTCCGAGTCTTAGTGAACAGTGGCACCTGTGCGCTGTAAAGCTGGTTTGGTAGTAATACTACAACCATCGCAACCTGCTCCCGTTACAGTGGAGATGTGGTCGCTGGCGACCTAGCTCCTAAATTCGCTATGCCCGCCAGTGGTAGCAGCTTCGTCTCCCACCGACTTTTGGACTGATACTCGAATCCGCTTCGTTCCTTTTTAGTCCTCCATGCTGAGTTATATATTCCGGGGTCTCTACCTCTAGCGTTTTATACCTACCGCTAGGTAACTCATTAGCAATGGCCATTGTATTACCCATTCTCCTACTTCTGAGGATGCATGTAAAGCACTCCAATATAAGGGTTTGACTGGGTCTGATTGATCGTCTGCCTACAATGTAATAACTCTGCTAGGAGCCAGCTTGAGATCATTACATTGTAAGCCGCGACCCCAATTGCCCAATCGACACCCGCGCGCAGGATACAATTTCATGCATATCAATACCAAGCTTTTCAAAGTACCCAGAAATGTCTGTATCAAGTTTCATCTGGCTACTTTGATTTCTTATGAATTAAGTCAATCTTCTACAAATAACCGGTATGTAAAAAATATTACAAATAACTCAGCGAAACTTCGCACTCAAAATTAGTTGAACAGCGTCTCACCAATGAGTGCAACGTGCGTTTAGCAGCGCTCACAAAAACCATAAACGCGCCGCCACATCTTAGGAGTGTTTAGGAAGTAACCCTAAACGCCGAGTATCAATGGTGGTAGTTGCAGTGCCAAAAACAGCAAAGCTGCTGACCGCAACATCAAAACATTTCACAGCGATACAAGCCAAACCAGCGCCGCTGACAAAGCCAAGCCACCAACCAAGTCAGCGTGGCGTATACGTAACCTCAGTTTTCTTGTGGAATCGCCGTTGCTGTCACCAGCACTTGGACGCACACAAACACACACGCGCGTCACACATTCATTCGGCTGTGTAGAGCGTAGTGCGAACGCATTTGGGTCCTTCCCGCACACGCACACACACACGCGTGCAGTTGGCAATGGCGCGCACGCAAAAAGGAAAGTGCGCAGACGGCATTCCGCACTTGGGCCGAGTTAGATGAGCAGCTGAGCGCGCGCCATTTGTTGCAGCTGTCAACGCTGTGCAGACTGCGAGCATTCCCATGCGGTTTACAGCTGTGGTGATCGTGCATATGTGTGCCGCCGTATTGCTGTTGGCAAAATCATGAGGTCAAGAATGCCATCAAACATGGCACTTACACATGCACCTATGTGTGTTTGTGTACATGGATTTATTTGGTAAACATTGTGCGCATGTTTGTACATCACCGCACGCTTACATCCACACCAACAACACTAAAACACACATATGCCATAAATTCTTGAAAGTGTCAACATGCCGTGTGTCTGTGCAGTTGTTGCTGTTTTACGAAGGATTTTATTAAGCTGCAACAACACGCCTTGTTTCTTGTTTAATGTTTCTGTTGCTTCGGTGCACCGCTATTACAAACGGACTTGTCACTTCGCCATTATATCTTGAGTTTTATTCGCGTGCAGTTACATAATTCTTCCTGGAACCCGTTGGTGCTGCGCGGCCCTTCTCAATATAAAATATTTTTCCTCTACAACAAATGTTGTGAGTTTAATTTCTAGCTAGCACAGAATTTTACTTTCTGATCCAATCCTTTCTTACACATTAAAGGACATTCTCTATATCCACCTCCTCAAATGAAGACACCGAAACAAGCTTGGTTAAGCCCAGAACCCTGCGCTTTCGTTCTATTATCGCTTAGATATGGTGGAAGTAGATTCCATACTACGACTGAATGGTTTTGAGTAGCTTGTCTTCTCAGACCAATTTATATTCAGTCGAAAAATATTTCTACACAATGTAGTCCGGTTATCTTACCTCTAAAATAAGTGGTAACAATATATATCAGCAATAGGTCAATTCAAAACACACATGCCTACCATAATAAAACACTTTGCTTTTATTTAACATAGCTTCCTTCAAGGGTCATGCACTCCTTATAGCGACTCTGCGACTTTCGATACCATTTTTCTACTACGATTTGTCCTTTGCTTCAAAGTAGACCTCAGTTTCGGCGTTCACCTCTTTATTATTTTTTCCCAGCTAGCATTGTTTTGGGATCTGAGGACAAGGAATACTCGCTGTGAGCTAGATCTGAAGAACACGATGAACGCGGAAGCAAATCGAAGCCTAACTCATGAATTTCTTTTTCTTAAAATGCGCCTGTGTAACAGTTTCATCTTTCAAGGGGACCAACAATGCTATGTAATAGTCGCTGTTTATAGTCCTTCCCTTTTTATGATAATCGATAAAAAATGTTTCATAGGCATCCCAAAATACAGACATCATAGTCTTGTCAGCGGACAGTTGCGTTTTTCAACTCTTTGGAACGGGTTCAACGTGTGTACTTCACTCGGATGGCTGTCGGTTGGACTTTCAAAATTGGTGAAATTTTGCACCCATGTTTCTTCGATTGTCACATAGCGATGCAAAAGGTTGGGTTTATTGCGTTTTAACATCACCAAACGCTACTCCGAATATTCAACTCGTCATTATTTTTGGTCAAAAATGAGCTTACACGGCGTCCACTTTGCACCGAACTTTCGCATACCCAAATATTCATAAACAATAAATTAAATAAATTTCTTTGGTATCTTTAGAGTCTCAGCTCTCTCGGAGAACTGCTCTATATGGGCATCCCAAATGATTTTACGAACTTTTTTGATATTTTCCTTATTATTAACCTCTTTTGGGCGTCCACTGCCTTCATCAATTTCATCGTTTTTTATAGCAGGAGGAAGCATCAAAAGCCAAAGTCCGCTAAACCTAACACCTATTACATGTCTCTGCCACGAGGCCACTGGATAAAGTAAGGATTACCTCATGCAAGAGAAGGAGCCATTGGGGTCTCTTCTATTCTACGGACTAAATGACGCCTAATCTATTGTAAAAGTCTCAATATTGTCATAATTAGAGCTGCCGCTTCGCTATCAGCTTTCTATTTTACAGAGGACTCGCTCAAATTATCCATCCTGAGGCTATTTCCAAGGGTGATTTTCGGTTTTTCTTTTCTACTTGAACAACGAGGGCAATAAAAGAGTACGTGTTCAGAGTCTTCTAGTCACTTTGAGTTCGTCGGTCAATATGGACTAAAATCATAACACTAGACTAAAGTCCACAGCACCCATGCCCACTGAGTATTTGGGTCAGGTGGAAATCCAAGTCCTCATGTTGTCTATCTATCCACGAATGTATGTCCGGAATAGATTTAATAGATAAGACAGCTTCGCACCTGTCCTGAACGCAATAAAAGTTGAGCTAAAGCGGTAGGGTGAACAATATACGAAGAGCTATGGGAGCAGGTTGATATTTAATTATAGTTGGCAGCTCATCTAAGTTTTCCCGCCGAACTATCGCAAAATGCATTACTAATTATTCCCCTGTTCAATATAATAAGTTTATTAATATACTAAATATATGGATGTATAAACTTCACGTCAAAGCCTCTTTGCCTTCAGATGTCGTCTCCAATTGTCGCCACAAAAAGTTCTACAGATTTTACGGACACATCGTACTGGTTCATTTTGAATGCGCGCTGAAAAGCAGACAACAACTTTTTGTGTCAGTACTTGTTACTTCCGAGAATATGTAATCATTATGCATTCACTCGAGTGAACAAAAAAGTCGCTGCTACAAGCAAATTAGAGTAGCCTCTTAAAACACATCCACATGTATGAAAATATAAAAACCTGTAATGCGACAAATGAACGGAAAATTTTGAGATGATATCTAAAAGGCTTTCACTTTAAAAATGAGTAGAACTTCAGTAACTGAAATAAGTCTTAACACCGCTCTCGGCAGGCGCTTCGGCAGTGCGTGCATCAAATGACCAAGAGCTTAAAAGTCAAAATTGACTGTCAACATGTAAACTCTTTTAAAACTTTAACACTTTGCTTTCTGCCAAAAGCAAAAATGTGACAAGCAAAACTAAAGCGAAGAGGAAAGCGAAAGTGATTGTGAGCATGGAATGTCACACCCAAGCCAAATTCGACAAAAGCAAACGAGAGTACTTGCCTGAAGGTCACAGAAGCTTGCGAGGAGTGAAGAAAGCAAGTGAATTTTTGAAATATCAAACGAACTAATCACTTTATCGAAAAGTTTTGCTCTTAAAGCGTATCACAAACAAGTCCATAAACAAGCACAGAAAAGGAGCACACGCAAAACGAGCAAGAGAGGCGTAGACAACAAGTTGTTAGTGTGAATTTGACTTTTAGTCGTTTCGAAAGTAAGGTGAGAGGAGACAACAACAGCGGAAATACTATCACCTTACTTTCGAAACGGAGTAAACGGACTATAAAACAAGCTCAGAATATACAGAAGTGGATAATGCTGGAGATTTAGGATATTCGTAAAATTCTAGAATAAATAAACTCACCAACCGCTGAGAAGGTACAAACGTTAGGTGCATGAAGTTCTTTAGACACCGTCAGGTCTCAAAATAGAAATGAGTATACCTTGAAATGCTCAAATGAACTCAATTCTTATAAGGTATTTTCTGACTGGTGTGTAAACTCTTTCAAAAAATTACTGCCAACACAATCGAGCAAAGTTTTCAAAGCAACGGAAGCCATCTTTCCACATGCAATGCCGTCTACAATATAAAAACCCTTTTCAAACGAACAGCCGACCATGCCTCGGGCCTGCTACCTCATATGACCTATGAACCGCTTTGTCGTCGCCACGCAAATGTACTTTTAAGTGGTATAGTAACTCAAGCAAAAGGCAACAAAAATGTGACACATGAAATAAGCAGAAAAGAACAGAGCATATGAGCCCACAACAGCCGACGGCCACTGTTTTTGCTTTGCATTATTTGCTCTGAATTACTCGCCGAGGAAATTAAAAGTAAAACACATAAACATAGTCCCACAATTGGTGGGAGGTGTGTAAGCCGGCAGGGGCGTGTGAAGGTCAAGCGAGATATGATTTCGTGCGATTGTGTGCGTGCGTAACACGCGCTGATGGGTCACAGCTGATGCAGACGCTGATGACGGACGTGACATTCGCAAAATGAACGAAAATGAAAGCACGACCTCTTCAGCGCCGACCAGCAACCGAATAATTGGGTTGCAGACAAATACTTGTGATGTACTGCATGTAAGGGTGCATCGCTTTGGACTTCTAAAAAGGAATTTGTGGACGTACTCGAATGCTTTTGGGCACATGCGAAGTTGCATTTCTATGGCATGGAAAATGAGTCCATCGATTTCGGAAGTACATAATTGACCAAGTCAAAAACTACAGGTGCTACCAGTTTATACAATTATAATCGGTATTTGTTTTGGCTTCCACTACCCGCTCTCTATCAACTTCAGTTCCAGACTTCTTAAGTATTGCAGTATTTTTCGAGCCGAGGTTGCTGCCATTAAAGGCAGCTCCTTCAAGGAAGTGTCGAGCTCGTTTGAACTCACTAACCGTGCGATCAAGGGTGGTTAAGGAACGCCTAATCTCGGAATCGAAGGACCGCCGGCAGTAGAATGGAAACGTATCGGTTCTTTCTTGTCCTCTTTATTTCGAGAACAAGATAGCTGGGCTTCGCGAAACTTGAACAAGACTGGGCTGCCATCAGTTCATGTGCCATCGCAAGATCCTTTTGGCCCAATATCTATCGTAAGCAATCTATAGTGGTTCTAACAGGTCCTTACCATAATGCAGTCCATGCTGTAGGGTTGAGTATCTTACCCGACGCCAGCTGCAGGATCTTTAGAAGAACATCTCAACATTTTATTCTTGATTGTCCCGAGTTTGCGAGATCAAGACTTAAATTCTTGTGAGCTTCACCTTCACATCACCTTCAGATGTCCCACTGGACTGATGGGAATAGAAATTGTGCAAATTTTTATTGGTCATTAGTTCGAAGGAGGAGTTCTAATTTTATGACATCACCAAGGACTGACATCAAAGGTAACCTAAAATAAACCGCTTGTTCTAATATCTCTAAGTTTAGATACGATTAGAGGGGCGACGAAATGGAAAGAAAATAAGATTTTTCTGCGCACAATGAGAATTATCGGCAAACCCTGAGAATACTGCATTTAACACCCTCGACATATCTAAGTATATACCTACCATTTTATCGACGGAATTGGTAGTAGAACCCTGCGATTTGACGAAAGACTGCGGCGTATGGTAGGCAGCAGTTGCCGGTAGTGGTTAACCAAATGATTTTATTTGAATGTGATACACCACTCGCCGAATGTTGTTGGATCTCGGCTTGTGCGCTCTCATTATATACATATGGCACTTTTGTTGACTGCGTGCGTACATCCGTTTGCCCCGTTCCTATTCCCCACTTCGTACTTTTTGTACTTTTTCCCTTTCTACACCCAACATCGGCTGGACAGTGTAACACATTTCGTGTGAGTTAACTTTTCCCGAGCAACGGCAGGTTCACAGTTTTTTTCGTTTTTCGTTTCGCATGTTTTCGGTGTGGCCCATTTGAAGTTTTTGCCCTGTGCAAGGACCACAGGTGGTCATGGCGAATTGATGTCAAGAATTACAATTACCGAAAGTCAAGACCGTACAGTGGAAATTAATGAAAACGGCACATGAGCACAGTGCATGATTAATGAAATTCCCGCTGGAAGGGGCGTTGGTGTTTCGCTGTGGAACGAATTTGACAGGTTATGCAAGGCAAATCATGTTTCACGTTTCAAGAGCAAACAAGCAAATGGCGAAGTGTGTTTTTGCATTCTGACAGCCGTCGTTTGTCTAACGACATTTAAATCTTTTTTTCATAATTTCTAAAATATGGAAGGACATAACCAAATGACTATAATATTAAGTCGTAGATGCTCACACACCTGTTTTGATTGCCGTTATTATTTTCTAGTTTTTAAGAGCTTACGACTTTTTAATTCACGTGCACTTGAGAAGGGAGAGAACGGAAGGAAGTTTAATGTGTTTTTAAACTAGACAAGAGTGGCTTTCAATTACAGCTGTATATATTTACACACATACACGTGCACTGGCAGCTGTCCTTGGATCAACAGCCTGTAAAAAACCTTTTGGATCTGCAGCTTGTAAAATATTTTCGTATTTTAACGAGTGAAGAGCATTTCATTGTCGGAGATCCAATCAAAGTTTGTTCGTCTACAGTATGTTGGTTAAAGTGATGCGTGTGAAATTGCCTTGAGAAACAAGTGGGTCATCTTGCCGATAACATGTTTAAAAATGAGCTAGCAATGTGTTGAGGACCTCGAACATAAAGGAACAGTGTGAAACCTGAAAATATGTAACCACGAAAATGTTATTGTCATCTTTCCACTGTGATATTACAATATTTAAAAACCACCGCCACTGATTGGAACTTAGTTGTACTATTCTGCATTCCCAACCAACTGATTGGACTTAATCAAGCTAGTTTTAGACAATTAATTCAATATCATCAGCTCAATCATAATCATATCAACTCTGCTGCTCGACTGCTCTCCGTATGAGTCTAAAGTAGTCAAATTTTGCAAACAAACTATTAATCGTTAGATTGAATACAAATAATTGTAAAAAAATAAGACCTGCAACTTCAACAAACACCGACAATGTGACTCGTGTCCGCAAAGTTTTGAACACTGACCGTCGACTAAGCATTCGTTTGTTTGCCCAGATGTTAAATTTATCAAAATCTGTGGTTCATGAAATTGCGACGGAGCACTTGAACATATGCAAGGTGTGTGTGAAAATGGTCGCAAAAGTGCTCACTGACGACCACAAAGGTGTGAAGTGTGCCAAGAAAAGTTAAACGTGTGTGAAAGTGATCCCAAATTTATGAGTAAAGCCACCGTACAGCCCAGATGTAGCCCCTCACCTTTGGTTTATTTCCTCGCTTGAACAGGCCGATGAAAGACAAACATTTTGAGATGACAGCGGAGATCCAATCAGCATGCACCACGGCTCTCAAGGCTATTCCGGAGAATGCCTTCCGTGACGCCTTAAATGCTTGGAAATCGCGCTGGCAGCGCTGCATCGGCGCCGAAGGAGCCTATTTTGAAAGTTTTTAAAAAATTTTAAAGATTGGTTCAATAATTTTTTTAATCGACTCAATCCTACTACTTTCCGGACAAATCTGTAAGATCATTAGTTTGTGAATTAAATCATTTATGTGAAGCAACCTTTGTTATTGTGAAAACAAGGGATTAAAAAAAATTTAGCGTGTTGATAAAACTTTTCTAAAGAATAATCAACCATCAAGATTTGATATCCTAAGTTTAGGCGTGGTCAAACGAGAATCGAAGGCGGGGAACGTAATGGACATTCACAAAATTATTTTGAATAACCGGAAAGTGAAGTATTCGAGATAGCAGACACTGTAAAGATATCAACTGAACTTCTACAATTTATGATTCACGAACACTTGGGTATGAGAATGCTCTATGCAAAGGGGTGGGACTAATAAACCCAAGCTTTTACGTCGATATGTGAAACTGGATGAAACATAGCGACAGTCATCCGAGTGAACTTCACATGATGAACACGGTCCATAACGTGGAACACAACAATCGGCTGACAAGATTATATTCTCTGCATTTTGATATATGCTGGAATAATTTTTATTGACTATCTTGAAAAGTGAAGAAGGATCAACAGCGACTATTTCATAGCGTTATTAGGCACTTTGAAGGACGAAATTGTCAAAAAACGACTTCACTTAAAGAAAAAGAAAAAGCTGTTTGACCAAGTCAATACACCGTGTCACAAATCCGTGAAAACCATGACAAAAATTCATGTATTGAGCTTCGAGTTGTTTCCGCATCTAACGTATCCTTAAGATCTGGCCTCCAGTGGCTATTTCCTGCTCGCAGATCTCAAAAAATGATCGCCGAAACTGAGGTCTATTTCGAAGCAAAGAACGAATTTTGCTACAAAAATGGCATTGAACAGTTGAAGGTCGCTATAATCAGTATATCACCCTTGAAAAGAACTATGTTGGCCAAAAAAAATGATTGATAAAAAGTGTTTAACTATGGTAGGCCGGGGCTTTTCAATTGCGCTGTTATTTACATATGTTTCTGTCATTGATTTTCGCATTTATATTCCGCTATGTACATACTGTTATTTAAACTCGTCACTTAGCCGATTATTTAGTTTGATTGCAGCATTATTAAAAATGTGGAAAATTGCCAGTGTTTCATTGAATGATAAGCGTATAAATTTGTATGTATGTAGATATGTACGATATTCTATTAAAATGGTCGTATAACCCAAAAGCTATAACACGAGTGGCTAATTGTTTTTAATATTTTCATTTATTTTAATTTTTGGTTCATATGCTAATCTGTACTGGTCCATATTTTTTATTTATTGGCTGTTATTAATCAATAAAGATAACTGTATGTTTAGCTGTGACGCGTATTTATTAATAAAAATAACTGTCATTTTTAAATGAAAGTGAGTTATCACAATAATTATTTTTTTTGTAAAAAAACTGCAAAGATTTGCACTGTAAATTTACTTTTTAAGAAACTTTCTTTGACAACCCATTATTTTGGGTAGTGCGTTAACTTCTGTGCGAGTTTCACTCTTCTCAGTTTCGTCAGGATATTTCGGGACGGTTGTGAGCCAATTTATCTTTGTATCTGGAGAGATTTGGGCCTTTTTTTAAATCATTTCGATACTGTTTCACGGGCCACTTTGTTTATTATTAATATTTTATCTTAATTAGAAGTTTTAAAATTTCATTCCGCCACCGTGTAATATTTTCCAACAAAACACGATTCTTAAACTGAGAGTGATCTCAGCTGGACCGTTAGCTCTAACTTTAATAGCTATTAGCGCCGTAGCAAATATTTTCCACCATTAAATGGAATTATAGATACATACATATCAGATATTACAAAGTATCATTTCAGCAAGTCAGACATATGGTTAGGTAATAGTTTTCACTCCGAAAATGTGGTCACTTTTCGAAATTCACATGCTCATAACAACTTTCTTGCGAGGCGAACTTCCATTCGCTTTAAATAAATTCTCGATTTATCTCGTTTAATGACATAAATTGCGCTTTATTTTCGCTTTCACTTACCAAATATGAAAACACACACATTTACGACACCTATGTAATTGTGTGTTTGCACCAACATGTGTGGATATGTCGATTTCACTGGCATCAAATTTCTTCACAACGCGTTATTTAAGAAAAAATGCAATCGTTCGATTTTTCTACTTCTAAAAAACTCCTTTCGCTCCCCGCCTCCAAACTGACTTCGTATTTTGTGCCAGTGTGTGCAATGTAAATTGATGTGGTGCCCATTTGGCGCACTGCAGCCATTAGTCACCAGCCACACGCGCATGCAAATAACCCTTCCATATACATATGTAGGCAAGTAGTTTAGCACCCACACACACATACGCGAGGGATTTTGCCAACGTGTTAGAGCTGCTTTTCTGCTCCGCACACGTCTGGCCGGCTGAGCGCAAGCAAATTCAAACGCTAATATTTCAACTCAGCAACCACAAATCGACTGAGTGCCGATGTCTGATAGAAGTAGTATTTTCGGAAATTGGGAAAGTACTTAGGAGTGACAACAGCCATTTCGACTGTTTGGCTCAATAAAGGATTTGCGAATAAATACGAATCTATTTCATATGTTTTCCTTTTCTCTGCGAGTCATCAGAATATTTACTTTCGAGATGTAACTTAAATTTTTTTTGACAAAAAATATGGCTTTATCCTGCGACAGATTATGTCCATACACGAGTAGAAGAATGCTTTTGTTTCAAAAGAAAGACTAAAATATAGACAACGTTTCTGAAGTGCTTACTTCGAGGCTTTCAAAATAAGTGTTTAGATAAAGATGGAATTATCTCCTAATTTGATTGAAGCCACAAATTCAAGTTACTAATCTTGGCGGTATGAACTCCAACGTTTTCTTAAAAATGGTGCTTGTATCCCCTCTTCTGTGTCGAATTTTTTAGCATTATAGTGGTTATGTTTCTAAGCCAATTCCACCTTCTAAGGCGTTTCCAAAGTACACAGAGTAAATTATTGTTTGACGAGGAACAAGACCTTTTTGATTGCGGGAAAAGGCCTTCGAACGAGTGCCTTACGAAGAGGCGACGCAAACCTTTATTTCAGTTTATTAGCTCGGCTACTATCCACATTCTTTTGCAAAGGGTGTTCGCTCCAAGAAATACAAATATTTTCAGTTATGTTGTATTAAGCATAACAGGAGCTGTAAGAACCACTCAAATGATGACTCTTGATCTAGTGCTAAACCCGCCACCTATAGATCTCTTTATTGAAAGCTGAGCAGCAAAATCGGTGGGCAATTATCGGCTGTAGGAGAATTTACACATAGAACCTTCAGGCATAGCTCAGTGGGTAATGGCGGTTCGGCAAGCAGAGACTATACTATATGTTTCCACATTTCAAATGTAAAGGAAGTTTCAGAGTAAACATAGAAAAAGGTGCTTGGCGTAAAGGCATGTTAGCTGCGCACAACAAATTAAACTGTTATACGGACGGCTCGAAAATGGCGGACAGAGTTGATGCGGAGATATACTATCGGGAGTTAGGCATAATGCTTCCTTTTAAGCAGCCGGATCACTACAATATATTTCAAGCGAAGGTGTTTGCTGTTAGGAAATCCGCAGATCTAACACTAATGCATCAGCAGACAAGTCTAAAGCTAACTTGACATCGTCATCGACAGCCAAGCAGTAGTTAAAGCTTTAACCTCGTTTCGCATTTCAGCCTGAAGTGTCTTGGAAAGAAGAGCAACAGCGAAAGTGTTGCCAGAACCAAGCAAAATCGCTTCTACTGGACGGCAGGTCACGAAGGCATCCAAGACAATGTCTGACAATGTGTCAAGACGAAATTGCCAAGAGACATGTACTGCTGTCACCCGAAAACATATTCTGCATAGGAAAACCCATGCAATGTCTCAGGTCTGGACGGCAGCCTGACAAGGAAACTCAAAACGCGATGGAACGATCTATCTGGGTGCAAAACTGCAAAGTCATGTGTAAAGCGATTGATCGATAATATACAAAATTTCTACTGGCACTCGAATACTCACTGGTTACACATTGGCGGTGGCACATCCCTCAGCATAAGGCTAAAAGGCCGAGAAGATTGCAGGAAATGTCAAGAGCAAGGCATTTGTAACGCATAAGCAAGGCTACGATTTAAGAATTTGGGGTCCTCACGGTAGACGGCCAATGAGTGTGCTGAAATAAGCGTCAAGCGCAGGCATTCTAAGGATTTACTACACCTCATGGACTTCGTAACGGAACTTTATCTGACATCGCAATGGACAAAATCGGTCTGTGCGTGGCTCATTTGTCTACCAAACTAGCCTAACCTAACCTAGTATTATGTCTGTGATTCGAACCCAAAATCAACTGAGTGTTATTAACGCACTCGGCTACCTTGAGTTTCGTTTACTTACGTGAATTATTTATTTCAAAAATATTAGAACACCAAACTGACTCATAATTTGTATTTGATTTGTTTTTTTTTATTACATTCTTTCAATAATAATGCGAAAAAAGACAAAGCTACGAAAAAACTTAATTGTATGAATAAAGTTCGTGAATTAATTATTAATAAATTTGTCTGCATAAAACAGGACGCTATAAATATTATATACAAATATATAAACATAAATATATGTATTACATTTTTTGAGTAGCAAAATTATTGCGTGTCATTTGTGATTTATAAAGCGAGAGCAGCAAGCAGCAAAAAAACGGCTCACACGCAATTAATACAAACACACACACTCGTTGCCATTCTATAGTGATAATATCGGTCACACAGCGACACACATAAATTTTAACGATTTTTGGCACATAACTGACTACGTTACTCCGTTGAGTTCGCACATTCGATGTGGAAATGGTTTGTACATAATTAATTTAATTACAAGCGCTGTCAAAAAGCAATGCGCGAATTATGGCATGTTTTCAAAATCACGCGTAAATCATTAGCGCACTACATACATACATGCTTACTAGTTTATATTTAATTTTTAATTAATAAAAAAATTATGCTAATTTATAAACATTTTTACAGATTAATTTATTTACAACATTTTTCGCTCAAAAGCGCGCTTTTCGACGCACACAACAAAAATAAAACCATAAAGTAATATATGCATATATTTACTTTTAAATAAATAATACACATATACACAAAAATATCAATTTTATTTTTCAAATTCTTAAAGAGTCTTTGCGCACACTTTTAGCAAGTAAAAGTGGCAAAAACTCGTTTACACTGCGAGCGTCAGCGGCAGTTCCTTTTTTATGCCGGAAAGCGCCTCATGTCAGCCCCACGATGAGCGCATACGCGACGCAACAAGCGCGACTGGCTGGTAAGTAAGTCTGAGGCGAGAGAAAACAAGCGGTAATCGTATTTACGGGACTAGCAGCTGACTGACCGCCGTGACGACGATTGCAGAAATCTAATGACCCAAGGCGCTCAACGCACAACGCGCAACATACATTTGCAGCTGTGTTGCATGCCATCCAGCAACAGCCACTCAGACGAAACTCTCCTGACGCGTCAAATTGAATTTGAAATTGCCTCTGCCACTGCCACTGCCACTACCACTGCCGCTACCGCCAACTGCGCCCGCCATCGCTTGCGCGCCAACACCATTTCCAGTAGCGGTAGTCAGCGCGCCATCACAGCCGGCCTGCGCGGCAGTTTGCTCCTGTTTTTGCGCCTGCAGCAATTGGCGCGCCAACGCCGAAATGTCTCTGCCATGGCTACCGTCCAGGGACCATACCTCCATGCCAGCACCAGCGCCACCACCACCACCAGCGCTGCCAATTGACAGCGCCTGCCGGAAGAAGGCGGGCACGCGATGCTGCTCCAGCAGTTCAATGCCCAGACTGGACTCGTGCACCAAGTGTGTCAATGTATGCAGAATCGCTTTAATAGTTCGGCGCTGTGCATCGCTCTCGGCGCGCGATTCGTAGCACTTGTAGAATTCCGTTTGGTATGCGCACGTGATGAAATTTATGATGCTGCCATTGGCCAAGTGACTGTGGCATTTCTTGTTCATCGACATATTGTGCAACATCGCAACGATTTGTTCCTACAATGGAGAAGAAAAAAACAGGCTACGAATTAGCATAAGTCGAAATTTGATTGCTAATATTCCGAAATGAATGTGCCTCATGGCAATTGAATAGGCATACGCTTTCACACACACACACACGCACAGAAGGCTCGGTGCCTCTGTCGCAGAAACACAGAAAGTGAAGAATTAGGTTGTGCCACTAAAACAAAATGAGAAATACATTTTACTCTAAAAGAAACAGAAAAGAGAAAAATTGCTTTACAAATTTGGAAATAAATTTCACCAGCTCTCATCCCCTCCCCGCACAGATTTGGCAACCGGAAGTAGCTGCCGCCAACCACCAAACTGCTTTAGTGCTCATAGACGTCCGTACAAAGCTTAAGCATTTTGTCATTTGAAAACCCTGTCATGGGATGAGTGCATTTGCTTACCAACTCGTGCATTCATCCCTCTCGCCCACAGTCGTTTGCTTTTGGTTGCTCTCTTCATCCAACAGCCACTTTAATATACCATTTGAGCGAATGTTACTTGAAAAGCTTTCAATAAAATTAGAAATTGCTTTTTAGTAGCGATTGACTGAGTGATTTATATACTCCAGCGGCCATCCGGCGCAGCCTACAGCAGTACCCCTCAAATACTCAAAATGGCTCGGCATCGATTCATGTCATTCGTCAGTTCAATGTCCACACACAGCACAGTTGGCTCGGAGTGTTGGTCGATTTACGAGATTTTTAGTTCCTTCTTGTATGCCATTTCTCATTCGGATCTCACACTACTCTCCTTTCTTATGGCATTTGGGCCGCATACTCATCCCTACTTACATCAGTTTAGTGGCTCATAAAATACACATTCTAATATAAAATTGATTTTCCTTTCTGGTTTAGGTTTAGTTTTACTTTGAACTTGTGTTCTTTCTGAAGATAATATATGATGGCTTGTCCTGTTGAATTGGGTGTTTTATAAGTCACTTCGTGCCTTCGAAATTGGGACAGTTGGGGGAAAGAGACTTAGAATGGCTATTTATTTTTCAATTGACAATTGAATCTCAAATATTTCTTACTAATGGGAATGAAGAATATCCTTTTACGTTAGAACTCTATTAGAAGGTTGCCTTAGAGAAACTTTTCTTTTTCGAAAATATCGAATGAGATCTGGAAATGAAATATATAGAGACACAGTCTCCTTTCAAGTAACAAACAACCAAATCTTTTCACATAAAACACATACACACACACATAAAGGTACTTTGGTTGTTATGTATGTACTTACGTAGAGAAAAATAGATGCCTCTTCGCCACGCGTCTGCACCACCTCGATCAATTTGAAGATTGCCTCATTTGACATTATCGAGTAATGTGACGTCACCTCGATGCGACTCAGATTATTCAAAGCAGCTGCACACAAGAGCAGTGTCTGCGCGCACGCAGTACTCGTTATCAACTGCGTCAGCCCTTCCACTATGATCTCTGCACACGCCTTCAGGCCATCAACACGATGCTCAGGACCATGCCAAGCAGCAGTGATTTGCGTCAGCAGTGATACTGCCTCGCGGCGCTCAATATCGCCGCGCTTAAATTCGCCTTTCCGCTCTTTACCCGGCACTTGTATAATGTCGCGTACGATTTCGATGCCACCACAAGCGCCCAGCTGCGCAATGGCCGCTGGTGAGCAGCAAACCGTAGCAAGTGCACGCAGTGCTTGCGCGCGCACTGAGGACAGCTTATTCTCGAGGCAGACGATGAATAGGGCGCGCACGGCCTCATTCTGCACAAATGCGTCGGTGAGCGAAGCGAAGCCCTCGTAATCGATGTTCATCAGCGTCGCAATCATGTTGATGTTGGCACGCAGCATGAGATCACAGTGACCTTGTTCGACGCTTTGTACAATAACGCGCACCATTTTCTCGAACAGTTGCCGCAGACTAATCAGCAGGTAGCGCTTCAGCACGTGCACATCATCTAACAACGACTCTAGATTGATGTAGTGTTGGCGCTCGAGTGAGTAGCGTGTGTCCTTGGTTATGATATGTATTTGCTGAATATTTTCGTCATAACGCTTGCGATCGGCGCGCGACTCATTGAAGAAGACAGCGCGTCGTTCGAGCACCTGTGTAAATTCGGCGACATTCTCCACCAGCTGTTCAGCGCCAGAGAGCGCCTCGTGTAGTGTGGCCTCCTGCGCGCCGGACAATATGCGCTCCACTCGCTCGAAATCCGATTGCATATAAAGAGCGCGCTGCTGCAACTGCCGTATCAATTTGGCCACGGTATTCGTCGTTATCGTCAGATTCTTAAAGGCTTCTTGCGCTATAGACTTAGTTTGTAGTGTAGACATCACTTCGTGTTCGTATGATGAACGCAAGTCATGCAACCAATGCTGCAGATCCGGTGCATGTCCGTTTAACAATGGATTATCATACTCATGTGTGACATGGCGGAAAGACATCTGCGTCCACGGCTTCGCACTGCTAAGTTGTGCGGCTTTCGGTGTGCTCGTACTAGCCAAAAAGCGCTGTTCGGTTGCTTTCAGTGGCGACAACGTGTCGTCCATATCGAGCGCTTCGTACTTAAGCGTATTGTTGTTGCTATCTTCCTGGGGCGCGCTCGTAATTTCACCACCGGCGCCCAGTACTACCGTTTCATTGTTGTACGGCTTTGCGTTGGGAGTTGTGGCAACCACACCAAGATAGACAGTTTCATTGTTGTAATCTGGCACAACATGCAAACGCGTACGTGAGCGATTATGTTCCGCTGAACGATCAAGCTCATCAAATGAATTGCTGTCTTTCACCTCGCTGCCGGCATCGCGTTCCTCATCACTATTATCTGCATCCTCGACTAAGGTGCGGCGCTTTGTGGGCGACATGGGTTTCGTGGGCTGACGTATGATACGGCGTCGTCGTTTCGGTAGCTGTTGTGGCGCTTGCTGCGGTCCGGCAACGGCCAGTCCACCGCTCGCATTAGCATCGTCGAAATTCAATTTCTTCGCAGCACTCACAGCCTCGTCCATCAACAGCTCATCAGCAGTCAAGCATTGCGGCAAATGTGACTTTGAGTCCTGCTTCGCGGCTAAGGCGGCATCCAGCGTGACCGTTGTGGCAGGTGAACCGGAAAATGATATACGACGCGATACGTTCACCAGCGGTGAATAGAATTCCGATTTGCCTACGCGTCTGATAACTGTGGGTGGCGTCTCAACCGCCGCTGAGCGCACTGAACTCGGCGAACTGGCCACACTGCGTGCACTGCCCGTCGATTTGGCGCTGGGTGAGGAGGGTTTCGACGAACGTCCGCCGAGACTGCGACCGCTGTGCGACTCATCATTGTCAGAGAAGCCCGAGTCCTGCAAATATTCGCGGAGCAATGAAATTTATTCTGATTAGTAACAATGCAATGTGAAGTACAAGAGAATTATATTCAATGACTGTCGCCTTATGATGTAATATCACTCACCTGGCTGCGCAGACTGCCGGGACTGTCACGTTTGCCCCACGACAACTTCGAGTGGTTGTGCTCGTCATCGACTTCCTGTATACGCGACAAATTGCCCACGTGCGAACGAAAGCTGCCCGAATCCAGCGAATGATATCCGCCACTGTGGTTGTAGTAATGTGTACGCTGCGCATTCGGTTGTTGTGTCTTTTGTGTGAAGTAAGAGCCGTAGTAGAAACCGCCGCTTGTGAAACTGCTGCCGTCGCCGATGGAGGATGCGCCACCCGCCGCAGAGGACAGCGCCAAAGAGGAGGGTAACTGTTGATTATCGGAGCCCCACCACACTTTGCTGTAGCTGCGTTGGAAGGCCATTGCTTTTGTTTTTATTGTTTTGTGATAACACTGAGCTGGAGAATTCGTTAAAGGAGGTGATCTGTAAGCAAGAGAGTAAAAAAACTTTAGAATGAACCTAATAATTTAAGTTGAAAATTTATAGATTTTTAGAACGACTAAGAAGTAGTAAAAAGCACATCGTAATGTCTGGTTCTAATTTAAATTAATTAAGAATGAAAATAAAATTAATAAAAAATTTAAAATTAAAACTAAAATTAAAATTAAATTTAAAACCAAAATAAAAATTAAAATTAATGTTAAAATTAAAATTAAATCCAATGCATGCGTTTAAAATGCATGAAATTAAATTTTTAATTAAAATTAAAATTAAAATTAAAAAGAAAAAACAAAAAAGAAGAAGAAAACAAAATTAAAATTTTAAGCAAAACTAAAAAAATAAAACGAAAAATTTTAAGCAATAATTTTGTTATTGATTTGGTAGTGTATAAACGAACAAGAGTTAGCATAAAATTGGCTCTCCCTATATGAATATATATAACGGAGCTTGCAATTAAATGTGCAAATATACCGTTATTTGTAGAAGTACTTATAAGCGCATTTGTAATACACAAGCAAACCTGTGCCCTGAGTGCATTTACGAGTACAAATACCCTCGTTCCACATGAATGACCGTAACAACTATGCACATACGCACACACACACATACACTCTCAGTTGTAACGTACAGTTACACTTCTGATGTTGCAACAGTTTTACAAGTACTCCACAACACTGTACTGCACTTAACTTCGATTCCAGGTAACTGGGCACTCACACAGGCTCACAACACATACACACACACACATCGATATCGCAAACGTCAACAGCCACAGCAATCGAACTTATTTAACGAGAATTACAGCAAAAATTGGCATTTTATTGGTTTCCTCTATGCACCGTTTCGCATGCATTGGATGAGGCGGAAGTGGAGGCAAACCACTGGGCGAGCAATAGGTGTGTCGACACAACCACAAACGACTGCGGCTGTACGGCATGACATGGAAGGGTAATATTTGTGTGTGAATGTGTGTGAATGTGTCTGTGTGCTATTACGCATTAGGAATCACACATTGATTGCTGCCATTTATGAGCAGTTGAAATGGGTCAACTCAGGTGTTTGACTTCTAACGGTGGTTTATAACCGTATTACCCGAGTGTGCTCGTTATAAGTGCAGTGTGCTGCTGCTTTTTTGTTGATTGTTGGCAACGTGACGAGTAAATATGTGTGGTACAAAGCTGCCCGTTGTTGCATAATATGACTGGTCAGTATTTTCGTACTTTGAACTTTTTGGAGGGTGAGTAAGTTATGAGTCGAGTAGTAATATTCTCATTGTTGAGAAGTTCGCTGAAATTAATACATTTCAAATTAAAATAAGACAACAAAACTTTAAAATGGTAACAAATCGCAGAGGTTTCAGAAAAATTTTAAAATTTGTTTGGATGGTTGCAGCCTATTTAAATTTTTAATCAATTTTATATATGAAAAAAATGTATATTATATTTAAAAATATCAAACTAAATATGTAGTACATATGCTTCAGAAAAATTTTTGGTGTAAAGCGTTGCCACTTACTAGAAATTATTGTTAATTTTGTTGATACAAATTTTCAAAATTTTTTATGAATATCAAAATGCTTAACAAATATTTGTTGTGTCAAAAGTTGCCACCTGTATTAAATTTTTAATTAATTTTATTAATGAAAAAATTATTATCAACTAACAAAATATACTTCAGAAATATTTCTTGTGTAAAGAGTTGCCACTTATTTTATATGTTTCTTTATTTTATTTATAAAATACTATGTATGTATGTACATGTAAGTATTTTTTAATAATATTAGGCAAAGCTTTAAAAATATTTGTTGTGTAAATAGTTGCCAGCTGTTTTTAATTTTTATTTTGAAAATTAAATATTTCTTTAAAAATATTCTCTTTTAACTCTTTTAAATTTTTACGTAATTTTTTTGTATAAAATTTAATATTGTTTTAAAAATATCAGACTGAATATGCTTTATGAAAATTTTTTATTTGAAGAATTGCCACCTGTTTCAATTTTTTACTTAATTTTATTTATAAAATTTTATATTTCTTCAAAAATTTCAAAATAAATATGCTTTATGAATATTTTTTGTGTGAAGAGTTGCCACCTGTTTGAATTTTTTACTAAATTTTATTTATAAAATTTCATATTTCTTAAAAAATAGCAAACTAAATGTGCTATATGAACATTTTTAATTCGAGAGTTGCCACCTGTTTAAAATGTTTACATAATTTTATTTGTAAAATTCCATATTTCTTTAAAAATAACAAACTGTATAATGATTTGGAAATATTTTTTGTTTAAGGGCTGCCGCCTGTTTCGAACTTTAAAGAAAATAGAGTTACATAACCTCTACTACTAAAAACTACTTTTAAAGGGATACATTAAAACGCTTCTAATAAGAAATGATTTTTGGAGACGCCACTTGTCCGTATTTCACCATTTTTCGAATTTTGTTACTTGAAAAAAAAATGGCAATATCTTGAAATTTAAAATGCGTGTTAAAATCCTAACTATGTCTATGCAGCATTAAATTGTCCATTTCACAATTTAATAATTCCAATTTCTCTCACTTCCTTAGCTTTGTATACATTTCATTTAAGCTACAGAATATAAACAAATCCGATGAAAAGAAACTGCACAGCAAACAATCAAACAATAACAATATCAATTTTATTATATTATACACATTTTTATGCATTGCATCGTATTTTATTTACCAAGGATATGGGCAAAGAGCTTAAGCGCTTTTTTCGCCCGCTCGCCCGCTCGCCCCCTCCGCACAACACGTGTGCATTCAATATACTTTTCAATTTGTAATATATTTTAAGCAACATTGAATGTAGCAATGTAACAATGCAACAATGCATAACCGCATAAACAAACAACGGTTTATGTGCACACCCATTACACACGTACAAATAATTCCCACTTGCTTCGCGGAAAAACACCGAAACATCGAAATGATAGTTGGTCGCAAGCGAACACAATTGCACGAAGATGGACTAGTGTGATGGCGACCAGTTACTGGAGCAGTTAAAAATGGAGCAACTTCGGATGTTGCAAAGCGCAATTTCATTGAAGATAAAATATATTTATTAACAATATTGAAAAGGGTGACTCGTAACAAATAATTTTTTTCATAATAAAACATTAGGATCCCAAAATTTAAAATTGTATTAAAAAAAAATTATATATAAAACTATTAACACAAACTGTCCTACAAGGCAAATAGGTGTCAGTTACTACCGAGTTACGTATACGCCATGACACACACACACACGCGATTTTAAGAGGTTGGCTGCCATAAAGGCACACACATACACATGCACACAGCCACACAAAGCCGAAATAGAGCAACACAAATAACAATGATGCTGTGTGTTTGTGTACAACAACAAATGTACGCTGATTGTTGCCATATTGAAATATGACACAATTTTAATTTCCGCAAGAAAAAATTAAATTTCCGCTTTTACGCTGGCATTTTTGTCCCTTTTATAATATGAATAAATAATAAAATTATTTTAAAGTGTAAGCAATAAGCAAAAAGCAGCAAGCATTGCATG